>NC_091823.1:65158358-65464608 GCF_038994185.2 Dermacentor albipictus | reverse complement strand
AGACTATGACGGTATGCCGCATAATCTGGAGACGATGATATTAAATGTGAGAATATGTCACAACGTCGGGAGCAAGCTTAATTGCAAAAACAGAAAAGCTACAACTGAAAAAAATAATTTTGTCGATCCGCAACACGCCTTCTGAAAGAGTTTATGAGCGGAAGTGGGCTTTAGAATGCCTTAAAAGTGTACGTACTCGAATATTCCGAGGTTTTGAAAGGGAATCAAATGTCTCTTTGGCTATTCGATTTCTATTCCATCCAAACTTCAGCAATCAGTTTTTTAATCTAAACGTCATTTTATAAAGTACAATAATGCACCCCGAAAACCACAACTAGACCACCACCAGCGGTGAAACCAATATTCAACAAAGAAATATTTAGCTAGAAATGCTTAGCCACGACCATTATTGCTTAATTACGATGCCCAGCAAAATATTATGGTCCTGTTGATGCACATAAATAATTTTGTGATGCTTTAATTTTTTTGTCGACGCGTAATTTATTTTTTGCGTATTCATTGCCGAAACTCTCCTTTTTTTTTGCAAGGTGCATGGGCCCCAGAAAAGACCCCTTCCGCTTAAACGGCCGCTGTAACGTGAACTGCATGAAATTCGTCGGGCGCAGTGAATCTAGTGGTACAGCTTGTACTCATCACAATACACTCACGAACGTTGTCTATACTGGCTCCGCCAGTAAATATCGGTAAACCGACAAGCCTCAAAAAATGGCCAACGCATCGACAGGTGAGCCTTTCCTTGTCAAATGCGGCCTTGTCATTCTTAATGGATAGCTTCGTGTACCTAACGGAGACACACGTGGAGTCTCTCTCGGAAGAGGCAAACTATGAAAGTATAAGTTAGTTGTACTTATTCAAATTTATTTTACTCGACTATATGTGCACCTTTTCTCCTAGTTCCTCTATACGTAGGAGATCAGTGTGAGGCCGATCGCACACGAATGCAAAACACCGGGATGTGAGTGGAAATATGCGTGGTCTTTTGTTTGCATGTGCCGCTGTAGTGAATGCACAATAGGACATTACAGTTGATATTGAGGTATTAGGTCTCATTTATAAGGCTAAAGAGCTGTGAAAAAATAGTAATTATTCCGCACTAAAAAGGCGCCGGTTTTTGACATAAGTGTCGTAAAATATAGTACGGCGATTATGCGTGAGAAATCGTATGGACATTGTAGTCATGTTGTGGATTCCTTTCCCAGCCGGATATCAAATACGCGCAAGTTGTAGTCGCCAGTAACATCGAAAAATGTCCTTTAGCAGGATTCCACTGATTACTACTGTCACAGCTAACTCCAGACGACGCTGAAGCGCTGAATAGCTTGAGCCTGTTTAATAACATTTACTACAACCAAAAAAAAAGCGCGCAGCTTGGCTGTTGGCAAAGTAACCACGACTGACGTTTTCATGGTTATGCACGACCCGGCATTCTGAGAATAAAAAAAGCAAGTACTGAGCTGAAGAACCAAGCTTTTCTTTCGCAGGGTGCAACGATAGTGCCGACATCCTACGGGAGCTGTACAACTCATTCACTATTAGCGATTTATTTTTCTTGGATTTGCTTCCCGATTTAGTCGTCCTGCTCGTTCTCTGCGGTAAAGCTTCGCATACCGCCAGCAGACAGCCCTACTCAATCATTCGCTTTTTTTTTTGCACCCTGCCACGAATCTCCCCAAACCCGACATATATACCACCCCGGTCAAAGCGATTGCTGACGCCAAAGAGACGACAGCGCTGATGGCTTATCCTAGAAGCTAAGTGAGGCTGGGGGAGAAGGAGGACAAGCTCAATCTTAGACGAGTGGCACGTCTAACGTTCCGACCAACAAATATAAACACGCCCCCTCCCCCTTCTCCGCTATCCATGTTTGCTGAGGTCAGCTCCGTGCTTGATTTACGTCTCGGGAAAGTCACTTGATATCCAACGCGGGCGCCATCGCTGCACACCCGTCAGTGGCCTTCGTTTCTCTCATCTAGTTTCATCCTTGCTGCGCCGGCATCGTACGCGCCGCCAAGGGATGCTGCTACTTTCACACCAAGTCGCCTCGTCCGGAAAGCGCGAGAACATGCATTTATTAGAATGATAGGGCAACTCTGGTAGAGTGGGGCATCGCTATCATCCTTTCAACTAGGGCCATGAATTTTGCCGTTCCTGTATGGGGCTGCCATCGCACAAAAAAACCTCCACCGAATCTCAGTCCGAACTGTCTCTATTTGGGAGCGGCACCTTCTTTTGCGCTTTCCTGCGCTGTCTTGACACATTTCAGAGGCATAACTACCACGCTTCACCATTGCAGAGGCAGCCTTCTTTCGGCGTTATCTGTCTACATAAGCTTTAACCACAGCCATGCTGGAATGGGAGGTCATGCTCGATCCAACGGAACTCGCCGTCCAGAGTTCTGATGGAACCATTTGTAGCGCTATACCAGGTATCGTCGAACATCGGTTGAACGTGCCTGTAGATGTCCCTCAAGGGAAGCTGAGCTTGATGATGTCATTAAAGGCTACGTTTTCGAGATAGTCTTCTGAACACGAGGAGGGAGGCTGTTTCTGCAGAATAGTGAAACAATTACTATGGAAGCACTTTGCATCGACGAAAAAGATCCGTCACTGCAATGCAAGGTTCTTGTAGTTTTTGATTCGTCACTTTCAGGCGTCATCGACCCAAAGGAGTTGCGGAGTTGGATATGCTGCTCTATTGTTTGAGTCTATTAGAAGAAAAATTAGCAATCATGTTTCTTTCTTTTCTTATCATCCGTGCTTCTTTCTCTACCTAATGTGACGCTCTCACTAGAGCGTTCAAAACTTGCCAAGAACGACTGAGCCGTAAACCGGTCGTAACGATCGTGACCACCATCCCTACATCGCCGTCTGCAAGTGTTTCGCCTCGTTCACCCCTCAGAGCCCTGGAGAGCCTTCATCCGTAAATGCACGAATGCTTCCCCCAATCCCCTCAATAGGCAACTTTCTGGGTTGGCCCACAACTGGTCCCACGCAGATGTTGCGAATGCGCTATCGGTAAGAGAGAATGGCTAAGAATACTAAAAATGGCTAATCAGTGCTGCAGTAGCCAAAAATTTCGCTGTCGGGAAAGGGCACGGCCAGGCGAAAAGAAGCGCGCCGCCGTCTCTTCATTTAAACCTTTCTTTTCTTTTCGTTGTTTTCGCTGGTACACTGTATATTCTGTGCAACAAAATGCAAAGATCGGCGCGATACAGAGCACCTCATCTCGACCTGCATGCGCTCCTGTTCCGAAACGATCGGTTCTGAGACGAAGAGGCTTGCTTCTGGACAGCATGAGACGAAGAGCGCTGCCTCGCGAGCGTTAAGAGCGGTTATTTCTTCCCGACAGGAGCGCCGGGTAGTGCGCAAGAAGGCGCCCCGCATTCCAATCACATTCCACTCGGACTTCTGCGAGAGACTGGATTGATCGATTCGTGGTGGCAGGTACTTATTACACGCAAAGCGACATTCAGACCGAGTGATTGCCTGGCCAAGATCGCCAGGCTATCCCCGGCTTTAGCAACACCACCAGTACTTCGGCTATCATTGGAGAAGGAGCTAAAAATGCAAGCGGAGGCATCTAGAGGCACCGCGACAACGTCACGCGAGGGAGGCGGACGAGAAATGATTACGCTGCACGAAACATCCAGAATGTGAGTTTGTCGCATGTGAAATAGTCGAGCCAGTTTTACATACGAAAGATACCGCCACACTGGCTGAAGAGCGGCCACGAAACGAAACCGCACGCTCGTGTGAGGGCCTATTCGAAGCTACAGCGTCAGCTCCTTGCTTTTTTCGAAAAGCGTGTCAAGGTGTAGACGAGTACACCATTCCAAACAGCAATATGCAGTAACACAAAGTACGGCAAAAAAGAATGCACCATGTCAGCGCACAGAACCACGCGAAGAAGTATCATATCTGTGCCATTTATGTCGCACACAAACAAAGCCTGTGACCAGCAGCACCTTTCCTACGTCATAGAATGAAACTCATTCGTTTTTTTGTGTTTTATTTTTCTTCACCAAGTTCACTTTGGCTGTTACGTTGAAGTAGTAATGCATCATCGACTGTTATTCACCGCTTGTGATTGTGTGGAAGAAAACACCATTTCTGCCTATCACACCGCTTCCGGTGACGGGACCGTATTGATTTGTAACACCATGTCGATGTAGATCTTCCATTGTTTACAGGATACCACTGTCATGTGGGCATGTTTACGTGGACCAGACTGGTCGCCATGTAAACATTAGAATAAAGGAGCACTTGCCATCACTGAAAGGCGCGATGGGTTTGCTCTTGCCTTTGCATTGTGGAGAGTGTTGGGGTGCCGACCGAGTTGTTCGTTGGTTGTTCGTTCAGGCATAAGGAACAAACCATGAGGGAGCTTATGGAAGCTTGTCATATTGATAGGAAATGAGAAAGATGTGTTAGCAATTAAGGCGTCTGTCGCTCTTATTAATAAAAAGCTGAGACATATTCAAGAAAGTGTATCATGGTAGGATGTTAAGTTCGGTAAGAAAAGTCGTGTATTGGTTTTTGTTCTTGGTTTTTGTTATGACGTACAGGTTTATTCCACCTGGTTCGACTCACCACCATGATGGCTCCTGCTGTGCATGTACAGTTGCTTTAGTTGTTACCCTGTCGGTCCATGTTCATAAATGCGATATCCCTCGAAATAAACTTCAGTTGTGAGTCAGCGCCTGTGTAATATTCTTCTTTGCCTAAGTCCTTGTCCGTTTAGCGCTGTTCCTTTCCAAAACATGAATCACCGCCGACTCGGCGAAGTTTTCCTTCTTGTAATACCAGGGCTCAAAATATTGCTGCATTCGATAAAATCAAGATGGTGTCCATGTTCCCTTAAGTATGTACCTAGAAGTCATTAGAGAGAAAATTTGTGCAAACCAATTAAGTGAAACAGAACTTAACCTGACGGAAACGAGATTAGCGAAACACCAACTTCAGTGAGCAGCTCAGTAATGACCGCGAGCCACTTCCGGATAAGCATCCTCCGCCACCAAGAAAAAAATTACACAGCCCAAAAATGTTACCGTAAGTATAATCCCACTTTTTTAAAGATAATCAGGAAGCGGGTGTCAAAGCGATGAACGATTACTCACGCTTCTGAAGGGGATTACCACCCGGTATATTCAGGAGCAAGCCCGTCTTTATGCCTCATTAGGGTGGACGATGAGCTTAACTCATCCGTGTCCACAAGGTGCACCTAATGCTTTCCTTCACTAAGTCATTACAAATTTACCATCAAATTCAAGTAAAATACGAAGGAATTCAGTTGATTAAAGAATATATAAAGTACTCAAAGAAAAAAATGAAAAATAGGATCACGTAAAGGAAAATATGTGCTGTCTTTATTTGTTTCTTGTTTTCATAAAATTATATTTGATGGGAAAAAAAGGATTTTGATAAACTGAAATTTGTCGGTTTACATAAGTGATGTATATAGCGTAAGGAACCTACGTCCACTGAAGCAAGCCTGCCAATTCAATGCTATTTTTTATAGATGAGACTCTATAGCCATAGTGATGAGATTGCCTTATTTTTCCGATCTCTTCCTTCTACGGTCAGCAATTTTGGGAACATATCATCGTGTATCGCGTTTCGCAAACATTGGTAGAAAAATCTGATCATTTCTTTGTTACACCAATAAAGCTCTCAAAAACAATTTCATTCTTATTAATTTCTTTCATCTTTTGCTTCTTTGAGTCCCGAAATTCGTCACAAAAACCATCAGCATCAGTGTCTGAGTGCGTTGACCCGTGAGCCTTAAAACCACGAGAGAGAACGTAGTAAGTTTCAGCAAACATTTACTATATAGCGGAGTATAGCAAAGGCAAATTCTTTTTCTAGTACTTACACAACTGCTATACATTTGTGCTCCGTTGCAAGCGATTACAGCTATAGCAACCCTGCCTTATTCGCCTTTTGTGAAAAGAAAAGTACTCATCAGCCTGAATGCAGCTCGTAGCCACGATGAAAAGTGCCGGCAAACCAAGAATTATTTTTCATGCGCCAACAGTATTCTTTTTGGGAAGCATTCATTTGGAGGAATGTATGCGTTTCCTTTGTAGCCTTACGCGATAGTTATGTGGATTTTAACTTCCTCTTTCATTGTTATACTTCCGCTTTCTGTGTTTCCGCAGAGCTCATTCGAATAATAGCTGATCCTTGAAGGGTCGCCCTTTTGCTTGAGATAATGTTAGGAAGAGTTGCGCAAACAAAAAGACAAACACAGGAAAAAACAATGTAGACGGAAAGAGCTCTCTTTCTCTTCACTTCGTTTTTTCCTGTATATGTCCTTTTGTTTGCGCAACTCTTCCTGACATAGCCATGCACCAAGACGCCCCGCAAGAAGTTCTTAAATTCGTAACACAAATGCGCGTTTATTTGCACAACAGGTGTCGGCGCACAGGTCATAGGTAATATTTAAAATCACATATCGCGTTATCACCCCTGACCGACTCCGCAATTAACTGAAATTCACTGAACGACATTAAAATTTTCATTTCTATTTTTTTTCTAAGAAATATGTTCTGGTACTGAAGCCAGTTCATAGGTATTGATACCCTTTAGTTTGCTGCCATTTCAAGGTAGGGCCAAGGAAACGCCCAAGGATTTTTTCGCCTGCGCAGCGACCACTTAGCCTCAGATTCAGAACTGCGTATGATCCTCTCCAACACAACAACAGGATGAAATTTATTTTTACAACGACGGATACACGTTATTCTTTCCAAGATATATTTAGACTGATAAACGGCTGAAAATGTGGCTAGTAGTAGAAGTAGAAGTTCGAGTAGTGGCAGTAGAAGTAGTAGTAGTAGCTGTAGTAGTAGTAGCAGTAGTAGTAGTAGTAGTAGTAGTAGTAGTAGTAGTAGTAGTAGTAGGAAATTGTCGGGCTTTACGTGCCAAAACCCTGACCTGATCATGAGGCACGCCGTAGCGCAAGACTACGGATTAATTTTGAACACTTACTTACGTGTGCCAAAGTCTAAGTACACGAGCTTTTTTGCATTTCATCCCGATCAAAATGTGGCCACCACGGCCAGGATTGAACCCCCGACCTCCAGCTCAGCAGCGTAACGTCATAGCCACTATGCTGCAGCTGCGGGTTGCAGTTAGTAGTAGTAATAGTTAAACGTAGTACAGTCGAATGCCTTTATAACGCAGTGCTTCGGATTTTCGAAATTATTCGTTATACAAGTTAATTCGTTGTAAAGATCGCACACCGCACCACTCGCAATAGAAACGAGACGGAATTATTCCTTCGGTATACAGGTAATTTCGTTGTAGAGGGTGTTCGTTGTGCAGGCGTTTGGCCTGTAGTAGTAGTAGTAGTAGTAGGGCCCGTTGCACTTGTTCTCGCGGTAATAATAGCACCTTCGTTAACGCTCTTAACCTAACATTTTTTTCCTGTACAGATGGTTTCCGCACCATAAATTGCTTCGTGTGGCCGTGCACGCTCTACAGGCAAACCTGCAACAGGACGTACAGCATTAACTTTCAAAATTGCAAAATCGTTGTAGTAGTAGTAGTAGTAGTAGTAGTAGTAGTAGTAGTAGTAGTAGTAGTAGTAGTTGCACTTGTTTTCGCGGTAAGAATAGCATCTTCGTCAACACTCTGAAACTTCTATTTTCTCCTGTAAAGATGGTTTCTTTAATATGAATTTGTGTGTTGCCGTGTCCGCTCTGCAGGTGAACCTGCAACAAGACACAGCATTAACTACCAAAAATGATAAGTAGGTTAAGCCACCTGGTGCTGTATCTTGCAGGTTATAGGCAGTGCAGTAAAGGCCAATGAAACGGTAAGTGAGCTTGCAAAGCCGGACATGAATTTAAACTGCGGTGGTCTCACCGCCTAGGCGCAGTCACAACACCGAATATGTGCTTGCCAGTTACACGAGTTATAGCAGTGGAACAGCAGTTTTGTAGCACTGCGAGCAGGTCCTGCACTTTATGAAAGATTTCGCAAGGCACAGGCTTCCTTTCGTCAAATCATAAGGAAGAAAAAGAGGACAAGTGAAATAAGAGATCAATTCCACTGAAGCTGTAGTGGTCCCGAAAATAACTCGAAAATAACAATTTAGGAGCTACGGAAACTCAAGGATAGCTTGGTAGGCTAGTTCGTGAAGCATTTTAAAGGATTAACAGCACACAGAGGCGGCGACAGAGTGAAGAAGAAGGCACAGCGTAAACTACAACCGACAATTTATTGGAAGGAGAAACACATATATAGGATGAAGCAGCCAATAGGGGGCTAAGAAAGCCAAACACCAAAATAATAAAAAGAAATAGGACTCTCATTGTATCGCCTTCTACCCTTTACAAGGCGTCATCCAGATATTGAATTTCTTTTTTTGAGGGGGGAGGGCCACTGAAAACGTGCTTACGCAATTATGTTTATCACGATAGATGCCATATGCTTCTATCACTTAGCATGTCAGCTTGTCTCTTTCCTAATCACTGTACGCACCAGTAATTAAATTAGACAAAGACATGCTGACACGTGAAGTGGTCGAAGCATATTCTCACCCTGTAGTTCGAGCTTTTGTACAGGTCAACCTGAGGAATGTTTTAAATAACCTAGCCGTTTCATGAAATTTTTCTTTGCGACTTTGCGACAATGTCTTTGGAAGTTTATTCGTGAAATATATTTCTCGGTTTATTTTATAACAGCGAGGTTTTCAAATAAATATTTGTACTGTGTATCACGAAAATAACCTTTACAGAGATTTACAGAGACATGTTGTTCCGCCCCTCCCCCCCCCCCCCTTACCACGCAAAATACTTTGGCCTGCCAGGGCTCTAGCAAAGCAACTGTCTCATATACATAAGCACTCACCACTTCTCTTATCATCATCTATCCCAGGACTTTCACTCCCCTTCCCTCTTCTCCAGTGCAGAGCAGGAGACTAGAGTGCACTAGCTCAGGTCGACCTCTCTGTCTTTCCTGTTAATAAATTCTCTCTCTCTCTCTCTCTCTCTCTCTCTCTCTCTCTCTCTCTCTACTCTCTTTCTCGCTCTCGCTCTCTTCGGGACGTCCATTAATTGTCGCTTATGTGATGCACCTCAAACAATTTACCATTGTTTTATAGGCTGAACGAATGCTATTTATTTTCGGATATACTTCAACAAGCTCTTCACAAAGAACTTGATTTATATTCTCAGTCTATGTGATATCTGGTGCCAACTAGTTGTGACGACGTACCCTTTCACACGTTTCTACTCGTCGGATTGAGTCAGCGTCTGTGATCCAGACTGAGTGACCGAACGATATCCCCAATAGACTTTCTCTTCTTCTTTTAATCTTTCCGTCCTCTTTTCTCTTTCCCCAGTGTAGGGTAGCCAACCGGGCTCAGTCCTGGTTAACCTCCCTACCTTTCCTTTATCATTTGCTCTCTCTCTGTGTCTCTACTCATCGGAATGTATAGCCTGTGGAAAACAGACCTGTTCGATCGAAATGCCGTACCCATAATTTCGTCAGCAACTAATTTTATTCAAATGATCGTCCAACTGAAAGATGTAAAGGAAAAATCGAGTGTCTTCCAGAGTGGCACATTGCATTGGTAATTATGGTGCTTATCCTTTTCATCATTTTAGTGTTTCTTATGAAGAGTGACCGCAATCTGAAAAGCGTGTTTTAAGAATGAAGACGAACTCAATGGAACTTTGTGTACGTGTCCTCGTCGCCATGCAACTAGAAGATATTTCTTAGCTCACTTATTCGTTTCTTTCACGTATGAACCATGGGGGCCTGAAAGAAATAAAAAAAGTGATTGTGGCCTTTCGGTTAGAGCATCGGGCTACTGTGCTGGGGGTGTAGGAGTTGAGGACGAACTTCGGGATGAAACACTTGGGAGGTTTATTTTACATTATTTACAGTGAGACATCAATGAACAGTCGTACAGTCATTACGGGCTGGCAGCAACTCGGACGCTGCAGCCCGTCACAAGAAGTTCGAGAGAGATGAATCAATGAATGCTCTAGGAATCTCTGGAATGCTCCTGCTGCTCCCGGTCTCTCTTTTAAGCCCTTCGATGTCTGGAAGACGCGTCATGTTCGGCCAATGGGAGAGCCCGCTCAGATGACGCCATTTTCGGCCAATGGTAGGCGCCCGTGCGGTGGTGTCACACCCGGCGTCTCCCTGCGGTCTTGCCTTGCTGACTTGCAATGCGCTCTTCAAAGGCGGACGGGGGCGACGCTTGGGCCGATATGTGCTAATGTGAGCCGATATGTGTAAATGCACCTGACTCCACTAGTCCCCGAGATGTTTCGGACATATACAGTACATATAAATAAAATTATCCGACAGCAGGCTTTGTACAGAGGACCCCTAGCAGGGCAGCTCTAGCCATTAGACAACGGGCGCATGCCTCTGCAGGTGGAATAAAACATCCTTTAGAACTTCCTTCATGCAAGCAAACACATTGCGATGCTTGGCACGCTTTAATTCTGTACCGATCGTACCAACATTCCACCCGATTTTTGGCCGTCGCCGATAACAAATAAAAAGTACATTTTCGGAGCAACAATACTCACATTACTTGAAAGATTTCGCTTTGCGTCAGAATTTCAACGCCAGGTGTTGAAATATGTCGAGGCGTGTTCATCTTCCATCACACAGCCTGGAACACAGAAAAAAAAGTTGTATTCTAAGACTTCATGTTAGACAGTTTTGCTTGCCGGTATGAATGGTAACACAAGTTAGGACAGAACGTGCCGGCTTGAGCCATGGTTTTTCCACACGTATAGTAACCACAGCGAAACCTGCCGGTGCGTTTTTTTTTTCTGCAGCGAAGCACCGCATCCCTCACATAATGGCAAACATGCCCCCACGCGTTGTCAGAACGTCGGCCAAGGAGCTGAAACAATCGCACTGAAACAATTCGGGCCCGCATACACGCCAAAACCCCTTCGTGGTCAAGGCGCCGGAAGAACATGCTCACTGCGTGTGCGGCGCAGGCTGCAGCTCGATACCGGAAGCGCCCAGATGCACCGCTGCGGAAACGGAAGGCAAGCGACAACGTCGACAAAGTTCCCCAGCTCAAACACGCGAAGCGGACGCACATCGTACCCGCCGTGAGCGTGCGGTTTTAAGGGGACGCGAGGCTGACGCAGGGCGACAACGCCGACAAGACCATGTAGTTCCAAGCGACGTTGCTCGCGGTCATCTGTTTCTCTCTGCTCTCTGGAAGGCGTGCCTCATAATCAATGGGCAGTTTCGGCATGTAAACACCTCGGAAATTATTCAACATAATTAGCGCGTCATCATAGGTCAAAATGTGGGCCAACCCAAAAAAATACCGCAGTAGTAAAAACGTAAGCCGATCCCGAAAATGGCGAAGCCAAAACATTTATTAGTCCGCCGCTCCTACTACTTGCCTTTTTTCTTTATCTTTTTTTTTTTGTTTATCAGCCAGACAGCAGCAGGACCCAGCAGCCACGGTCAGGAATGTCCTGGAGAGTTCGCAGAGAAAGCTTCGTTGTTATAATAAACGAAAATACTGCGAACACGATACCACCGCCGTGAGCCGGGAACTCTGACCTGAAGGGCGAAGGGGAATCGTTGTTCGAAAGTTCGAAAGCACGTGTCCAAGTCTAGCGGCTAGCATTTACGATCCATCGGCGGCGCAAAACCAGATAAATATCCCAAGTCGGTGACTATGGTTGCATCCGGTAATTAGCTAGACAGCTGGAGTGCGGCCCGTTTCGATGACCCGACGTAGAATACGTCTCTAGACGCCAGGGGTTGAAAGATGGGCTACGCAACTTGCATTTATCTGAGAGGACTCGGAAATATTGCACGCATGCAGCCTGCAACAGTAAAACCCCGTACACCGTTTATTACCACAATATATTTGTATCAATGAAACCCCTTTTTCTTATAATGGACGCGTTGCGGAGACGTGGATGACCTTGAAGAAATATTAAAGTTAAGCAGCCCAAAACTCTAAGCCCTTGAGAACAAAAGTGCTTACTTTCCGCGCTTCACGTGTGGATATGGAGCGTATCTTTGTGCTTTGTGTCGTCTTTATATGTCGCTTGCTACATGATGAACAATTTAATCTGTCATATCTATTTAACAGAGGCCTGTCAAGTACATGATACGCTGAGGGCATTCACGATGATTGCCTCGGGCTTAGTACTTCAAGAATGCACTGATATAGGTGAATAAAGTGGAAGTAAGGTGTTTTATGAGCGGCCCTGTCTACCAGTCCCTAACAACCCAAAACACGGATGACAGTAAACATCCCCAAAGCACTGCGCCAAAAACATATGGGTGACCAATAGAGCCAACTTTATATATCGTTCAACTGCGATCATTTTGAACGTACTTCAGAAATAAGTAAAGTTTGTTACAACAAAGTTTATTAACCAAAGAACACATGCTGTAGACACTTCACTTTGTTTCTTTATGGAAAGGAAAATTCGAGCGCTAGTGTCTGGCGGTCATAAGGAGCGTGCGACCCACAAGCACTTCAGGTAAGCCCAAAGTCGAGTGCTATTTTTGATTATGCTCTAATTTGCCGAATACGAATCACACATATGCTGGTTTACGTTTTCCCCACTGCCTTCGTGTATCCGTGCGCATCATTGTTGTGCTTAGAATGTGGCCCTCAAGAGGGACTTCATTGGTACCTTCCCAAGAACATTTATATTTTGCGAACTCCCACGAATGTTTGTTTTTCTACGTGAACACTAAAAATAATTGTCAGCGTAGTTTTTACAACAGTTTCTTTTACTAGGATCATCGTATTTGACAATTTTTATGTCAGAGAAGAGGCGTGTCCGACCGCCACCTGTAGGCTCAGAAATCTTCCTAAACACTGGTAATCTTTCTTTTTAAAAACATGTCATGTATTACTTTGTATACGGGAGCTCCTACCTTGGAAACCGACTGGCACGTCTGCATTACGAAGGAAAAGAGCACCTGTTCAGCAGCGACGTCCACATGCACACATATTGAATTCGGGCACCTTTCCTAGACGTCGCTGAATCTCCGAGCGATGTGAGCCGCAGCAGCAACCTCCGTTTCTTTTTACCTGAAGCCACCGCGCAGAACGGGCTTTGCTTGCCCGCAGTCGCTGCTTGCAACGATCCCAAAATCCGAAATCCCTGCCCGCGCCCACGATATTGCAGCAGTCGTCTTTTATGCTGCACAGGAACGGCATCTCGGATCTGTTTGCTTGAATCTGCACTCTTGGACATGGCTGCATTCAGAAAGACGGTGGCACGCGGCTATACGGAATCTACGGGAGCGCAAAACATTTCGGAGTCCGAACCTGTGGCACAAGAAAACCGACTTCTGCGCGAGCGGTGTATTCTGGAAAAAAAAAAGCTGCGCGATACGACTGCGTGGGCACTGGAATGCTTTGAGCATGCAAAATGCAGAATGCTCTCTCGTTCACTCTGCGCATGCACGTTTAAAAAAAGTATTTAAAAGCCGGAGAACAAAAAAGAAAGATGGGCGCTTCCGCAAGAATGCGCACAATATGTGGCAGCGCCACAGGCTTTTGCGTAATTGAGGGCTGCTTTCCGTTGCGCGGGACAAGTCTTATCGAAATCCTGCCGACCGCCGCCTTTCGGGCGGCTTACGGCATCCGTGTTCACCACCCTGATATAAAAGACTGAGTACGAGAAAGCTACAACACAGAAAGAAAGACGCCGTTTAGAAATGGCAAGGCCCGCAATGTCCAAAAGTGGGCCAAGGGGCAAGCAAACAAACCAAACAGTGAGGCCAAGTGGAATTTTCTTTTTCTTTTTGCATACTCGACCCCAAAGGCACGCGCTGTTTACTTTCCGCGAGTTTGCGAGTTTCGCTCATGTATATATGCAGCTGTACTGACGCGGCGTGTTACCTGAAGAAATAATACAACGCCCAGCACGTAAGTCTTAGTACTCGCATCCGCCATTCTTTGCGAAGGCTCAAACTTGGGGCTGATTCATTTAGCGCGTGTCTATGCGCTGTCTGTAATTGGTACGGTCGCATATTACCTACCGCCGAAACGTTATTCTGGAACATGAATTTCGAAGGAGAGCGTAGCATAATTAACGCAGAGCAGATTTTAGGAGCCAAAATTTCGATTACGAACATGCACGTGCGAAACGAGCAAAAGATGACACCGCTTTCATGGCGTGTCCCTAAAAAAACACGCCATTTTGCCTCCACAGACACACTTACAGCTGCAAAAGCTCTCGGCAAGAAATTTTCGCAGTTTACTTTTTAATTTCACGACAGGAATAAAAAATTTGCATGTAGTTTATTTCCTCGTGTTTACGTAATTTTTAACGTGAATGTTTTATTATTT
The DNA here is from genome assembly GCF_038994185.2 of Dermacentor albipictus. NCBI lineage: Eukaryota > Metazoa > Arthropoda > Arachnida > Ixodida > Ixodidae > Dermacentor > Dermacentor albipictus. The sequence goes on along the minus strand of NC_091823.1, from coordinate 65,450,268 downwards.
GTAAATATCACTGACGCACAACGCATGTACGCAATAAATGAAGATAATGAATTTTTACCTATCTTTTTAATACGAAAAGGCGTTAGATATATCAGTCTCCACAACGTTCGGTGCATACCGCGCTGGCATCGGCAGGTTCAGAGTACACCGCTGAAAAGTTAGAACTTAAAGCTGGGATTTCTCTCAGCACTCCATAAACGAAGACACAGTGAAGCGACATCGGAGGCTGGCGTCGTTATTGCTTAATACTGGAACCAGCAACTTAATCAAGAGATCGAGACAGCGGCATAATAGAAGGAACACCTGCAATTTGATACTGCGCAAAATTTGTACATCTCATGTAGCCAAGCAATGACAACAGGAAAGAAAGCAAAACGCTTGTCGTGCTCATTTTTCCAAGAAAAATATTTGATTCTCGTGGCACCATAGATCTCGATTTGTCACCGAGGAGGCGTACGCCTGACAATAACCGCGTCTTAGGTATCTGCACTTTCGCAGCCCCATTTTCTTATGTGGTTGTTATTTTGTGGGCCTTCTCTTACGCAGGTCAAAGTCATTGAAATATTGCCGGCGAGTATTTCCTTCATCCTAAGAAAATAAAAGTTGCAATAGGTAACTCGCCTCACATCTCATGAAAGCGCAACGCCTTCTCGTTCCACCAACCACGCCTGCATGCTCTAGAGACAAACACTAAGCAAGCGAAATTGGATAGAAACGGGTAAAACACGGAGACAACAGAGCGAGAGTCTACTCAAACAAGAGGCTATAGCATCGTCTACTGCAACTATGCTTTCGCAGACCACTCAGCCTTCCAGAGAACCCGCTATAACAGTCTTTTTCTGTTGTTTGCTTCCGCGGAGAATGCGAAGAACACGGAGGTAAAGAGCGCTACATCACGGTGTACACACACATTAAGAAAACGAGAACGAAGAATTTTAACTGCAGCTCCGAGTCGGAACAGCAGCAGCCAGTGACATACGGTCGGAAAATCTGAGCGATGACTTAATCCCAAACTGAACGTCAACTCATCACAACACAGACCAATGGGAGGCGTGCGTGCAAGTGAAAGGGAAGGGGTGGGGGGCGCTTTCGGTCTGATTGATTTCGCCAATAACGGGAGCAGGCGAGCGGTGTGCGCCGGCAAGAATAAAAAAAACTAAGAACAAATCCAGAACACGAAGGGCAGTAGCGCAAGTGAGAACTGCAATAGCTTCGGAAATCTCAGAGGACAACTCCGAAGCAGTCGCGTAAGAAGATAGAACTGAGAACGCAACATTAGACGTATGTGAAGAACTTTTTTCTTTTCCCCCCGAAAGACTGGCCATCCATCAATATAAGGCCGTCCGTGCCCGTTCGTCATGCTGCCGTTCATCTTTCCGAGGCCAACATTTGTTCCAGTTAGCCAGATTCCGAGTCTCCCTATTTATTTTGCCCAAAAACATCTTTCCACCGAGAGGCCTCGGGAACTTCGTGGATACGGATAAATGACATACGAAAAGAAAGCATTTAGTTAAGCAGAAAAGAAGACGTGCGTACTGAACAAAAATGCGTGTTCTTTTTAAAAAATGAATGCAAGAATATTCCTACGCACCGTTCGATGAAGGGGTCTCGCCTACGTTTTCGAAGTGATAACCAATGGCTACGAAGACATGAAGATCGGCATGCGAGGCAGAGATAGCTATCACAGCTATAGAAATAACGAAGCTTTCCCTGGAAACAATAAATGGAAGCCCCAATTTAAGTGTCAGTTCTCACGTTCCTGTACCGAGCACGTCTTGATGCCAGCATTCTCTGCCGTTGCTTTAATATTGGTGCCCATCTTTGTTGCTACTTTAGCTAGGAACAATCTTTGGATTTGTGCTACTACTTTGATTTACTATTTTACGGATAAGACTTAAGCGAAAAACTTAGGTGAGAAATTATACAAGTAGTGACTGTTACCTCAGAACATGTTAGTTCAGAGTTTGCTTTCTGTCTTGTGTATGCTTCCTGCTTTATGCACTTGCGCTAAACATACCTTTTTTTCTGAATATGTTACCTCGGCCCTACATTTGTCCAAAGGAACCTCTGCTGTGAGATTACTAAAGCAGCGTCATTCGTTGTAGTAGGTGTGCATTCGCACTTGTAGAGCACACCTATCATTTTTTCTACGCTGTACTTACACACTGCACTAAATGACAGAGCTCAGTACGAGCTCCCACAGATTCAGTTTTAATTTGCGCAGGTTTATGGCGCGAAGCTAACACCAGAGTCCAGATGGGCGCAGCGATCACCTTTGCGCTATAAACCTACAAAATTTCCAAACCAGCAGAGCCGAACTCGAAGTCATATATAGTGTTTGGTTACATTGTCCCTACTAGTGACAGAACGTGTGACAGAGAACCATTCTTCGTGCGCTCTGTAAAAGCCGCGAGCTCAGTATGGACTGTCATTCTGAGTCCTTCTTCATCCGGGCAGCGTATCCAAACGCCTCCGAAATCACTCAAACTCCTGAGCATGCTAATACTGACCTCACCTTGATGTGTCAGTGCAAGTCGTGTATTGCAAACTACATCATCTCTTAAAAGCGTCACCATGCTCTCAGCTTACCCACTATCACCATTCGCGCACCTGACGCCCCGTCTACAAGTAGTGCGACCGGGAGGCTCTGAACATTCCCACTGCTACACCGCCTCTCCTCACTTAATCGTTGCCCACGCACCACCGAATGCTACTCATGTAAGTGCAATTTACCATACGAAGCAGTTGATTGGCCATCTGATTGCGAGCGGTTTACAGGAGCTCAACGTTTTACGTTGTACTTATTGAGACAATGCAAGGTTCTGTGGTAGCCCTATCGCTAATGATTTTGGGTTAAAGAAGAAAAAGAAAAGGTTAAAAAGGCATGTCAGTTAGCAGCACAGGGCTATCCATATTTAAGGCGCGTGTTAGGAAACAATCAAATTACGGCAACCGTTAGGAGGAACTCAAGAACATAAAACCGATGCCTATAGGCGGTACGCGACCGTTGAATGGTTAGCAAACAAAAAAATGAAAAAAACGGGCCACAGCGCGTATTCATCGAAGTGGCGCTGCCGACCGGAGAGTCGATAGACGTCGCAGTTTGGGAAAGAAAATAACGAAAAGTGCTGGAGAGCGAGTGAAAAATTACTTCTCATTTCCTCCCCTAGACAACGAACAAGATGAACACGCAACGAGAAGTGAGCGAGCGCAACGGCAATGAAATAAACGAAGCATGCAATGCGGCTTAATGTAAACTGCGATCAAAGCCAACCGGTGTACTAGCGGTCTCGTCTAAAAGCACCGATTACAGAGTCGCGATAAGAGTGCATCGAACACACGAACACAGGGCTCATTTACTAAGCCCTCTGTACGTTCCGTTCTTCAGATACGGTTTTCATTTATGAGGACCTCCGCTTTGTTCACGTATTTTTTTTTATTTCGTGCCCGTTATCACAATACTTTCTGTAAACTTTCTCTTTGTTCTAGTTTAAGCGACAGCCTTCTATAAAACGCCTACCGTTTTAGCGAAAGCAATATTCTCTTTTTTAGGATATATAGTTCGCTTTCTCACCACCAACAAATGAGGGCGTAAAGGTTGCCAAGGCGAGAGAATGGGTTCGCTGTATAACGATAAGCCTCCCCATGTTTCTATTATTTGCACTCTGTTTCATATATTTCCTTATTTCATAGAGCTTTCCAGCCAACCTCACTTGCACTATGCCTTATATATTTTGTTTTTATTCCATCGATATTTTCTGCCAACCCCTCAACAGACTTTTTTAGAGAAGGCAGAGAGCGTCGTTGAATTAATCGAAACACAAATAGATACTTTTTGCAATTTCCCTCGTTTACTTGTTTTTGACAAGTCCTTCCAAACTTACGAGAACATGCACTTTTTTTTTTATTGCCTGAAAAAGAGTGCACAGCATTAGAACCAGACCTTCTGTATTGAGGATTGGCTAGATCGATGAGAGACAAATGTGGAGCCTTCGTATCGAGCTGGCTCGGCCGGTTATTCATATATCGCTATTCATTAGTATTTACGAATATTGTAGACCGCTATTTGTCGACAACATTTTTATTTTAACCGCCCAAGCAAGCATGGCTTGATCGATCAGTCACGCTCGTCATATTCCGACGTTATTAGAGAGCAAGCTGATATCGGCCAGCCATTCAACGTGACGTGTAGCCTTCTCAGTATGCTTTGACAAGTCGCCGCAATAAAAGTAATTATACCGGATACCACACTATGAGCTCAATTACTAGAGAGAAAGAAAATAGACAAACGTCTAGTTTGCGTCCCCACATGACCACTGGTGAATCCAACAGACCAAAAAGGAGGGGGGGGGGGAGGACACAGGTTGACATACAGGTTGACAGTATTGTGCATACAGCGAGCCGGCCCCCTCCCGTCCTCATTCTCTGTGTGCTTTGATCTAAGAACCCCCACCCCCTCCCCCGTCTACACTGGATCCGTCCCTAAAAACAACTGAATGGCGATTACACACGCGAAACTTGAAGAAAAAAATTCACCCACGATTACAATACAGCCTAACGTGAAATTTTAGCGCAGCTCAATATGTGTTTTAATTTCGCGATATGTTGACTGGCGTGAACAATCTGTCTCGTGGGGCACGTTGCAAACGGAGCGAAGCACTGGAAAACAAGTAACGCTCAAGCACGACGGAAAACAAGTAACACTCAAGCAAAACGAAAGCGGCCAGCAGGGTCGGCGATCGTCAAAAATTTGATCGGCAGGTCAAGTGCGTCGGGCCTTTTTACATGACTCGTCCAAGGTTCCAGTGTAATCATGTGGCTTCTAGAAAATACCACACAATTCGCGGGGCGCACACAATAAGATTACAAATGCTGTGGCGCCATCTCGTATTCTCGTACAGCACTTCGCTTTCCTCTTCACCATTTCGTAACACTCCCCTCATCCGCTTTCCTACTCGTGCTTTCACTGTAGCCTACTCCTACACTTTCCTCCTCGAGCTCCCTTCTTTCGTCTCCCGCTGTGCTCCACGTTCGCTTTCATCTAACGGCCATCCCACCACCTCGGGCTTCCTGATCGGCCACTACTTCGCTTCCATCTCTACGACCTTCTACCTTTCTCCCTCGTACCCTCTCTCTCTCTTAACCCCATCCCCCCCACCCTGCTGGCGCTGAGCCGTGCTCCCGCATGGGTTGCAGAAAATAGCGCTAGCCTTTTCTCCTTCCCCTCAAGAACCACTTCTCTCATCTGTCGCTGTACTCGTTCGCTCGGCTGCGTCGAGGAATGACGCCGACAGACGCCCACAGGCGCCGACGCTCAGCACAGGAACGGGCGCCTAAAAGCTGCGCTCTAAAAAAATGAGGGTATAAAGAAAAGTAATTACCTTATAAGAAACCTGACAAGAGGTATCGAAGGCTGAAAATGTGTCTGACGCTGTGCCTCCTCTATTTTAGCTGGACTCTGTTCGGGGAGGGTGAGAGACAAAGCTTTTTTTTTATTTTAAAGAAGAGTGTTTAAGTGCTTAGAGAGAGAGAACTGGTTCTTGTGGGGAAGGAGGAAAGGCTGACACTATCTTCTGCAACCCATGCGGGAGCACGGCTCAGCGCCAGAATGCTTAGCAGACGTACTTTGGACTACACTGAACGTGACGGAGAGGGAGAAAATCCCAAGGAATAAGTATGCAGGTTGGGAAAAAAACACAAAAGAGAAAAAGGTAGACGTGCCAACCTAAGAGATTTGTACAAAATTCAAAATAACTTGCTCTAGGGCAAGTTAGTTGGTGCTTTGTCCATTCTAGTGCAAAGAAAACCAACGCTATAAACAAAATACCGCATACTACGGACGCACGTAGCGCCTGCAGTGTCCTGCTTACGATCCTTCGTTTTTGTTTCATCACGAAGCACTGTCTCCGGCCACAGCACTGCACAGCATCTGCACTCCGTGTGCCCACCCTCCAGAACACATTTCATAAGAAATACCGATATTGAAAGAAGCTCGCATCCACCGAGACGTCACGGTAACGAGCAAACATGGTTGGTTAACTCATATATACGTATACTATACAAATTGTTTTTGAGTTGGACGGCGGTGTATTTTTCACTGTGTTCTTAGGTCGTCACAGGCTATTGTTACCTAAGCCTTTGATGCACTGAATATGTTTTTTCATGAAAAAGCAATTATATTACTTTCCCCTGTTCTTAGCTTGGCTTTACTGTGTATTGCCTTCATGTGGTTGTGAATAACAAAAGAAGGGGACCATCACCTCCCCATTCTTCTCTATCATTGAGAACAGTGCAGTAGAGATTAAAACAAGAATGCCAAATGAAAAGAATAACGTCAGATTTTATGAGAAGCTATTATGCGTATAAATCATAACAACTGTCATAAGAACTGTATTGAACGTAGGAGATTTCAGCTGGTCAAAACATGGCAATACCTTGCCAGAATACTAGTCCGAGCATTTTTTTTTTTTTATGCGGAATGTTGGCCTGAGCCATATCACTCAAAGGTCATTTAACGTATGCAAAAAGGTTTGTTTCATGTCATGAAGTACAAGTCGAACCGATAAAACAGCCCATGCATCAAGCGGTGTAAGTAAGGAAGTGTAAAGGACATGGCGTTTACATGATTGCTGCAGTCTTGAACGGCACATTAATGAATCCCAGGCGGCGAAAAAAAATTAAACCGAATTCTTCCACTATGGCGTGCTTCATGTTCATATCGTGGTTATGGCAAGTAAAACCCCAGAATATAAACATTATTTTTTTTTTTTAGGAACGTGACAAGGAGGGCGGATACATTACTGAAAGGAGACGCCGGTCATTTGAGCCCGGTTGCTTGTGGTGCGTTTACAGTTTTATTTGCCTCAGCCAATTGATTAACTTAGGTCGGAATCTGGTCTACGCCCATTTCGGGTCTTCTCGTTAGTCCCCTTCTCATCATATTCTTTACTTTATATATAAAATGCAATTAAAAAAAAGGTTACCGCAGCGTTTTCGTCTCTCCAGGATCAAAATATTAAAAAAGAACAAAAATGCAAGCAGACAGATCGTTTTCTTACTCTCTAATGTAAAAATGAAGGCGAGCGTAACAAGCAAACATAAAAAGCAATGAAAGAGAGGACACATTCTTGGGATTTACAATTCGCCTCTTCATGCATTCGGTTTTGACGAAACTTTTAAACGAGTCCCGGATGTTCGAGGTGTCCTCCTCCCGTATCACGCAATTTCGCGCGAAGACACGAAATTTGAACGGCGCCGAGCTGACACGAGGAACATCAATGGAGTCGTGAAGAGGAGCGAAGGAAATGACCCTGCAGCCATCGACCACGGCAGCTTCCGCTAATCAGCTCGATACCAACGCTTGTCCCCTAGGGAAACTGCAGTTTGCGGCGGCGGGCGGCGTCCATTATTCACGCGCATTGACCCAGGCTCCAGGCCAACCAGGACCGCATTCGACCGCGCCCTCTATTACTGCCTTTTTCAGTTACTTCTTTTCACCTCTGAATGCGTGTTCATTATGCAGCCCAGCTCCTTCCCCTCCAGTTCGCGTTATCTTCTTTTGTGTGTCTATGCGACGCCAGAATCTGGCGTATACTACGATAATTTTCCTTCTGACACGGACATTGCAATAACGACCCCAGTGGCGCGGTTTCATCTTTGTCAAGAAGTTACCTTTATATCGCAGTTTCTGCATTTCGACTATCGTTCTGTGCTCCTGCTCATACGGCCGTGAAAAAAATAAAGTGAGCGTCCTCAAGCTCTCAAATGAGCTGACTGATATCGAACGGAGCTACTTCTTACAATACAAAAGAAGGAAAGTAAAAATACCACTGGCGTGGGAGACTTCATCAACATTGCTATGATCACAATGACAATAGGGTGAAGGAATGAGATAAAAATTAGGCTCTTTCTGTTCAGTTCTTTAGTACCTAATTTTACAAGTCTCGTGCACCGCATATATAGTAATTATGCAGACAGTTCGCGTACAACAGAAACTCAGTATAGTGTACATACCGCAGGCCTCGCCATCACGATCGTGTTTTGCACCTCTTACAGCGCCTGCGCCTCAGGTACATGTTCCCACAAATTATATTAGGCCACAGGATTCTGTCCTAAGCGCCAGTTTTCGTCACAGCGTGAAGATCCTTACATGTGCACGTACTACGACCCGAGTCGTACGTGTCGCTGGGATGTCGTGCATGTTGTTGGGATGTGCGCGCCTCGGGTTACCGTTGCTGGTCACCAGGTGGCGGTAACTTTTACTGTCCTTGCGCAGTGCCCTCACGACCTCATACTCGGACTTGATTTTCTTTCTGCCCATGCCGCTCCGATTGATTGCTCCACCGGTGTCCTCCCCCTTGAACTGCCTCACCACTGCGAACCCAGTCACCAGCCTCCTCCGTCTCGTTTACATAGCATAAATTTGGTGGCCTATCATCTAAAACCGTGGCGTACGTTTAATTGTCATGTTCGCCAGCTGTTTCAGATGACAGCTACCACGTGACACCTCTTAGTGACGTCCTGCTCACGCTCTATATTACTGCACCCTACACGGTCCTGTGCATTACGGCCATCAGAACCTGCCTTCCACTTGTGAATTTTGGCTTCATCAAGCAAGTCCCTCCACAGAGGACTTCCGTAGCCCACCATTTCACCTCTTTACATAGGTGGAAATGGGCAAAACGATTGCTCTCACTTTACTAGAAACAGCCATCTAGGCTCATCTAGATCCTCTAAGCACAAACGTTACCTTTCGCCTTCTCGTGCATACTTTCATAACTATAGCTCGATGGGAAGAACGCATATGTGAATGCGTGATGACACTGGCACTGACAAAAGATGATTTAGCAGTTATGTAAACTTGATAGGCCTGACATTCCAGTAGCTTGAACTCGACCACAATTCGAACAATAAGCGCAATTGCGGAATTTGATGAAGGCCACGAGCCACGGAAAACAATTACGACTTCTCGAAGGTGTCGGAACGTGGCCTAGAACACCAGTGAAGTTCACAGCGCATTACCAATGGTCAGGCCACACTTCAGCGTAACGGTGCCACATAATCACTTCTCTTCCTGGATCGCATGATGTGTGTGCTTTTGCCCCCTACGGTACGTTCTTTCTTTTTCTTTTTTAACGTAGCGCACGTGCGTCAGTGCGAGTAGAACACTGTCTCGCGAGTATGGGCAGTGAACAATCTAAAGCCAACAAGGAGGTTACTGAAGGGAACCAATGCCAGAACTGCAGCGTATGGCTGCCGTTCTGGAAGCGCTTGCCATCTTTACCAAAGGTTAAAAAAAACGACGTTCATTGCAGTCCTCGCTCCTTGCCGCACGTTCACGATGCTCGTGATAGCAGTGAATGAACAAACAGCTGAACGAAGTTAGTAGTATTAGGGGCTGTTCGCTGCTCACGCCACATAGCTGACGAAAGTTGCGCAGGCCTGCCCGATTTTTTTTTTTTCTCAACCTACAAAACTTACAATGAGCACTCCAGACGGCGCGTTACTGTCGCGCTCTCTGGGGCCGTAACCGTGGCGAAAAACAAAGGCCCGGGAGGACGTTGGACTAACAACAGCCCCGAGCGTTGGTACAACCGCGTTCCAATTAACGTAATGCGCTGTTTCCACCGCACTCGTGGAAACGCGCCGCGCAGCCTGTTTATTGTCCCTCGTTTCTCTCGTTTCTGCTCCCGCTTCCCTCTTCGAGCTGAAAGTTCACGCAGTCACGCGACAAGCACGGGACATTCGTTTCACCGGGACTTGTACTCGGCACTTCGTAGACCATCTAGCGCAGCAGAACGAAAAAGGAAATTGGACATTCGGGCTTACGTGACGCTATTTCTTTTAATGTCTCGTAATATCTTGAGTTCATACAAAAATCACCGCCCCTTCTTGTCCGTGAAGATGGTCGAACAGCAAAGCTGTGTTAGCTACACCGAGTGTTACACCATGCAAGTCAAACTTCGCAAGCAGTTTATATTGTAAATTTTTGGTTTCACCATTCTTTCAGCTCATTTTGGCTTTTGCGCGCTTCGCGTGGTGCCAGCATACGTTACAGAGGTACATGTTGCTGGGCTAGTTGGTTCATATTGCTGAGTAGACCATAAATACGATCGCTTTGGGGCTTTTGCGCCAAACCGATCGTATTTATGGTCTACTTAGCCAGCATGCTTTAGAAGCGCTTTTTTTTATTCTCCCAGTTTCTTTTGTTTTTGCGCTTGAGGCAGGCCCTACGACAACGAACGCGTTCAAGAGCCAACTCTCGCTCACGCTCGCGGTACGCAGCTTCTTCCTAGGGAGTACGCGCTACTCGTGGTCTTCCCATAGTTGTAGCTTCGATGGAATGTGTGGTACCACTACTGCAAAGCTCCGTACATTGGGCGCGAGGCCCACCACTGGAGATGCGGGCGCTGCAGTCGTTTCGATGATTGGTTGGATTGGTTTGACGATCGACGTGGCTGCTGGCTCAAGAACTGCCGGCAGTCACGCCCTCCTAGTGTCGCGTTTCAATCACAGAGCACTGTTCGTTGGCCGCAAACCGCTAACATAACATTTGTTTCTTTCGCAGCAGGGTGGAATCAATCGTCGATAAATTCGATGCCAATCTGGCTCGATCGCCGAAAATGAACCGTATGACAACCGTATAAGATTCGCGTATAACGTAGCATTCTCACAGGGGGAAACTCCAACCCCTTTCTCCCTGTGAAGCTCTTCTTTTCCACTCCCGCTAGGTCACGTGGCCCGTTTTTAGCGAAATCCGACAACGACGGCACAGGGTCCGCATAAACAGCTTCGCTGTAAAAAAGCAGGCGGATCTATTGCTTTACTAAATATATAGTTTTCCTCCCTAAATCAGCTTACTCATAGTGAGCCAATTTTCTCGACAACGAGCACTTCTAAATCGACAACCTACTGTTTACTCATCTTTCAGGGAGCACCATATCGCAGAACCGCATATAAAAAAAGTCTAGTTCTATTTTAATTCCTGAGGCAAGAGGACATCCGTGTCATGCTACAATCCAAGGAGCCAGAGCACCGATCTCGCATACGGATAAGCATGGAGTTGCCTTAAGCGTCCATAGTGTACTCAGTAGCATTCCCGACACCGGATTTTGTGCCGTAGGGCAGTCTGTGCAGTCACTCTGAGTTTAATGAGAGACAGACCGCGACATATGAAAGAACTTCGTTAGATGTGCGTTACAACAATCATGAAAACGCAGACAGGCACCATCGTTTCGTCTAAAGATGGATTAAAAGAGAGGACTCTAAAAACTTCTTGATAGGAATCAAGTGGAAAGAACTTAAAGCGGTCATTTAATTCGAGGCGCTTTCTATATCCACAGAGGCGCAACAATTACAGTGAAAGAAGAACAAAGCAGCCGCATACAGATGCGACCTCCTATCAGAGAGTAACCAGCCTAAGCTACAACAGCGCCTATTGCTTCCGACGTGATGTAACGCAAGGTGGCCAGCCATAACAGATGAAAACAACGAAAACAGTAAAACTTGTTCGAACACGAAAAACGTATAGCTCGCACGCGACCGGAGAAAATAAACGACCGTAAAAAGGCACCCCTTTAATTAATTAACCGTGTAATTGAACGACCCACCACACACAATTTGTCATCGATGTTCACTTCTTTTCATGCTTCTGCGCGCTGTGTGCGGGCATTAAGGGCAACGCAATTTATAACCCCGCTAACTCCGAAAGCTCAGAAAGCTAGCAAGAAGTACAAAGGATAATTAAGCAGCGAAAAATAAAGCAAGCGTGCACCAGACCTCAGCCTCAGTCACGGTCAGCGTGAAGACAGCACTCGCTGCGGTTCTCCCCCAGGGTGCCCTAGCACATCTAACTGTCTTATTCAAAATCAAATAACTCATTCTTTGCGACAGGCAATTACTGCACATGAACACTGGTACATTCGCTGCATAGGCGCCGTCATACTGCTGTCATGGTATCTGGAGTATGCGCGGCACGCTAGTCAGTGGTTGGAGGGCCTTCGTAGACGCGAGACGCGCATTCGTTTGACTATACTCGTTTGGTTAGCTCAGATGGCAGAGCGGCTGTCCCGGAAAGGCGGTGGTCCCGGGCTTGAGTCCCCCGGACCAGGACGAATTTTTCTTCAACTGAGAGGCTCTTCTTTCGAGAAACCCGTATGGGCTTCTTTTGTAATAATTCCTACGATTGGCTGGATGTCGCATTTTCCCTTTATTATTTACTTCTTTCCACCTTCCGGATGTGCGCAGAACTTTTACGTTAAAGCGAAATTTAAGGGCAGCTGTATACGCGTTTTCATTTTGCGATATATTGGCTGGCGCGGACAATCAGTCTCGCACGGCACATCGCAAACGAAGCGAAGTGCAGCGCGAGTGCCTCGCTAACCAGGAGATCGCGAGAGGAAGCGCACGGGTGACGCATTGGCACGATTTACAGCAGCCGCCGCAGACAAACCTTCACTCATCCAGCGCTTTGTTTCCACACAGACGGCGCGCGCAACTGTGGCGCCATCTCGCAGCCATCGTCGCCGCAAAAGCCACTCGTGTGCGGCACTATGCTTTTCTTTCCCCGCTTTCGCCTTACCCTCCTGATCCGCCTTCCTCCTCGCACTCTCTTCTCTCTCGACGGCTTTTTCATCCCCCGCTACGCTCCCCATTCGTTCTCTTCTTTCGCTGTGCTCATTCTCTCGGTTACGAGGTATGACGCCGACGTTCGAAGCAGGAACGGGCGCTTAAGAGCTGCGCTCTAAAACGACAAGGCCGAAAGGACACTCCACTCAATCACCTCTACAGCGAAGCCAGGGCAGCGTTCCGCCTCCCGCTGCTGGCGTGAGCGTCGCGCTCACAAACATTAGCATTAACTGCCGATAGGCCGTGTGCCTACTACATCGTGGTGCATTCTGTGGTCTGAGCGCAACGGACAGTAAACTTCCAGCGACAAACGCCGAGAGTGTTCTTTCAGTCTCAGGTCGTGCACCGTCGAGGTACGGCGTCTGCGACGTCTGCGGGGGTGCTGGAGGTGCTCCTGATCTCGCCAGCGTTGAGAAGAGCCTGGTAGATGCCAGACATGTTTCTGGAGCAGCAGCAGCAGCTCCTCAGGCGTCGGCAGTGTCCTCAAGTGGCACGTCACGCCAACATGTCATTGTCGCGCAACACCAAACCTTGCTATCGCTCTAGAATGCATCACCCTTCGGGCAAAACTGGCATTTTGTTTATCGCAGAACTGCAGCGTCCGGTACACCATACGAAATCTTGTCATCGACTGCCCCACTTTTGTAATAAATCTAGCATACGCTGGATTGACGACGTTGCCATCTGATTTATTTTATGCTCACCTACTCTTCCTCGACAGCCTTTCTTCTGCTTCATCTACTTTACGATGGTGCAAACTGAGGCCTCTCAGCTTACCCGCCACAGTGGCCACAGGTGGCTGTGGCGTTCTGCACTAAGCACGAGGTCGCAGGTGGTTCGATTTCACGGCCATGGCGGTCGCATTTCGATGGGAGCGAAGTGCAAAAACGCATTCGTGTACTTTAATTTAGATTCACGTTAAAGAACCTCAGGTGGTCAAAGTTAGTCAGTAGTAGTTCACTACGGAGTCCTTTATAACCCACAGGGCAGTTTTGGGGAGTTAAACCCCACAATTCAAAAGAAAGCTCAACGAGTCTGAATAACACGTAGGGTAATGAATCAAGTAAAAATTTAAGCTTAGTCCAGGGCGGCACAGCCAAGGTTTGACGGTGGCAGCACGCAGACGTCACGTCTAGTTGTTCTCCCCTACTGTACCCTTGTACTTCCAATTGCTTAATTCAAGTTCGAGTCACTTATTTGTCATAATCAAAGAATACTTGCAATCGAACAGATATGTGGGTCCCAAAAGGTGGAGGAAGATACATCATCATCATCATCAGCAGCAGCAGCAGCAGCAGTAGCAGCAGCAGCAGCAGCAGCAGCAGCATCAGGCTACTTATGTCCACTGCAGGGCGAAGGCCTCCCCTAGCGATTTTCAATTATCCCTGCCGTGCGCCACCTGATTCTACTTTAGACCTTAACATTTCCCCAATTTCATCACACCACTTAATTTTCTGCAGTCGTCGTCTGCGATTCCCTTCCCATGGCACCAATTTTGTAACTCTAGTGGCCCACCAGTTATCTGCCCAGTGCATTACATGGTCTGCTCAGCTCCATTTCTTTCTTCTTGGGTCAACTGAAATATCGGCTACCCCCGTTTGCTCTCTCATCGACACCGCTCTCTTCCTGACTTTTACGTTACGCCAAACATTTTTTCGTTCTCCCACCCTTTGCGCGGTTCTTAACTTGTTCTCGAGCTTCTTTGTTAGCCTATAAGTTTCTGGCCCATATGGTAATACCGGTAAAAATGCAATTATTGCACACATTTATTCTCAAAAGTTGCAGTCAACTGCCCATAATGCCTTGGTAATGTTTCTAGTGGGCGCCCAAACCCATTTTTATTCTTCCACAGATTTTCCCTCTCATGATCCGGTTCCCCCAAGAGTAATTTGTCTAAATAAACGTGCTCTTGCATCTATTCTAAACGTTGACTGCAAACCACAAATTCTCATTCTCCGCTACGTTATCGAACATTACAATTGTCTTCTGCCTACTAATATTCAAAAAACTCTTGCACTTTATCATCTAACGTTTTCAATCATATGTTGTTGCTCATTTCTAGCATTGCTGAATAAGACAATGTCATCCGCAAGCCACTGGTTCTGACACGTTTCCCGTTGATCCTCGCACCTATTATTCCTTTAGTCTAAGAGCCTAAGTACTGCTACGTTTGCAGTGCATAGCGTTGCAGAGATCCTGCCTGCTTGTCTGACCCCCTTCGTATTCTATATTTTATCGCTTTTTCTGTGGAAAATTAAGGCAGCGGTACAATCATTATACACGTTAGATAAGACTGACCAACCGACCACACACTCCATAGGTGTAGTTATGAACATTATATAAGGCACAAACTAAATTGAGCTGCCGCTACTACTCTCGCTAAGAGTACGTCCATCTACACAGTAAGTCATTTTTGAAGCGTGTATGGCTTACGGTAAGGCAAGGAAATCTCATTCTGGACATCGTGTGGATGAAGGTCAGCCACACATTCTATATTTGCACAGACCGACCACAACTCAAGACTCTGGCCGCAGCGGAAGCTCTTACGTATTCACTCTGCCAAAGTGCTTTGCGTACGCGAGTGCCGCAATCAAATTTATATCACTCATGCAGTCGACGTTCAAAGCGCGCGTTCCACTACGCGAAGGTGCAGCAACTGCCGCTCACGTCACGCCACTGCAGGAATAAATTGTCCCCATATGAACTTTGTCTCCAGTCTGTATTACTTAAGACTACATTTTTTTTATGTTGCTTCCACAGGTTGATCTTCATAGGCGCGGATTCGCAGTCACCTAGCGTTGAATCACGCCGGACCAGCACAGAAGCCCGGAACGAAATCAGCATGAAATCTTCAGCTGCGTTCCAATACGTACACCGCGGAGACATCTGTGAAGACAAGACGGCGCAGGCACTGAAGGAAGAAAAGTAAAAAGGGAGGCAAAAAGTGTGACAAGAGCACGAAAAGGAAATTAAGTTTGCCTGGGCGTTCCGAAGACGTGACACGCAAGCATATGTTGGCGTACTGACGTCCACCACTCGCAAATGGAGTTGTGCGCCTACACACGTAGCGTTCCCACTTTTTGCTTTATGTGGTTTACCTTATGTAGCAAGCTCACGTACGTTATCTGGGCGACGTCCATCGTTCTATCCGAGCGAACGACGTCTGGCATGATAACGCATGAAAGTCTAGCGTGCAGAGACAAGTAATATTGGGCGTACGCCACGAATTGTTAACATTTGTGAGAACAGTAGAAAGCATTTAAGCCTTGAAATGCCCTGTCGTAATTCAAATAGGGCCAGAAGAACAAGGACTCCGTAAGAAACACGGACGCACGTGCAGAGGTACGCGTTAAGTAAAACGTGTCGTGCACAGCAGACCATATCGTTTACTTACCCTAACAACAAAAACAAAAAACTAGCTTACGGGCTCACTATAGTAAGGGACCTGTTGTACAGTGAACAGGTTATGTATACTAGTGACCCTTTTTTCGCTCTCTCTTGAAGTCTACTGTAAATCATTTATGCAGAAATCCGTAAGGTGGAGGAAAAATCATGACAGGGATTTGTGATATACCAGACAGTACCTGAAGCTACAAAGGAAACACCGCAAACATTTCTCGGAAAAAAATGATTAGCAGTTGAAAATAATATTCTTTCTGGTCCAGGGATCGAACACGGAATAATCGCATTTCTGGGATGCCACCTGAGCTAGCTATATGGGGTAGCACATAGCAGAGCAAGGTTAAATTAATTAACAACTTGCGATATTCTGTATACCCGCGCTTTGACGCGCTTGAACGTATTTACATAGTAGCTTTGGCTACTTCTGGGTGAATGACAAATGTTATCCTGACCGTCTTTCGTATATTATCGAAGCATATAACAGAACTTAACACTTGCGACCACTATTTACAGTCAGAGTTTCAGGTGTGCCATGCCACAGCGTGGTTGATCTTCCCGAGTTCATAGTTACTGGCGGCACTGACGACGAGGACAGAGAAAAAGATCGCACAGGACGGGCGCTGAGATTTACCTGTCGTTGTTCGGGCTGCCCGTAACCACGAACCAGCACCAACTAGCCCGATTTCCGTTCTCTTTCCGAGTATTGGAAATGTTGCCTCTGCTGCACACGGCACGACCCAACACTCCTGGAGTCCAGCCAGGCGTTCACGCCAACCCGACCAAGTCAAGATAACTCGGCTCATGCCAATGTATTCCTGTCGGACACATGTAAAAGCTAGTCGCTTAAGCTAAGCCAGAACCATATAAGGATGTATGAACGCACACTGGCGTGCTGTTGGTCGACACGGCGCGACCAACTTGGTGAGGTACCTGTAGACAGCGTCGAATTGTGCTGGTGCCTCAACCCGAATTCACTTATTCTGCTGTGCCGCAGGCTTTCTCTGGGCGTCCTTTTCCTAGAAAGTCGTGCCATATTACACTCTAATCTTTTGCATGTGCGCTCTAAGGCATTTCTCGTGAGTGTTTCGTGTCATCGGGTGTTCAGCGACAATGGCATACCACTGTAGGCACGTAGAAGACTGGCGCGTCTCACTTGTACGGCAGGGTCAATTCCATCTAAATCCGTACTCGACGCGCTTAGTTCAAGACATGTAATCCAGTAAATGTGGGCAAGTCATATAAAACGGGGGAGGCCGTTGCGGCCGCATTGTCGGATACCATATTCCTACACTAAGCTGCAGTGGTTTGGAACGAAAGACACCAGCCAGTATATTAGAAGCGAAGGCGAGCGGCCAATTGCAAGCAGTTCTCATAAGTATTAGAGATTAGTTTGTTCGGCCCTATTTCTAACCTGATTCATTCTGCAAAGCATAACACTGACAACACGCACTCGTGTAAGAAGAAAGGAAAATACACAAGCATATTTACCACAGGTGCTACTGGCTATTGCTGTCGTTGGACAATGTCACTGAAGCCCGTGTCAAAGTCACAGCATGGGCGATACTGAAGCTGACTCCGTCTTTTTGTCATGCATCCCGTCGCCATCTGACTGAGAGGGCTGCGCTTGCTTACCACTGCGGAAGTGGTTTCGGACGACATTGGCCGCAGGCGATCGCGTAAAAACTAAGGGAAAGCCACAAACGTAGTTGGCCAAAGACAACGGCAGAAAACGCGAACATTCAGGCTTGTCCCACCAACCTTATGCTTACAATCTGCTCCGAATATGAAAAGGGGCCCTCGATAATATCACACGGCAGGAAAACAGCCAAAAAGTAAAAGCTCTTTTCCTCATGTGAAGCGTAAAACATTATATTATTTAAACGAGAAGTAAGGGGGTTAACCGAGGGGCCCGATTTTTATTAGTCATATCATACGAAGCCAACAAACACTGACACCGAGGACAACATAAGGGAAATTACTTGTGCCTAATAGAGGAAATAACAAAACAATAAATTATTGGAAATGAAAGTTGATGTAAGAACAACTTGCGCAAGGCGGGGAACGATCCCACAATCTTCGCATTTCGCGTGCGATGCTCTACCAATTGAGCTACCGTGGAGTCGTTTCCCTATCCACTTTCTTGGGTATTTATGTTTCTTAGTAGAACCCTGGGAGTGCTAGCCAGCGCCACCACTCACAGACCTTTGCGGCGGATGTGGAACATCCTTTCTGCCGCAGGCGTCACGAGAACGTGACCCAGAAAGATCAGTGTGTGTGTGTGTGCGTGTGCGTGTGTGTGTGTGTGTGTGTGTGTGTGCGTGCGTGTGCGTGTGTGTTGTGCGTGCGTGTGAATGTGTGCATGTGTGCGTGCGTGTGTGCGTGTGTGTGTGCATGTGCGTGTTTGTGTGTGTGCACTTTAGCATTGGTAGTTGCCGGCTTTTCATGAACATGGCTCACGAACGAAAACATTTGCGAATCTTGCCGCAGTTCCGCATTCTTGCAAGTATATTTCTATGCGTTTCACGTGTGCTCTCCGGATGCCATATCGATACCACACCATTTCGGTAAATACAGCACGCACTGCTGCACCAGCCGCAGCACGTTAAATGGATAACAGCGAATCCACAGACGGCGTATTTTTTCTAAACGCCGCCGCTTGAGGGCAGAATACGGGTTGCACGGAGGTTCAGTATATACTTCGGACGTATAGCATTCCCCAAGAGGCATTCCTAAGCGGTGGCGAGAACGTGGCCAGCCTTGCTCATTCGTGATCGCTCAGCTCAACGGTATACACTCGCAAGGGTGAATAGCAAAATATCAGCACCCCTACCCTCCCCACCCCCCACCCTCGTTTCACCACCGCCCGACCCCAAACTTCCATCCTAACTCCTCCCGTTGTCGAGCTTAGCCCGGTTCCTACAGGCGAGCAGCACTGGCGCAGGCCAACGTCGAAGGTGGCATGCAGTTGTAGGGCCGCATCTGTATGCGATGCGTCCGATGCTGCCTCTTCTTCCGGGGCAATGAAGAAAGGCGAATGAAATGGGTTTGCTTATCCCCGACGAACACCACTCGAACGGTCATCGACGATCAGGGGGCCGAAGAAAGCCAACGGCTAGGCAACGCAGACGGGCCCACGCTTTCATAATATACGCCGGCACACAAAAAAAGGAAAATCCAATCACCTGGCGCTGCAGCCGCATTCCGAACACGAACGCGGGAGACACGTTCGTGCGGAGAGGATTCGCCATTTTTCCGTGCGCGAAGAAAAGACGCCGAGCGAGCTCGGGAGGAAGCGATGCGAGGGCGGCCCCACTGTTGGGCACTGCGTATCACGCGGGGCGCCAGAAGTTGTCGCAGTGGGGAGGAGGGTGCAGTGGACCCATCTGGCGTGGCTTCTTCGACGCGATTGATTAAACGCGGTATTTCTCGTGCCAGGCCTCGCGAGCAAGAGATAGGGATGCACGCGAAACACTATGCGCCTTGGCGAATGAATGACGCGCTGAAAATGGGGTTGCCGGAAAGGATTGCGGGACGTTCTTGGCTACCATCAAGAGCAATTTAGAAAGGCACAACTGCAGTAAAAAACGCGCGTGCATCAATTGATTCGAGTTGAAATAAACGCAAGACCGTTTTTTTTTTCGTTTTTTTCAGGTTTGAGCATGCCTCCGGCAACACAGAAAGAATGAAAGATGTCGCAAGTTGTGAGGTCAGTGCCTGAGGTTGGAAATAGCAATCAACAAAAAAATTATTCGTGCTACTATATCCTGCTTACTTTTTCATCAGAATTGTACAAGAAAATCAAGACAGTCCGTTGAACGCGTCCACCTTTCTTTTTTCATTGTCTGTTTGTTTGTGGTTTTCACAGAAATTTGACGCTGCGACTGTTGTGACTAATTGAGGTACCGCGCATATATATGAACGAATCAACGTAAAGTAAACGTTAACATATAATGCAACAAAACACAGAATACCTTGATTTCTTATCAATCTTTCTCTAAAAATTTGAGGTAGAGGAAATTACTCATTTGATGCAAACTGCTCACTGCTTAATCTGCAGTGAGGCTCGAAAAATTGCAGGCTTCAAATTCAGGACACTTTAGTATGTCATGATCAATGTCACCAAGAGCTTGACAATGCACGCACCAAGATGAAAAACGAAGGTCTTGTACCGCCAAGCTTGGTTTTGCCCTGACTCTGTATGAATGCAATATATAGAGGAGCGGCATCGGTTCTGTAAAGTTCCTTAATAACACAAGCACAATGTAAAATATTATTAAATGAGCTGAAGCTCAAGACGGCAGAAGGGTGCTTCGGCTACTCCCAAAGTTCATCAGTGTTACAGGGTTGGTAATTGAATGGCGATCCGTGTGGGTAGTCGTAATGTGGAAAACATGAAACGCATTGGGCTCCGTATGAACTTGTTTTTGACACCTGGCATTGTTATCGCGTTTGATAAGCGGCGTTGAGGCGGGGAAATTGCCGGCAACTTTTATATGCAGCAAGCATCATCCCTCCTCCTCCTCTGCACACTTCAGGGCACTTCAAGGAGTGGTCACGGTCTCTTCGAGATTAATTTTTATCAGGAATAAATTCTGACGCTCTGTGTTTGGCAGCACGAGAAAAAGCACCAAATCTCAATATTAGACCGAATACAGCCTGTATTCTCAATCGAGTTCGTGCTCTCAACCGGCTCGTAAGAAGAAGTTAATGGAAAGAGAGAACGTATCACAAGTAAAGCAGGCGCTCCAACGACACAAAGCTCTTACGAAGTGAAATCACTTCGAAAATAAAAAGTCGTTTTGGGATAGTGCTCATGCCTGTAGGTCCACACTAAACATATTGTTCGTTTGTAAGCACGCTATCTACAAAATTGCACAAATTAGGGTTGCAGCAAACGTTCGCGTAAAGCTTTAAACCCCATGCAGGCGACGCAATGGAGATGGCTGTCGCGTTCGCTCGTCGCCTACAAGTCAAACCCCACGCGAGCGACGACTTTGGCCCGGTTTTGCCGGTATGTGGGCAGCAAATACGCGCCAAGACTGGCCTGACGCGTGCTTTATTTACTTAGGTTGACGTGTTTTGCTGTAAAGAGCAGCCTAAAATATTTCTGAAGGTCTTCTAATAGGTTCTTACCCTTGCACGTACACAAATTTGGTCGTTTGCTCGTTCCGTGCGACAATCGATAGTACTTGACCGATGTACAGGCGCCCAAATCTTTAACTGGTGTGCGGGAGCGGCGACTTTTTCGTGCGTCAGCGCCGTTTGACGGGGCGAGGCTGGAAACAGTCTGTGGCTAACCGCATGCGGACAAAGCGCGCTCAGCTGGGCCCATCGTCTACTAGGCTGTTTCCAGCCTCGCCGCGTCATACGGCGCTGACGCCCGGAAAAGTCGCCGCTCCCGCACACCAGTTAAAGATTTGGGCGCCTGTACATCCAGTTTGGACTTCGCCCTATTGACTTGTCGCTCATGGTACTTCCGGGTGACTGGAGACGAATTCTAGATTTCCGGAACCGACGAGCGATCGAGTGAAAAGAACGAGCGATCCGTTCGCGCGACGGCCCGTTTCGTCGCTCAGAGCCGTCACGCACAAAATCGCTTTCATTGGGTTTGGGCTTAACGCTAGAAGGAGATCTCTTAGAAATCATTGAGCAAAAATCATTATGGGCGGAGTCCCTGAAACATACGCGCAACGTACGAAGTGCTGACTTATATATGAGGTGAGTAGGTGTTGATGATCCCTTACACTGCTAAGTGCTGATAAGCCATTCTCATCCCTGTGCATGATGTAGTATAGTATATTGAATATACATTGTGCATGTTATGTCATATATAGCGTATATAACAAATATAATCCGTATCATTTGCAAGAGGTTACGAGCAAGGATGCAAGTTTCACCTCTCTTTGAGCAGAATTGAACGAAGTCGTCTGCTCAGCAGAGCTTGTAATGTCATAGGGCTTTTTTTCGTCATAAGTCTATGTCAGCTAAAATTACACGGCGAAATTTTGCGCTTCGGATAAAAGCCTTTTCCTTCAACTAGTCTATCTATTGTCTTTCCGTGCAGCAACAGCAGATGCATGCAGAAATATTCCCAAAGCAAACACCTCTAGAACCGAATAATGCGTAAGTTTATAACCGCGTCATGTATTCTCTGTAGATGTACACCTTTATAAATCACGTTGTGCTGTTGAGTTGTCCTGCTACGGAGTTTATTTAAGACAATTTAGATACATTGCCTCGGGGGACGTGAAAGAAGTCACAACACGTGCTACGGAATAACAGCAGCAGGATTCATCACTATAACACTATAACAGTAACAATTATACTATACAATGTGAGAGCAGTCTTCCTGTGATTTACATGCTTTAACAAGAAATTGAACAGAACTGACGCACCATGGCTCACATACAGGAAAAAAGAAAATCCGCAGTACGCAACGACATAAATTAACAAACATCAGTGAGAAAACGTTCTTTCACAACCTTGTTTAGTTGAATAGGTAGAATTATTTCAATTAAAAGACCTCAGAATACGGCGTATTGATTTAAGGAGTCTGGAGTACAATGACTTAATTTTTAATCACCATAGCGTATTGGTTTAAGGACTCTGGAGTTCCATGTCTTAATTTTTAATCACCATAATTCGCACGTGCATAAAATTTATACAGGGATGGCTTTCTTAGCGTGCAAGTGCATATTCTAAACGAATATTTAGTGTCAGATAATATGTCAAGAAATAAATTGTTTATGATGACCGAAAATTCCTTGTTGTAATCTGCCTCTATAACAGAGTTACCTTACTTTCAGAGTTTTCTATATTTGAAAGCATGGCGTGGTATTTAGATGGAGGAAAATATTTCCTACAACTCACATTGTTTTTGCAATGATTCAAAATATTTCTTGTTAGTTTGTCCTATTGAACACGATATTTATTAGCAGCAAGTTAAACATGAATAGGCAAGTTCATTGTATATAGACGCCTCATATTTATAAGCAAATAATATCTTAACCGTTCTGAAGTTTAAATCGAATGTCTCAAGTTGGCACTGAGCGATGTGATGTGTTCACAACACGGGAGATCTTCTTGAAATATAGGACACCTAGAAAGCGAATAGTTCTTAGGCGCTTGATAAAACTCTCACGAAGCTTTATTGACGGCTCTGCAAGCACCGCTTTTATCCTTCAGCTTTGAATAGCAAGTACTTCGACTTTTTTTTAGTGTTCAGCAGACTGATTCTAACCAGAGGCCTAATTTTGCCATCCGCATGTTTGCTTGTTTATAAAGTTTTAGTACATCGACGCCAAGTGGTGATACCGCTGCTGCCAAATTACGTCAAGTCCGTGCAAAGTAATCGACTCATGACTTGCACTCCTAAACCAAGTTCTTGGCGCGTGCACGCTTGCCTATATATGTGTTATCTTTACCGGTTGTCCAAAGCAAAAGGGCTCAGAACTGCGGAAAATTTTGAACTTATTTCGCGTTTCTCTCACATCCAGCCAAAATATATTTGTGCGCGCTGCGTATTTCGCAGACTCCGAGGCAAAATACACGCTTGCGCTGGCGCGAACAAGCGTCAGAGCAATAACACGCATATCGGATTACGAAACCATTCTCAACACACTGGTTGTAACGCCCGTTTTTTTTTTCATCAAAGCGAGGGTGTTGTGAAATCTGCCACACAATGCAGAGAGATCAAGTTTGCCGCAATATCTGGAATCCATGGCCGGTCGCGAATTCGAGGCAAAGATTGCACATAATGTATACATGCGCATGGGTCGCGCTTGGAAGAAGTCGTTTTGCGCATTATATTTATACCTAGTCTGTGGGCCTCGCTTCTTGACAGCCGGTTTCGTTGCGTGCCTGTTTTGAAATATGTCCGGCTCATTGGCCCAGCCCTCTCTCGAATACCCTTCGGCTGCTTCTTGCCGAGTTTCTGTAATGTGTGCGGCGCGCAAGATGCTAGAGCGCGCAACTTGGAGTTAAGTATCTGTTCTGTGCGGCGTCGAATTTCGCCATAGAGCGAGGTGGCAAGTACGCAGTGCCACATGCTTGATTCGCGAATACAAGACACACGTAGTGCTTTCTGCAGCTTCGCTTCTCAGTCGGGGGGAAAATGCTCAAATTTGCTTCTGCATTGTGCGCCACCAGCTGAGCATCAGCTTGCCTCTGTCGCTCCGGCATCACAGTGAAATAGTCCAGCACCAGCAGCCCCAAAATTAAGTTATTTGCGTGGGTCGCAGACATGTTGGTGGAGCATATAGCTCGTTATTGCAACTCACCACCTACATATTTCTTTATTTGTTCTGCAGCAGTAATAGTACGGAACTATGATTAGCGGTCTTAGAATTTATTACCCTAATTAAAGGTGCCTTGAATATAAAAGTGCAGCGTCGTCGTACGCAGCATTACGCTTTTACACTTTCGATGGTTATATCCAAGACAGTACCAAACAGAACAAAATGTTCAATTTTGAGTGGAAATAGAAAACACTGACACCTCCGTGACAGCCCCACAGTAATATATCGTTAAGGTAATAATAACATGACAGCATTAATTTTAACCACCTGAGTCTCCTTCACGAGCATCTAACCTCCGTATATTCCAATTTTTTTATCCAACCAAATCTCCACCGCGAATCAATGATGATGACGATCATGATTTATTGGCATCCCCTTCAAAACGGGGCGGTGACTAATAGTCACCTAGCCTGTCTTGAGTAATTTACATATGTTTATCAATCTAGCACTTTGTTGATGTCTCCTTAACCCGTTCTCTCTTCCTTAATACATCTGTATCTACCTTCTATAATTACCTATATATGTATGTAAAGCTTCCGATCCCATCAGTTTCTTCTCTGCTTTTTCTCTCCAATTCCCTATGCGTCTCTTCCTTATCTCGACTGCTGACCGGTGGATGCTTCCATCCAGTCTAAATCGAAGCGCTTCTGTAAGATGCACGTTACCTACGGCTTTCGCTGCACAAACACCTTCTGATTTCGTTAGGATGTGCTGAAAGTGGATAACAGTGCCGTCCTTCGACAGCAGCAGTGACTGCACTTCATTGACACTCCACGGTAATTCTTGAGAAGCGTATCGTCTTCTGCAGTAAAGGGGCGTAGAGTGGAGGAATAAACTGGGGTCGGGGATCACTTGATAATAGCCGGGATAAATTTCTGCATGTGCACGAACGTCATCGCGTTTTGCCATTGCCGGAATTCGGGCACCACCACCGGGAAACCAAAGCCATGCCCAGCCGCACTATGCCGTAAGTACTGAGCCACCACAGTGGGCACAACTGTCGTTCTCTAGCGTACGCAATAGGGGAGGCATGGAGCTTTCTGCTAAAATTACTACAAAGTGAATCTGGCGCTGTGATCGCTCCGCTACCTTGGGAATGACGGTTAGTGCATAAATTTAATTTGTCGTCGTGCTTGTGGTTTCGGACTTTCTCGTAGCATTGTTTATTACGCCTTACCCGCTCTTATATTGACCTACATTTCGAAGCAATTCTACTTTTCAAAATGCAGGAGGCGGCAAGACTGCGCGGGTGCATAATCATTGCAAATTGTTGCACCTATAACGCAGTACTTTCTTTAAAGTTATCAATTTGCAAAGTCACCGTGCCGTGTGAAGCTAGAAGGACGAAGTTCACTCGTATCCGTGCAGTAACCATCATGCCCATGAGCGCTGAACCGCCATTATATTAGCTCCCATAGAAGCTAACGTCAGGGTTCACTCCAGCAATTCAGGTAGAAAATTTCACTGGGGAAACTGCATAGGCGTACTATCAGCGCACGTGTCACGCTTACGCCCGCGCCATTGACGCGCAAAAGAGCGCCCTGCGCTGGCAGAGCCCCCGGCGTCTTAGCGCGATCAGGCACGCTTGCATGCAAACTCTTTCTAAAAGCAGAAGAGTCAACAGCTTCACTGTCCCCGCTTATTCGGCGCGTGGGTGTCCCGGATAGACGCTGGCAACTTTCGTCAACTCCGTTACCCTCTTTTAAAGCGGCGGTGGGGAGAAAATTAGTTCCGAAGGCTAATGAGAAAAGTCAACAGCAGGCTAGCGGCACCAATTAGTGGGTCGTCGTTCGTTACGGTGCTACCGTATATATACTTTGGAGCGAGGATGTCGGAAGCCTTTCGAAAAATTACAGGATTCGATCGATCTCCAAGAGTAGTTTTTCTTTGTTGCATAGAAGTGCATATGACTGCTAAAATGTAGATCAGAAAGGAAGGAAGAACTTTAATAGTCATTTAGTAAGCTCTAGTACAAGTATAGAAAGGTTAAAGTTTATATATCCTTTCTTTTCATGCTCGTTCCTCGACTTTTAAGTGCGCTTTTTACATGGGCATGAAGAGGATTCATCAACCCTTGTCCGCTGCTTCAGAGGAAATTAGGTTGGTCTAGTACGCCGTGAGAACTCTAATAAGCGTACGGCGGTCAACAAACATAGCCTGAGGATAATTATTTCCATGTAGGGGCCGCATTGTTAATTATCTTTGTGTACATCACGAACCGCATAAAAATTTGTACAATAAATACCTGCCGTGTTCAAAATATGCATCACAATTAAATTATGCTACACTTTCTTCCTACGCAGCCATTGAAGTAGTATAGCAAGATAAATGCGATCATTGCTCAGGGCACGGCTTCTAGTACTGAAGGGGCGGGGAAAGCAAATCTCCAAGCTCATCCTCTCACAGCAGGAAATCCGAATGGGCCTTGTAGATGTAAGACCGTCGCATGCGATATGAGGTGCCGTTAGTCCGTGTCCCCAGGGCACTTTCCGTTCGCACGCTGACGCTGGCACGTGCAGTGTGAACGCATATCTCGTAGCTACTGCAGCCAAAAATGTCTGCGGCTAGAATGTATTGCCCATAGCTTAATCGTGTTCATGCAATAACGCTGCTATTTTGCTTCTCCCGCTATTCTGTGATGTCAGGTGTTAGAGTGACACCTTAAAAAAAGGTTTGCGTATGATCACTTCAAGACATTTCCTCTGTTACGAGAGATGACTACGGAACACAAAGGAACCAGCGCACTTGTCTGAAGGAGGAGGTGGCTTTCGCAGGCTAAGGTGCGTAGTCTGGGGTCGTCAGGTCGACGATATACGTAAGGTCTGTTTTAGATGTTGTCTGGAATAAAAACCGGCGTTATTGTTTCCGCGTCCACCTAGATGTCCACGAAACCACGCGACGGTAATTTTACACGTGTTTTCTAGGGTGGCCTATAACTGCAAGAATATATGCGTGTTGTTTTCCGAATAGAGTCAGCGTGGACACTACGTTACCTTGTCGACGTATAATATGCCTTGACCCTGCGCAGTGATCAAAGGGCAGCAAAACAGCATCAAATGTTACACATGACGTTGTTGTAAGTACACTGTGCAATGTTTCGATGCTCGAACTCTGTCTCGAGAAATTGGCACCCGGTGCGCAATGCGAGTATTCTCGTAGAAGTTGTGCGTCAACCAGAGCTTGTCTTAAAGTGACGCTAACGGAAAGCATTAAGTAAAGCTAGATCTACAAAGCATTCGTCTAGAAGCCCGTCATCATTTTCTGTATGCCAATATATCAAATGTCTGCCTAGTTAATTGTCCTCGAAAGTCCCGCTCTGCTGCTGCTTCTCAATTTGAACCACCCGCGCAGAGGATTTGGCGTCATCCCCATGTGACAGCCCTCTACGCTGTTACCATTTCTTGTAAATTATTTGTTTAGCTTTATATACGAAGCATACTGCTTGGCGGGTGCAGATGTTCAGCTTGAGTGAGTCACTCTGTAACTCTGTTTGGGTTCAGGTTACCAGTTACAGTCTCTTGAGCTTCGGCTGCCGGAGCCGGCAGGGTGGCCCATTACGTTGCCGCCTCGACCGCTGCCAAGAGAGAAACACGATGCCGTTGGTAGTGGCGGTTTGTGGCCGCTCTATGTGAATCAGAAATGCTGACGTCACAAATAAGCGGTACCAAAGCGGACAACAAATGGCGCCAATACGGTTTTCTGTTTTCGTCATTTTCTCGCTTACGAAAGCTATATTTTCATTACGAATGTAGCATTCGTCATTACAGAAGCATAATGTATGCCAATATAGCTCGACATAATGTTTGCCTTTAGTGTTCTTTTTAAAAAAAGGAATTAAATTTAGTAAGTGCGACGAACTGAAGCTAAATTCTCCTTCCTACGCCGGCGTTACGGTCTTGAGATGCAGGTAAATATTTTCCGCACCTCTTGAATTTCAACACTGGCGTTGGTCATTTTGCTATGTAGAGATGGTTCAAAACCCACGTCTCAGATTCACTTTATCGCTCGAGGTTTCGTTTACGCT
Organism: Dermacentor albipictus; assembly: GCF_038994185.2. Lineage (NCBI taxonomy): Eukaryota > Metazoa > Arthropoda > Arachnida > Ixodida > Ixodidae > Dermacentor > Dermacentor albipictus. The sequence continues at coordinate 65,421,918 of NC_091823.1, read as the reverse complement.
TTTGTCACTAATTAACTTTTTTGCACATGGTCGGTGTCGGCATGCCCAAGAAGCGCTATGATTGGCCAAGAATGTGTTAAACCTCTGCGCTTATTACTGAGGACACCATGCACACGAAAATTTGCTGTTATGAATACGCTGTACGCGTATATAGCACGCTGGAATGCAACAAGATTACGCGCCTTTGCCGTAATATATTTAGCTCAAACACACGGGCGAAGTTTCTGCCGTAACCATTCCACTAAGATCCAAAACATATATTTACAGCAATGGTACGTATAAAAAAACGCGGGTGATGTTATTCTAATAGGAGTTATATGGAATAACGTGTTTTCGGGTGTTATCAACGTTCCTATTAAACGAAAGCAGGCTGTCGAAACCAAACGGCGGATTTCAGAACAACAAATGACGCTCGTGAAAAGTATTTCCACATGAAATAAGCATTTTGTGTCTGCTGCGCACTTCATCAACAGAAACAGCAGTGAAAAGAGCTTAGAGGCATGTTGCTCAAGGACCTAGCTTTGGCAGTGCTTAACATTAGCGCACTAAACGTTATAATGAATGCCTAAACAAGAAAATAACCCCTTTTTTCTCCTTTGTTTTTGTTGGTTCTAGGTTGTTTATTATGTTTTTTTTTCGTTTCCTTTCGTCTTCCAGTGTTTTGCAGCAATACAACGCTGAAAAAATCAGGCCCGGACTTTCACGACCTTAGAACAATAGACGCGAATGCATCGAAATATGTTCTCGAGTTTTCCACCGTCTTCTTATTTCATCGACGTTTCTTTTGCCGTCGGTTACCTGAAACGGCGACGAATCCGGATGACGCTGACGTTTACTGAAATTAATGCCTCCCCTTTTAATCACATCCTGTAGCTCGCACACGTGCAGCGACACCGACCTCTCGTCCAGGTAGCGTCCGCGATTAGGAGAACTTGGTGACCTCAATCCATAACTTACCGGTGGCGCACTGAGCTCCTCTCCGAGGAGCCACTATCGGTCACAAACCAAGAAAGGCGACGAGAAAGCAAACACGAGCGCCATCGGCGGCGCCTCTACACACTCGCCCTCCCATTCAAACGAGCATAACTCTTAGGGCCGGTTGGAGGAGGAGGCAGGAGGTCGGTTGCAGATGGCAAGAATATGGTAAGAATGGGAGCCTCCGATTTTTTTTTTTTCATTCGTTTCTCTTTTCCCGACCGTCAGGCTTGAAGGGGAGGGGAATTAGATAAATGCGGAGTTACGGTGGGGAAAAAAAGACCTAACTGATGACGGGGGAGTGTTTCGAGGTATTGGGATAGGAAAGGAGGGTCCAGAACGAGAGAACCGGAGAGGATAGGGGTAGAGTGGGTGAGAGAGAGTGAATATGATAAGGATCCGAGGGTGAGAGATGGAAGAGAGAGAGGGAAAGTGAGAAGGCCCGTAATAACGGGTGTCGGCCGACTGCGGCAACCGCGGCGCAGCCGAATTTGGTTCTAGAAGGCGCCAACGACGCCTTGGCGCCGGAAACAGCCGCCGAGGCGGGAAAGGTGAGACGACAGAGAAAAGAGGGAGGCGCAAAATAGGTTAGTGGTCGCTCCTCTCGATCGATGCACGAAGAGATAAGGGAGGAAGCGAGCACAGGGCAGAGTAGTTCAAAGGGACAGTCTCCGCCCCAAAGTGTAAGAGCGCTCGGAGGTTAGATTGGCCAATCTTAGCAGGTGTGCAATCCGCATTAAAAGAAAAAATTTTAAAACCTGCCGCATTGCGTAAATACCTAATTTACTGCCAGTGAACAGCAATCTTTGGTACTCTGGAGAAATATTTTAGGCCACCGATCCCCTCAACAGAATGAATGCTCTCGGGCAAGAAAGAGGGTGGGGGAGGCAGGGAGGTTCTCGGGCAAAGCAGCTGCATCAGTGAACCATCGCAAACACATAAAAGGCTCTGGAACGTAATGAGCACAACGAGGAGAGCTGCCAAATATCGATTCTATCATAACAGAAAATGTCGCAGCACGAATAATGCATACTATGCGGCACACACGCTTTTGCCTGCTGGTGCAAGAAAGACACAGGGGCAACGGAAGTAAATAAATCTATCAAGTGCTCATTGCATCATGTACTTAACAGAATTTGACGGAGGGAAGATACTGTGAAGACGCAAAACGGGACGTATAATCTATCGGCAGACATGTCGGTAAACGTAGTGATAAGAAACGCGGGAAGCACGTTTGCTATATCATCTTCAAGGGATGCTAAAGGTAAACGACAAGTCAAGCTACATTGCGACAGATTAATGCGCGAAAATGTCTAAAGCGTCGACATTATGGAGAACAGGTGTTTAGTGAGCGATAAATCGAGTGATATCTGAGAATTGATTTGAGACTCATCCGGGACATTCTATAGTACTAGCCTGATGACGGCGTAACGCCTAAATTTAATTAATCCGCCAGTACTCAGCGATAATAAAACGACCATATCATTGCATTACGCTATAAGGCGGAAGCAAAATGCTGCTTGCTGCATTCGATTCTTAGAAAAAAGAAAACTTGACGTTAACTTTGACAATGACACGGGTGGTCAAAGTTTCTAGTTTTCGCTAGACATTGCACTGCCCACGCTCTTACGTTTCGGTATATAATCTGCGTATCGCGCAGGCCTGCGCCTGCCATGCTGGCTCGCAGAGCTCGTACTAAGGAGGCAGCCACATGCACGCGACATTCAAGAGACAGCGTCGCGACAGACGGACCCTGTCGCGTTGCGGCGTGGGGCAACCACATGGGCCCGACACTGCGAAAAGAAGTAGCGACAAATTTTCGTCCTTGTCAAAGTAACTACAATCGTACGCTCGCAAAAAAAAGCCGCAAACGTATCGCGAGGCCGAAGTTTCAACCAGAGGGTGCTAGATTTAGTTATAATATGCCATCATTGCAAGTAAAAACGAGTTTTTGTCAGAAGCGTCAAATGCTGCGGCTCCCATCAGATATCTAGAAATCTAAGCGTCTCCGCAACTCTCGGTGGTGCAAGTCTCAGGTCTAAAAGCGTCAAAGCAAAGAGCTGTTCTTCATAACAACAACACAACATCGCCAATACTTCGCCCTTATAGTGAAATGAGATCAAGCGAAGGCTGTTGTTACCATTTATTCATTGCTGTTAGAGCGGAGAGGAAATAGTAAGAACGAATCAGAGTGCACGAATTGGTTGCTGCCATGTTGTTACGGAATCACGCGGTCGCCGGCGGAAGCTGCCGCACAGACTTCCGGGTGACAAATGAAATGTTTTCAAGCTGTCAGATGTCAGCTCTGTCTCGGCTCGGTTTATGGATGCGTCGTTGCGCAAAAAGAAAAAAAAAACACGGAGCGCCAGTTCTCGGGTGCTGATTTACTTGTCAAGGCCACGAAATGGTAGCAATGACGTATACAGCGCCACGCCGCCTGCACGTTGCAGACAATTTGAATTTCGCTAGCTCGAGGAATTCGGCCTCTTCAGTTGCGATTTTCTCTGGAACTAAGTCTCTTCTTGGCAAGAGACAAGAGTTATGAAGTTTCTGTAACAATATTTTAACAACCCACGTTGATTTAATATTTGCCCTCACCCTCTCTCCCTTTAGTGCCATTTATAATACTTCCAATAAATCTGCGTAAACAGTTTTGTATTCGATACAAAAACGTGAAGGTATACCTGCAAAAATGGCGAAGACAGGTGGATGCCCCATCACGTACTCTCTGCTCGATCGACTTTGCAGCAGAGTCAAGGTCTAATGATATGAGCACCTCGTCGAAGCATAATTTTGGTCGCATGACTAGTTTTGAGCATGAAGTTGCTTCTTTCTTGCACACAAATTTCTGCTGGTCTTGCGCCCGTTATTGGCGATATGAACAGTAACACCTGAAAGACCAAATAATTAATTAACTCCTAGTAAGTGCGCCTGCTTAAGTTTTACTTGGCTATAGTGTTTTGTACGCTCCTAAAAATGAATTCTTTGCAGCACCGAGCCACCAGCGATTCTTTAAAATTCCCTAAAACTTAAAAATGATCAGCCCCGTATGTGAACAACGTTTTGATGTTTGATTGTACTGACTACTGCTACAGGCTGCTTGGAAATTGTACGCTTTCCAAGATCCGGTGCTGTGTAAACTTTCATGGCTATATAGTGTCAGGGTTGGGGCTCAATCCCATCGCTCGTGATCCGTTGTCAAGATTGGAGTCCGGCATGAATTCGAAGGTAGCTGGCCCATGCCGTCGTCCAACTCATCCACGCTGAGGACGTTGATGAAGGGAAGAACTGCTTCTCATCGAGAAAGAGGAATATGGGTTTATTTACACTACTTATGTCAGTCTAACATGACTGCTTGAGAAAAGTGCATCAGTCTAACATAACTGCTTAAGAAAAGTGTCAGTCCAACATGACTGCTCAAGAGAAGTGTGTCAAGCATTCGCACCACAGCAGTTCTTAAACACTCGGTCTTCCCGCGATACAAGGTGACGCGAACGTTCGTTTACTCATTGTAAACTCGCCGCCACCCCGCAGGACCGTTTACACACACAAAGGCACCCACGGGCGAATGTCTGGAACCGACGTCAGAGGGGAGCCGTTCCGGGTAGCTCGGAGCCATTCTCGGTAGCTCGTTGTCCTGCGTCCCGGTCGGCACGTGGGAAGCAACTGAAAACGGCTTTCCCGCGGCAGCTCGCGCACGCGTAGCAGATCAGGTCCGCGCTGGGGAGTTCGGGCACAATAGTTCACCCGCCGAACTCATTCCGTCACAACGGCGATGGGGCTAGAGGATGGCGGCGGTTTCAGCACAAAGCCCGCTTCATCGAACGCATCCTAGCTGAAGCGACGAAGAGTGGGGGATGCGCGTCTTGTTCCCCAGTCGTAATTGGGTGGCAATCCTGCATTGCAGCTCGCCATTCTTAACAATAGTAGTCAGCAACTCCGCTTCACGAAAGTCTCGGTATAATTGGTGTGTGTGTGTGTGTACGTGTGTGTGTGCGCGTGTGTGAGTTCGTCTGGTCCGGGACTCGAACCCGGGACCACCGCGTTTCCGGGGCAGCTGCTCTAGCCTGTGCTTCGAGTTGTTGACAAATTCGACTTCGCCCTGCCGTCTGCTAGCCGCCTGGTTAGCTCAGATGGTAGAGCGGCTGCCCCGGAATGGCGGTGGTCCCGGGTTCAAGTCCCGGACTAGGACGAATCGTTCTTCAACCGCAAGGCTTTTCTTTCGAGGAACCCGCATGGGTTTCCTTTGTAGCATTTGCTACGAACAGGTGGATGTCTGATTTTCTGTTTATTTAGTTGGCTGTAAATATATTCAAACTCGTAGACGTGGTGCATTTTTATAACCCTATAGTTCTGTGACGAAGCTTTCGCGCCGGTAGAGCCATGGCGTCGTACCTATGTGAAGTGAGCGCTTCCGGGCGAACAAGCTTGCGCGTACTCCATGCCGAGCATTAGTTTTCGGTAAAACTGAACGTGAGCACAACCGTAACGATCCTACATTTAAGTGCATATACGGAAAGAATGAATAGCTAATGCGTGAAAGACGGGCGAAATTCCACAACGGCATCTCGACTACCCCAAACCAAACGAAAGAAGCGCAGTGCACAAAGACGTTAAGAATGTTCAGCTACCCTACATAAGCTACAGTGCAAAAAATTAACAAGGCAAATGCCCACAAAGAAGAACAGCCAGTCGTGCAAAAAGAAAGGAATAAATGTCGTTAGAACAATAAACGGTATAAGTTGCGCAAAGTGAAAAGTCTCAAGGCCGCACGCACGAAACTATACGCCGCCGAAGCTTTGCAAACGTTTTCGCCTCATTTGCCGCAACTTACGGCATAGATCTGAGCACTACGTACCATATTTCTACGGTATATCATTAAAATAAACAAAGGAAATAAGCGATCGTTCAGTTTGCGGAGCAGGCGTCTCGGGTTTCACGCCGGCATTTACGCTTCGAGCAGACAATGGTTAAATAGCGCATAGTGTGCGCGAAGCGTTCTTAATGGCCTGAAGTACAAAGAAATGGGCCTAGAGGTAGTATGTCTTGGAAGTGTCGTCACCCACTCTCCTACCTGGTTTGTTCAGATAACGAAAGCCGCCTTTGTGCATCCACTCAGGCGCACAACTTACATCGCATTTCTCCTTCTTCTGCTGCTCCTTTGTTTACCCTTTTCTCGGTGCTTGTTAACTTTCCCTTTCTCTAATCGCCTCGTCAGCATTTTTTAGAGCCCCCTTTTTCGAAATGTGCACACGGGCGTTTACACAAAATTTCATACTGCTTGCGATCCCTTTCGGTGCTTGCTTTCTTGCGTGCCGAAATTGGGCGACCACGCGTGATGCGTGAATGAATGATGAGCTATGCGCGTGTATCGTTACGGGTTGTTAGCATCGCTTTTATTCATCGCCTATATTAATTTAAGCCGAAATGTGACGTGGCTTGCGACGAAAGCCTGTGCTGAACAACGCCGCTTCTGATAAGTGCAAGCGATTGTTTACAGGAACGACACGCGCATATTAATCTCATGCAAGGGTATTAGTGAGAGGAAGAAATTAATCCCGTATGTTAGCAATGTTTCTCAGGGCACACATATTTGGCACACGATGCAGGTAGACAGCGTAACAGGTCCACCAGCATACATGGCCACCTTTAACTGAGCAAACGACAAACGCTCGCGCGTGTCTATGCGCGCATATTGCCGACTTCTTTTGTTAAGGTTAATGTTAAGGTCTCGATCAGTTATTATACACCTAGATTCCAATGCTCAGATACCATAGTTTAGAACCAGAGGATACAGGATAACGGTGCATCGGGATAATTAACCTCGTCATTCGAAGAGTCAGGGACGTCATGCACTTATAGTGAGCAGGTAAGGTACCAAGGCCGTTTACAGTATTGCGCAAAATACAAAACGGCAAATGTAGGTGCTTGTTCCCATTGCGGTGATGCTGCGCATCTTAAACTCCTTCTTCTCAGTTCACTGTCCACGAAGAGCTGCTGAAAATGTGCTTCAGATGTAAAGGCACTCACAGAGGGCAGATCACTCATTCGATATGTTGTGCGATCCCTCTAACGCTGAGACATGTTGAACAACGGCACTGAGGACAGGGGACAAAAGGGCGGCATGACATGGACGTCGCTGCATCGACGACCTCCTTATCTTCTGTCCTTCTTTGTCTCCTGTCTGCAATGCAGCTGTTACTCTCGCATAGGTCATCAACCAACGTGAGACCACTAGCATATATGAATACCATTGTAACGTTCCCTCTCGCGCTTAACTATAGTTATGACTACACGCCCTGAGATGCCAAGAATGTGAAAATATTTACTTTGGAGTTTTAGCCATCATCACGGAGTCAAACTTTCCTAAACTGGTGATTTCCTTCATTTTATCGTGCCGAAAGGTGGGCGAGCTGACTACTTCCGAATACGGTCAAATAGGCTTCTGATCATGATCAATCGCCGATGTATTCAGCGCCTCACATCGTTAAACTTCCTGCGTGCTACCTCGCTGGCTTGCGTGCGCTTTTCGGTTTACCCTGGTATGGAAATTTTTCGTCGACCAGTTGGCAGGCGTGCCGATGGCGGGCCTGCCTGTGACAGGATGGCTTTGGACACATTTAATTTGGTTTCGGGAGGGCAGGAGCCTATTGTGCCTGGCCTATCGGATAGTGTCGCTTTTGACCTCCAGTATCGACCTCGATAAAGCAGAATCGATTATGAATTGGCCATGTAATTCCCTTAGGCCAACACGCGGCATTTATTAAGCATCTGGTGGAAGACGCAAGGTCAGGTAGACTTTATTCAGCACTAATCGCTGCGTAGCTACGGCAGATTGTATTGCAGCGCCATTATGGCTACAGTCTATAGTTGGAAAAAGCACCGCAAAAAACTTGGCACGTCCAATGTGGATGCGAGTTAATTATTCCTTCCCCCCTCCCTCCTCTCACATACCCTCACCTACATGCCCAAAAATTGCCGCGCGACTAGCCACTCGAAGCATTTTGCGTATATTCGCTGGCTTCTCTCAGGCTCGGAAAAATATTCATGTAGCACGTATTGAACAACAGAAAGCTGTATAGCGAGCTTCTCACGTTGCTTCACTATCTTCTCATGGATGGATGGATGGATGCAAAACTTTAATAAGGTCCTGAGGTACGCGACTCAGCGCGCTGCGGGCCGCTTCCACGTTGGGACAGTCAGGCCTTGCCCGACTGCCGCATCGTGGGCCCTCTGGACAGCCCATAGTTGCGCCCCGGCATCGGGGCTCTTGATAGCGGAGAGCCACTTGTCCTCGTTGATTTGTTCTGTGCCTCGGAACGAGGGGCAACGCCAGAGCATATGGTCTAGGCTAGCGATGTCATTGCAGTGCCTGCAAGAACTAGTGGCATAGGTGTCGGGACAAATTTTGTGGAATAAAGCCGGGTTGGGATATGAGCCTGTTTGCAATAATCTGAGGGTCAATGCCTGCGCTCTATTTAACTTCTTGTGTGGAAGGGGAAATTCTTCTCATTAACATTTTTTATCAAATTACGGTAATTGAGAAGTTGATCATCAATTAAGACTAATTATCTAATTAGGCGGAATGCGAAACATAATCTGAGTGTCTCCAAGCGACAGTAAACAAGATTATCTTGGTTCTGTTCAGCTACGTGGCATGTACACATTTTTAAGGTTTGGCTCAAGTTACACGGGACACCCGGTATATAAACATACTGCAAAAGGTGTTGGCATTTGTTTCTTTTTTTACCACATTTGTGCAATCCGGGTTCTATATAGAGTGTCCCACCTAACGTTTTCCAAGCTCTGTAATGAAAAAGAAAGATTTAAGAGACACCATACAACATGCAACTTTATAACCTACGGTGCCTAGTCACCAGACTTCTGACTACCGAACGCTGTATGTCTTAGGCTTGCATCCTGCACCATGTTCTTTAAATCTTCATTTTCGTTGCACAGCTTGGCTAACCTGAGCTGGGGCACACGGTATGTCAGCCACGCGTTTGCATTAAAGCTTCATTTGATAAACAGCGCCTGTTGTCATCTTTGTTTTTTCGTCTTGGTATTTAGTTGTTGCGCTGACAGATCACCAGCATATTCCAACTCGGTCAGTTCTCGCTACTTGAGCAACATCTCACTGAAAATAATTGATCTGCAAATTCGCAAAACTGCTTGAAGCCACAAGGAGAAAGCTGAGGTGAACCTATGCACTATCCAACTTTCCTACCCTGCATGGCTAGCTGAACCACCGTGGCACGCTTAATTGCGACTCGCATATTCACCAGCGAAGGAGTTTCGTCTAGCAATCTTTGTTGGAAACTCTGTGGCTATGCCGTTAAGGTTGCCAGACCACGTGCCCGAAGTAATAAGTTTTCTGCTTCCGTCTTCGCCCGCTCGCACCTGCAGGATGGAACAGCCTTCTCCGTCACCATGCCATTGCACTCACCGATTCGACTGATTTCTTGAGAGCCAGAACTGATCGTGTGTCGTCCTGGCAAAATAAATAAAAAAGAAAAAGAACACCAGTGCCTCGCTATAAGCATCAAAACTTCCAGTCCCCTCCCATAAACCTTGCATTTCAAAGGCGCGTGTACTCTGTGTCGCAGCGCCGCCTCATGCATTATTATCTCTTGTGAGGTGGCACCAAGCACGGGCTTCAATAACCACTTTATTTTGACGATCGTCGTTGATGTCAACGAGGTCACACCGAAAAGACGCCGCATACGATCAATCGTTGCGTGTCCTGACTTAGTCATAGATTATTCAGGGAGGTATTTTATGCACCAAAGTAGTAGGTCTAGGCACCTGCCTCCAAAATTCTCTGGTCTGCTTGAACGTAACTTAGTTTTCTTGCGTTCATTGCCAATGAAAGGCGCAGCATTAAGAAAAAAATATGGAGATTTTTTATTAATATTTAAGCAACGATCTTCGTGCTGTTCTTTTTATTTCTTTATCTTCATGTGTGCGTGTGTGTGTGTGTGTGTGTGTGTGTGTGTGTGTGTGTGTGTGTGTGTGTGTGTGTGTGTGTGTGTGTGTGTGTGTGTGTGTGTGTGTGTGTGTGTGTGTGTGTGTGTGTGTGTGTGTGTGTGTGTGTGCGTGTGTGCGTGCGTGCGTGCGTGCGTGCGTGCGTGCGTGCGTGCGTGCGTGCGTGCGTGCGTGCGTGCGTGCGTGCGTGCGTGCGTGCGTGCGTGCGTGCGTGCGTGCGTGCGTGTGTGTGTGTGTGTGTGTGTGTGTGTGTGTGTGTGTGTGTGTGTGTGTGTGTGTGTGTGTGTGTGTGTGTGTACATTGTTTTCGCTCTTCGCGATTACACAAAACGTCATTAATATAATCTCACATTAATAGAATCTCGCATTACATGGTGTGCCATCGGATAAATTCGAAAAGCACACGAGCAGCCGTGTTTTGCAAGAATTATGCCCTTCTGATCGCAATCATTTGTTATCATCGGTCCCACCGAGTGGTTGATGACTGCGATAACGAGGACGTGGTCTAAAGCGACTCGATGGCGAAGGGCAAACAGAATAGAAAATGAAAAGCATCGTTACAATAATACGTTCTTTTTTTTTCTTATGAGTCGCGCCGAGTCGCCAATCCTACATAATAACAGCATAGTGGAGGCGTCCGAGCGAAGTCCGAGACAATAAAGAAAGGGAGGAAGAGGAAGCATAAAATGAAGTTTCGCAATACGGCTCCAGTGCCCGCATTTTGTAACGATTCTTTTCCCTCAGTATTGTTCTTGCACATTATTATTTTTTTAATTATGAGGTCTTAAGTGCCAAAACCACTTTCTGATTATGAGGCACGCCATACAGGGTGACTCCAGAAATTTGTACCACCTGGGGTTCTTTAACGTGCACCTAAATCTAAGTATACGGGTGTCTTCGCATTTCGCCCACATCGAAATGCGGCCGCCGTGGCCGGGATTCGATCCCGCGACCTCGTGCTTAGCGTCCCAACACCACAGCCACTAAGCAACCACGGCGGGTCCCTTGCACATTGCCTTTGTGGAAACTGCAGCCTCGCTACAGCAGGGACCAGCCACTTACCATGACGCGTATAAAAACGATCGTGAGGTGAAGGAATGTTTATCAAACACGTGCGCAGGAAAAACCTCTTGGTTGATTACGCGCGAGGCGTATAATGATTACGCTACGCTCCCTGTTGCTAGGCGTGTTGCGACAAAATGCTCCCAAGTGCGAAATTTGAGCGCAGCTTATACGTGTTTTCATTTCGCGTTATATTGAGGCAAAGAATTTGAGAGAGACATGTAGCAGCGTCGGCGATCGTCAAAAGTCTAATCTGCGGGTCAAGCGCATCGGCTTTTATGCACGACTCGTCGAAGGTTGCAGTGCAATCGCTGGTGCCGCGTGGCTTCCAGAAAGTAGTGCACAACTCGCGCCACGCATGCAATCACATTACAAAACAATCGCAAGCCATGACAATCAAAACAAGCGCTAACGAGACCAAACCAAGCTGAGCTCGTTCGCTCTGCTACGCCGCCGCCGACGCCGCCGAAGCTAGCCGCAGGAATGGGCGCCTAATGCTATGTTCACACTACGGTCGTAACGCGCGTAACAGCTCTTTTGGCGTATCGAACGTAACGGCTGTAAAAAACGTTACGGCAGTTAAGCCGGCACCTTCGTTCACATTTACTGCTGCTTAAATTACGGCTTTTACAACAGGCCAATCAAATTTGGAGCTGCAGAATCGACGTCACCAGCGGTCCAATATGGGCTCCTGCCAACATGCGAGCGCTGGCCGAGATCGAAGAAATTCACGCTCCAAACAAACTTATAGTCATGCATTCAATCGCCCAAAGACGACGAAGGCGACGTAGAAGGGTTTGGGTGCGGCAAGTATTTCTCGACAGGGCCGTGGACGGCGATTTTCACAACCTTTTCGCCAAGCTCCGAGTTGGTGACGCTGCGATGTTTCATAACATCATGCGCATGTCGCCCCAGCAGTTCCGCTACCTTGAAAACTTAATGAGACCACTGATCGAAGTTCGGAGCACGCATCTGCGGCCATCGATTTCCTCGGCGGATAAACCAGATGAACTGAAAACAGTCTCGCAAGGCGCACTGCAAAAATTTTCACGAACACAGCCAATCGTGCGCACGGAATGGCGGAATGGCAATTCCCGCGCCCGGAGCTGTCTGCAGACGGGAGGACGGAATTGTCGTCACCGGTTGTTGAAAGCCGAAAGCTTATCGGTCATTGGCTGTGTCGCAACGGTCGTAACATAACAGTCGTAAATGTTGCCGACCCTTTAACACGCTCACCCACGATTTTTGCGAGAATTGCGCACGTTGGTACCTTTACGTTCGCAGTCTGAACTAGACGCATACGCTTGTTGCGCTTCCGCTTACGTATGTTACGAAAAATCGGCGCCTTACGAACGTAGTCTGAACATAGCATAAGAGTTGCGCTCTAAAAAGAAATCGGCGTCTGTGCTAAAATGTCCACAGCGTACTGCTTCTTGGACAGTGGTTAGAAAACAAAACTTTATTGTCGCTCCTGCGTGTCCCGGTTTAGGTGGAGTGTTAAATTTACTTATGATTTCCTCCACGAGGCTGAAATGCACACGTGGTATTCCACGCGGACATTTCAGGCTCTGAAATTGATCCTAAGAAACTGAATTGAGTGATCTGTCACCGGATAATCATGGATGCAACCATTTGTTTTTTACTTGCAGAAAGGCCGTAAAAATGAAGCCGCACAACATTGTAAGAATGGTTTTGTGGTACGAAAGCGAAGTTTCGTAAAGCCAACCTGTGGTTGGCTTTAGACACAAAACTAAGCAATGCACAGGTAATCTCCCCTGCCCAGTTTCTACTGCTGGTCGTTGCGATCGAAATTTGGCCGCCATGGAAATGTAACGAGTTTCTACACTGGAGTGGACGTTGGGAGAAACGAAGAATTGTGATTGCCTTTTCTCACGTCTCCTCTACCACCATCTCCTAAAAAAGATGAAAGAAAACCATTCCGCTTCTGGTTCATTTTTTTAATCCGTCTCTTTATTTTAAAAGCCATTGCTAGTCGCGCAAGAGTTTAGGGCGTAGCGGGGCAATGTACTATTATTCGCGACACACGAACATTATCGGGGCGGTTTGAGCAAGGAAAGAAAGAAAAATGCAATAACAGAGGAAAATAACGGCGGATCCATCGAGCGGGGTACATTCCCTTGATCAGCTTAAACAGCGGCGTTTTGGCTAAGCGACGGTTATTTGAACTGCAGGGCGCGGCGCAGTTCGCCAGCCCGGTCCATTATTCACATAGATTGACCGATGTCCCTCAACAGTGAAGCACTTTCTCTCTATAATGTTTTAATTTTGTTTGTTGGTTTCTTTTTTTTGCTTTTTTTATCTGAGATATGCCTTTTGTTTTCCGCTTAAAATCGTCCTTGTTCTATAGGTGGACATATTCGCTTGCAAATTATTCTGTACCTGACAGAGATATTTATTTACACGAAGGGCAGAGACGTCCGCCTCGTGTACGTAATCTGCAATGGGAAGGATGGAAGGGGAAAAAATGTATAGAGTCATGAAAGATGATGAGGAGACGAGAAGGGGCAAATTCTTGTATGCTAAAGTGAGTAGATTGAGTGTCGTCAGATCAACCAGGTGGCGTTGGTAACGAGGCCGCTTGAAGTGCGGTCCACTTTGAAAGCCCATGCGCTATACTGGCAGTTCCTCCTTGAGGGCGTAACCGCATGTGCCACGTTTAAACGGATACAAAATAGAAATATTATTTTTGTTTAGTCTGATATTCCCTATATTCTTTAATGCGAAATTTGAGTGCAGCTCTATGCGTGTACTCATTTCGAGATATATTGAGGCAAAGAATTTGAGAGATACATGTAGCAGAGTCGGCGCGACCATCGAAAATCTGATCGGCGGGTCAAGCTCGTTGGCTTTTATACGTGACTCGTCGAAAGTCCCAGTGCAATCACCGCAACCGCGTGTCTTCCAGAAAGCACAACACAATTCGCGACCCGCGTACAATAAGATACCAAAACAATCGCAAGCCATGACAATCGAATCAAGCGCGAACGAGACCAAGTACTGGTATGCTGTACAAAAGTGTAATACATTCTCTATATTTACGTGAACCACTCCTTTGTTTTGCTACTGTAACCATTTCCTCTTTTCTACATTCATTATAATTGTATTAATTGTATATGAAGTTATTTGTTGCACTTTCCTATTTTTGTATTGACTCCTTACATTGCCTTCCTGCTATGCTCTCGGTTGAGAGCAGGAGTATTCAAAGTAAAGAAATAAATAAATTACTAGAAGAAAAATTACTGTTAGCGCATCACTTTCTTAATTTTAAATTTTAAGTTAGAAGCACAGCGCATGTGCTTTAGTGTGACACCGCGCATTTCAAAGTGCGTTTTCGTATTTGACTTGTTGGGGCGCAGTAAACGTTCTCGAAGCTTGTCAAGTCCAGACGTTAGTTCTCATTAGAATACAACGTAGTGCATGTTACTTACAAAATGTTAACTGTCGGCCCGAGCAGACGTTGTCAAAATTAGCGACACCACGGCGAGATGGTGCGGGTACTACAAGGTTACGTCACCGCCCACACTTTTGTTTTCTGCGTATTTTACAGCTCACCAAGCCTCGTCTCGCGCTAAGAGTCGCTGCTTCTTTTTACTGTTAATTTGAAGGGCGATTGGCTAATAAAGATCTAACTTTTTCTTAATAGTGTTCCTTGATTTCTACTGTGGAAGAGCTCTATACTCACCGTTAAAATACGCTTACTCCGCTTGTGGCTAGTCGAAGTGACCTTACGTTGTGGTAAAGTGCCCGCACGCTAGAAGTGGGAGTTGTAAACACGGCACAGGCGGTTACAACCAGCATACGAAACCCTCATCACAGCTCCGGCTCTACGAGTATTCAGTAGGCGCGTAGGAGGTAAGCTCTGTACGTTGATTTAGATCCATCTCGCCCGGTTGGAATCAAACCTTTTCTAGCTCAAAAGTACGGTCCAGAAAGGCGAACGTAATTTTCTATGATGACTAACACTTACCAGCTCGGAATTTCTGTCAAATATCCTCAACAGAACGTTAATTTCAATGAGAAGGGAAAGGTATCGTGGTGAGTTGAGGGATCTTCTTTTTTTTCCTAAAAGCAATGCTGAAATCCCGTTGCCCATTTAATAACGGGCAAACAAATGACGAATAATAATATTCTTACGTGGCAGCCAAACAGATTGTTTCCTTTTAATGCTGTCTTTTTTTCACTTTTGTTGTTGTTATTTATAAATTACTCGCAAGAAAGCCTTGTAAATTGTGGCAGTAGACCTCGACTGCACTTGCGGAGGCAACGCATACTCACAAAGTTGTATTTATTGCTGGTTAAAACTGCAACCACATTCACTCGCCCGTATACCATGGCAAACATGTCAGTGCTTTCACTGTCCTGCTACACCGCCCACTTTGCAGGTTGAATAGAATCAAGACCGCGCGTCACACCTGATCTCCCGCGTCCCTATCACGTTCTACAACATCTCAAATAAATAAATAAATAAATAAATATATATATATATATATATATATATATATATATATATATATATATATATATATATATATATATATATATATATATATAATTCTAAGGTTTTAGGCGCGAAATCTACGATCTGATTATGAGGCATGCAATAGTGGGAGACTTCGGATTTAATTTTGACCGCCTCGTCCAAATGGGAGACTGCTCATAGCAGCCCCGTTCTTGAAGCACAGCTGTGGACGCTCCATCGGGCCCGAGAGAGGCTCAGCCTTTCTGTACCGACGTGGGAGCGGCCCGCTACGTGCTGACGTACGTTCCGAAAGACCGGAATAATGTTTTACCATACCATACCTTGTACACGGTACACAAGCGCTTTTGGATTCCGCACTCCATCGAAATGCGGCCGCCACGGCCGTCCTGAAAAGAGAGGTGGAAATGAAAAAAAAAGAATGTACAGGAACCAACGATGGTTATTGTGAATGTAAAGGAATAGCCCGAACGAGTTAACGGACAAGCGAGTGAACGAAAGAGTGAAAGAGGGACGGAGAGAGAGAGAGAGAACGAAAGTTTTCGTTGCCGTATAAAGCTACTGACCTACCACAAAAACGACCGAAAGAGCCAAAGAGCTGCAAAAAAAGAAAACATGCCCCAAGAGGACGACGGTGAATGCATGTAGCTCCAGCTGAATGTCATCTGTATGCGGTTCGCCAACTCAGCTTCGAAGCGAGACTTGAAGAAAAGGTGAAACGGAAGGGCAGCGTTCGGTTAACGACCCCCATTTTCAAGCGTTCGGAACTCGGATGATCATCGACGACGGGACGGAGTTTTCTGGAATAAAAGAATTCCACAGACACAGGTGGAAAGAGTGAGTGCAGTTGGTACAGAAAAGCAATCATCTCACGTTCTCAGCCGCAGTCTGAGCACGCCAGTGCCAGACGACCTTCGGAAGAAAATGCGCTTTGTGTGCGATCACGTATAGGGCGCGCAGCGAGCAAGATATACCAGTAAGTGCCGGTACAGCCAGCGCTGGTTTACCGAGCGTTAAGGCGCTTGTGTGGACAGCCAGCGACCATGCGTGCCTGATTTAGTTATACTTCTTTTACACACTCTCGATTGGATGGGAGCTCAGGAATTTTTTTGTTCTTGTGGGAAGGTGAAAAGGTCAGGCAGCTTAGAAGCTGGTACAATGCTACAATTGCTGTAATTTCAAGGCGAAATAAAAGATAAATGTAACATTGGCTTATGCAGAACGATCGAACTGGAAAGCCAAGCTGGGAATGAGAAACATGCAATGAGGTTCTGAACAACTATAGGAAAGAGTTGGCTGTTCATTTTACAGCAAAGCTATACAGCTTTACCTCCCAATGGGTATGCCGTGTCCGCAGGCAAACACTCGGGATACGAACGCCGCGTGCGCCGCTGCATTCCCTGCCGCACCAGCAGATGGCGCTCACCTCCACGCCTCCGCGGCAGTGGCGGCGCCGGCCGTGCGGGGAACAAAAAGAAGAACCAGAAAGCTCACCTTCGCGCATAGTGTTCGCCGCAAGCATTTCCCGGCAAATATTACGGTTGCATAAGCTGCAGTTGGCGGGAAGCGGAAGCTGTAGCATACGAAGCAGGGAGCGACGTAACTACACTTTCGTATGCAAAAGAAGAACCCGCCTAGCAATTTTTGTTTTCAGTGCCACGGGAAGGACGCGTATACTGACGACTCCTGAAGAGCAGCGTGCATACGAGGCACGGCGAAAGTGTTGTTAAGTGCACTTCGCTTCCTTCTGGTCCACTCTTTGTAGGTGCACGAAGTAGCGGCACAAGCGAAGTCGCAGGCCGTTCAAACGTCTTCGGCTACTAATCAGGTAAAGTGCATGTGAATGTCGGCATGTGAATAATTTCAAGCTACGTCGCAATAAGTAATCGTTCTAGTCGTCAATAGGCAAACGTTCTAGTTCTCGTTTACAGCTTCACTGTCCAACTACCTCCACAGCGTCTATTGGAGACCAGCTTTCTAACAGTCAGATTTCTCAAAAATATCGTCTAAAACGTTCGCAAAATGCGTCGATGAATTCTCTGAATTTTACAGTTGGTTACAAAGGTCTCAAATGGTTTCCATGGTTCTTTCACATTGTTAGTACACGAGGCACGGGATGTCTAACTCGAGGGCTAACTGCAGTTTCATAATCTTAAGTGAGCATTCTTCAACGCCGTCGATAGGCAAACAGCAAGAGCACTGTGCACGGCCGAATAACTACGTTATTCGGCCGTGCACAGTGCTTCCTTAAAAAAGGGCAGGCTGTATCAAGGACGCAGCCACTGTGCAGTTCGTGAAGAGTCTTGCACGGGCTGTAGACACTGTATGGGCGCTAGGGTACAGAAATTCTGTAACCGAATGCGCAAGTCGCACTTATTCACGCGTTAGAAAGCTCACATGCCTAACTTATGTTAAAGCTAGTAAGGGTCTTACGGTCTAACTTTGCAATCATGCTCACTGCCTATTCTAGTGTGCCTGTTTGTAGGGCGTTTGGGCACTATAGGGTACAGAAGTTACCTCCCTACTGGAGGCACCCGAGACTGCCTTGCGCCTCTCGGAGGCGCCGCACTTGTAGATGGTTGGGGATCCAGCGCGTGTCCTACCCACCGTCGTCAAAGGGGTTTGTATTCGCGCTTTCCAGATACGCTAGCGCCGCCGCGCGGATTTTTTCGGAACCCGGGAGGGGGTGATGGATTTCCCGCCCACGCGGTTTCTGCAGCTGTGTTGGCGTTTTCGTACTCTTTGATATGGGAAAAAAAAAAACAGTCGACGAGCGAAGAGCAACCGCGTGTGCAGTGTGCCACAATGCACAAATCGTGCAATATTGGGAAAAGTATTGGGAAAAGCACCACTTTCCAAAAGAAAAAAAAAAGACAGGAAGTTGTGGGTGATCAAGCTCCGCATCGGGAAGCAAGTGAGCGAAGAAATAGTCATATGTAGCGAGAAACAAAAACTTCTTTTGGGGCCACCTTGGTGAGTGTACTTGACTGTTGCTCAATGATTTCATTTTATTTTTGTGGCGAGCTCTTACGAAAGCGGCTGAAGAGAAACGCTGTGCCTTCGCAAAAGATCCCGCTGCGGTCCCACGAAGCAAAACTGAGACCATGGTGTAACTGAGACCTAGCGTTGGCCGAAGAAGGCCCTCTACAGATTCCCAAAGTAAATTTAAGTACACAAGTGTCACCGTTTATTAAGTTTTCTGCCTGCACTCGCGCTGTTTCGGCAAATACTCTGCGACGGTGGCTGACGCTGCGTCGCGAGCATTGCAAACTAGAGAACCTATTCCGCAACTGTTCGTAGTCGTTTTGCGTGAGAACGAAACAGGCGGTCTATGCACAAGGCGTTCGCTGATTTTTTTTTTCTTTTGCTGTATTCAAAGGCGTGTACTGATCGGGGGTCGAGCGCACGTGTTTCTGATTTTGTAGTTTTGTTTGGTCTTAAAGTATCTCTTCTATAACAATGTTGCAAGAAACAAGGGCCAGGACTATACGTACCTGAAGCGGTCATTGATGAAGAATGCGCATGCGAGCTTCCCTACAGCACGCGAAAGCATTAATCGTGCTGTAAAACGGGGCGCACTGGCACACGTCATAGTGTCACTCAAATATTGTAAATCGGCACTACTGAAATGTTTACGTATTATCTGGCATCATTAACAAGTATTCCGTATATAAGCCGGTGCGTCGAGCCATTTATCTCTTCGTGAATGCACCCAACGTTTACCTTATGTACCCGCCGTGGTTGCTCAGTGGCTATGGTGTTGGGCTGCTGAGCACGAGGTCGCGGGATCGAATCACGGCCACGGCGGCCGCATTTCAATGGGGGCGAAATGCGAAAACACCCGTGTGCTTAGATTTAGGTGCACGTTAAAGAACCCCAGGTGGTCGAAATTTCCGGAGTCCTCCACTACGGCGTGCCTCATAATCAGAAAGTGGTTTTGGCACGTAAAACCCCAAATATTATTAGTTTACCTTATGCAGCGGCATAAAGCGCATACTGCGCTTTGTTTACATCTTTGCGCTACCGATTAACTGCTTGGTGTCAATTCTTGTACATCGCGTATAGATTACGAAACGTAAGGATACATAGTGACCTTTACGCGGTGCCGCTTACACTGCAGACTTGAACTTTTATAGTATGCGGCGGGCCTCTCACGGCGCTTGTCTGCAGGCAGAGTTACTCGACCTGAACAGCCGCGCTTGTCGTCTTTCGTATTTCACACCATATTATATGGCCAGCGTTAAACGTAGCCTCTCCCTCTAGAACACATCTCTGCGTTTCCTTAGCAATGTTAAGGATCGCGCTTAGAGATACCAGAGGCCCGTAAGCCGCCTGCTTCTGCAGATGCGCACGCTTTCGTATCGCCTCCATCACCTCTATCCCCACCATATTGGGACGTTCTCCGCGCCACCTACAGGCGCTGGAAAGTGCGAATAGCTATTCACCTTGCCACCAGAGTCTCTTCACGCCATTTCTGTACCACCCGTGTAGAATGCGGAGGAGTGGGGTGGCGCATAGCCAAGCAAGTTTGAAATTTATGCAAGAAATCACACACTTGTAGGCCTTATAACGCCTGATGTGCGCTAGTCCAAATTTAAATAAATTATACCATCTATAGCATAGTGAGCTCTCTCAAGCGCGACCAATACTGCTCGGATGGACAAGCGTACTGCCGAGACGCGCCTCTGAAAGACGCGCGCGAGACTAAATCGAGCCCAGATTCCGTCATGGGTGGCCCGACATCTGCGCGTGCGATTCATGCATGATCGATCAATGCTCTTTTTTCTACACAACGATACGAAAGTAAAATACATGACGTATATTTAGGCCTTTGAAAACTTACGTTCTAAGAAAAGTGCCGGGAAAAAAAAAGAGACTAACTGGGCAGTTCGTGCTAAATGTGTGTTTTCGTCCGTGAAGGGACTAACTATAGGAGTGTGCGCTGTAGGGGTTGTAGGACGGACTTCGGGATGAAGACCCAAACTTGGGAGTATTTATTCTACATTATTTACAAGGAGGTGAGCGTCAAGTAACAGTTGTACAGACATTACGGGCCGGCAGCAACTCGGACGCTGCGGCCCGCGGCAAGAAGTTCGAGAGAGGTGAATCAGGGAATCAGGGACTGTCCCAGAATCTCTCGAAGGCTTCTTATAAGCCCTTCGAGCACTGTAAGTCACGTCATGTTTGACCAATAAGAGAATCCGCTCCGATGACGCCACTTTCAGCCAATGGTAGGCGCCCGTGTCGCGGTGTCACACCTGGCGGCTTTCTGCGGTCTTGCCTCGCAGACTGGCAATGCACTTCTAACGAGGAGAGGGGAGGGCTGCTCATGCTCCATTGTCCAAGGCCCACCTGCTAATCCCGGCGGCGCACGAACTTGTTGTAACGTGAACTTGTTGCCTTAAACTTGTTTGCTCGGCCGCTCCTCTGGAATGTGCTTTCCTGCTTCGGCATTCCTCAATTAGCTGTGCTGCGACTCGAAGAGGTTTGGGGAACTCGAAGTAATCGCAGGAAACAGCTCCATATCTAACAGCGCGCCATGTGCCCGTTTCGGATGGTAAATTTTTAGTCCCCGGTTCGAAATAGAGGAATGAGAGAATGAACGGCAACGGTTACTCCCCATGCACTCCGCTGCTTTCCCCGTGTCGACGAGTGAGACTGCGGAAATGGTATCGTCTGTATAAATCCAGCAAACCTAAATACTTTGAAGTTCCCGCACTGTCTATATTGGACTACATGCAGGGCACGAAAATTGCGCGAAATTTAAAAAAAGGTGGAATGTGCCGACAATTCACTAGCCTCATTTGCGCACTATAAGTGAACGATACACATTAAACATGCAAGTCATTGATGAGCTGGCAGAAGTTCTTCGTCAATGGCACCTAAGTTGCTTCCGTTCCAAGGAAAATACAAGTGGCGCACTAAGCGACAGAGAAACAAGCTTTCTCTAGAACTTAGGCTTTTTGTTTTCCATCCTGGTGCTAACAGCGCGAAACGTAGACGAGACACGAGACGAGAACACGACACCACAAGCGCAGCGTTTGTGGTGTCGTCTTCTCGTCTCGTGTCTCGTCTACGTTTTGCGCTGTTAACACCAAGTTTTCTCGGTCGTTGTGGGTGCCCCGTTTGCGCTACACGCACGGCACGCAATATGTCACAGGTAAAAATCATCCCTAGAATAACCGGACAGCTACAGGGATCCTTTTTTCTTGCTACCCGCTTCTCGTCACGACATTTCTGAGCCCTGCGCGGCGAACGCGGAGGCGCCATGACCCAACAAGCGTGAAATTTCTGCAAAATATTTGCCCAGCTGTAGGCTTTATAACTCCTGATGAGCACTGGTTTGAGTTTAATGAATCGTACTTACTATGGCTGAGTGAGCTCTCTCAAAGGCGACCGCTCTTGCTCGGAACGATAAATGTACTGCCGAGCAGTGGCCGTCTAGCACCCGGGGCCCATAGGTCTTCTGTAACACCTCCCCCCCCCCCCCCCGGGTTTAGCCGGCGGAAAGACGGGTGTGTTTAGACGTATATGACACCCCCCCCCCTTTCTCTGGCCCCTTGCACCCGGGGCCAGAGAAAGAATGAAGTAAAAATACAGGAAGCCAGGTCCGATGAATAGGATGCGTGGGAGCCATCGGATCATCCCTGGTATGCTAATTACCACGTCATAGCCAAAGCAGTTGCAGCTGCGGCGCTGTCATATTGGAGCCATCAGTCACCGGCATTCCAAAGCCTTGCACATTTCCCTCGCACGTAATTTCTTAATCGACCTAATAATTGCAAATAATAATGGTGACACAAAATTCTGTCCCTGAGAAAGTGACGGAAAGCTCTCACTGCATAAATCCACAAACGCCGAAGAAGAAAAAAAAAGAACGAAATGGTGATCACCGTCTTGCCACGAGCACACTTGTCGCATTTCTTCAGTCTTGGTGAAGAAAACGTGTTCCACTGGCTCAAAACTTCCTTGGTTTCGGAATCATACATATAGTACAATCTTACGTCACCCGTGATTATTTTCGAAATGAGGCCTTGGCAACATTCGATGTGATTTTCTTTTAATCCTGGCAAGAAAGCAAGTAAAAATTCCGGGTCTTGGTTTTTACTATTACCTTTTCTTTTTGTCTTCTGTGGGCAAGTGGTACACAAGCATCGCAGCAACAATTTTCTTGCGTAATTAAGCACCCAAAATCCACTCCCAGGAGCTCTAAGTCAGGACAGCAGTTTCTGAAATCTTGGGAATTCTGTGGCAACGAATCTTTGTCGTCGTCGTCGTTGATTGTCATTGTCGCTGTCGTTGTCATCGTCGTCGTCGATACATTTCAGCAGTCTCGTAGCCACGACTGGTTGAAGGTCCGCCAAGATGAGAATTGCCTTTAACGCTGGTTTGGCCATCTTGAAACAACCCAAATCACTCAAAAACTCAGGTGCGGTGCAGTTAAACGTAGTTTGAAGTATTTCAAGTGCTTCGTTGTCGTTTTGCTAAAGGATAATGAATATATCAAGGGGATTCGCTCTCTGTTATGCACAGACGTCACGGTTTCGCAAGAGTTGCGCGACGACAGTTGGAACAAGTGTAAGCAAAAACCCGTAAAGATTTAACGGAGATTTCGGCTAGACTACTGACTTGTGAAGTGCATGTCTACCTACACCCACCTAGCGGGAGAACAGTGCAATGTCATTACCAAAATCTTCAAGTCAATCCGATTTCTTTTTTTTTTCGTTGAACACCTTGACTAACGTTAGCTGGAACACACCATATAATCATATGTGATAGTTTATGAATAACTGTTTTAGAGGAGTCCTATAACAACTTAGTTCTGTACAGAAACGCTTAATGAAAGAACACTTGCGTGATAGTGAAAGCAAAAATTGCTCATAACCTTTCAATCCTAAAGAGGTTCGAAAAAAGTTCAAATTAAGCTCGAGTACTCCGACTGTTAAAGTCATATGCGTAGATTCCACATCCAAACTATGTCGCCCAGTGCGCACAAGATGGCAGCCGCCATGGAAACAGCCTCTTTTTACTTTTGCCTGTAGCGCCGCGAGAGTAATTGAGGTCTCGGATACCGAGTTGTAGTTTTGATCGAGGGCTATTATATTTGCTGGAAGCAACCGGGAACCCATTAACAAATAGAACGAGGTGCACAAGAAAACACCATTTTACATGCCTTCGTTGCGCACGGTGATAGGTTAATAAGTGTGAGGTGTTTCCCTTACAAAATACTCTACTTGAGGACGTTCCGTTGTGAATTTTATTTTTATTACGCCCCGAAGAAATCTGTTCTCGCCGGCGGCTCCGAGCAGCCAGAGACGAAATGAACGGCGCGCGGCCATCTTTTATTCCTTTCAAAACGGGGCATTCTCAGGCTTTTACACAACTTTTCCCGTTTTTTTTTCGGCGTAGTAACGGCGATCGTTAGTACAGTCGCGGACAGAATATTATGGACCATGAAATCTAAGAAAAAGCTGAATACCTCCGCAACCTCACAACGCAATCTGGTATTTGCATTTTGGACCTCGACTAGAATATGCTAACAACGTTGTCGTGGGCAGTTTTACTGGTTACTGCTACAGGCTGCTCGGGTATTTAACGTTTTCGGAGATCCCGTGGTCCATTTTATTCTGTCCGCGACTGTACGTGCACGTCACTTTGACGCGATGTGTTTTTGTGGCTTTGTGAGGACGCGTGTCAGCGAGGCCAAATACCGCGGCCTGAAAAAGTTTGTCCAATAACGGAACTGTAATGGCGACAGAGAGGTACAATCGGAAATATATATACATTTTTTTTTCTTTTGTTCGGCTTAATCATGCATAATCATTGTCTACGCGTTATTTTGAGTTAGGGACCTTTCCCAGTTTCGTGACATCACGCGACAGACAAACGAAATGACCGTTGTCCGAAAATGTTTCCCTAATCGCCCAGGACAATGGCGGGAATAGAATTAAAAAGAAATTGGAGTCTTTATTAAAACTTCTTTCTGGGCGAGTTGGTGCATACTTGACATAAAAATGGTTACAGCGCAAACACATGCAACCATAAAGTATGAAGGACGGGACACACATCCCGTCCTTCATACTTTGTGGTTGCATGTGTTTGCGCTGTAACAATTTTTATGTCAAATTGGAGTCTATAGCTTTACGAGTAGCTTTAGCGCCCCTGATTCAGCGATCAGTCGCTTGCATCCTTGGCAGACGGCGACGAAGTTTTGTGCTCCCTTTCAAAAAGAAGCATGGCACAGAAGTAAAAGCTGCGAGAAGTAATGTGGCGCTCGACACTGTAGCTTCGTTTCGATGAACGCGACGCGAGCGGGTCGAGTTGGAAGTCTAGGTGACCCAACACGACCTGACCGCGTTTACGTGCATCTTGCCAGCGGGTCGGGGTAGTCAACCCACCCCTTGCAGGTTTATTGACAGAAGTCACCTCGACGTTCAATGGGCTTTATGCAATAAAGTTTGCATGCGCCCTATCACCAGATTTTGGCCCGACAAGCCAGTCAACCCGACTTTAGCACGCTCATGTAAGCGTAGATTTTGCTTGCGAAAGGGCATGTGCATGCTCATCATCGCACTCCATGCCGACTGACGCCATGTGTAGATTCCAGTCTATGTGAACGCCACCTCATTTCTAAAACAAGTTGTACGTAGTAACAGGACATATAAAGATTCAATAGGTTTCATCAGACCTGCCTTAGACCAATATTGTGGGCACGCATTTAATTTTACTGGTATGTGACCTTAGATACCTCTAATTGAGCGCTATATGAGGTATGGGGGTTTTGACGCATAAAAAAGCCTCAGCACCTGGATTACGAATTCCCGTCAACGATGGTCTATGTGAGTCAATGGGGATGTAGGGTGCGAAGCCAGACTGAGAGGAAGTAACGCTTACGCGATACACGTGGAAGAGGAGTTAGAAAACTTCAGAATCAGGCATTCCCTAAGGAGTGACGACAACGTGTAAAGTACGTGTGTTTCCATTAATTATGAGTTTATTTTTGCACTGTCACAGCTCATACATACAGGCCGCGTTGAATTGCGCTGTTGACGGTCGTATTGGCAACTCTCCGCAAACAGCACAGCTACTTTCACGCAAGTGCATCTGACAAGCAAATAAAATTGCAAATCATTTGACATGTGCTAAAGAGAGGCAGATTTTCGTGGGACCGGTCACATACACGGCAGGATATAGCAGGAGCTCCCGTTAACAAACTCACGCTATAATCTGCTATGTTAACTCTGTACATTTGCACACAAATTGGACTTTGAGGCCGCTGGTAATAACATGCCCTCAAATTATATGCCTGTCAAGGAAGGAAAGTACCAAGTCGTCCTCATGTAATGCCGTTCTATTTCGAAAGCAAACACCATTATCTCTTTCACCTGCAATGCCGTTCCATTTCGCACGCGAAGTCTTTATGCAAGCCTTGCAGGTTAAGTTGAAGAAATTGCTGCTGCTTCCGCTGCTTACAAGTTGAGAGCTCCTGGTGTGTCACATAAATATTCAAGCTGTATCTCTTAACAAACATACCCATATTTAAAACACCTTTAGTTCCACTGTTCTATTATATTATTATTGTTATCCTTTCTTCCTGCCTATATGCAGAGAGGTCCATGTTCGTCACTCTGATGACCGAACCCCACAGGCATTATAACTGCATGTTGCACTTCGTTTCTTTTATATTTTTTTCCGTTGAACAGCTTGTCTAACGTTAGCTGGGACACAAGGTATATTCAATATGAGTAATGCGTATTTTAAGTTACGCGCAACGTGTATTTTCTATATAAGTTTGGACATATGCCAGACATTTTGTTAATTTGTAAAGTTCTGAACTGTATCGATTGCTCCACTCGACATTAAGCAAATCTCGTTTACATTGTGCGTTAGTTTAACTACTGTAAATAACAATTTCCTCAACGGGCGAACACGACGGCGAAAGCGCAGTCAGCAGTTATCACACCTCGGAATTGCGTTGGGTTACCCGTTTATATTTCAGTGGATTACCGAGTTGGGTTACTCGCTCTTCTGGATATTCATCGTGAGCCTTCGAGTAAACAGAAGAAAAACAAAGGCAGATTGGATTTCAAGACTGCAGACTTCAACTGAGCCGGTATGCGTAAGCGAGTTTCGAAAATTCTCATTACTTTAGTCGCATACGTCAGCAAACTGCAGCCTACGGAACAGAGAAGCACGATACCATTTTACAAACGGAAGCGCCTGTGAATAAAACTGAAATTGGACTCTGTATAGAAATAAAAAAAAAGAATGAAAACTGCTTTTAAGGCAGCCATTGCTAAGATGTTCCCACCCGGCTTTCGTCTGCTGACATACAGGTCTTAGGAAGTGGGACCTTTTCGAGACTACGCATACGCCATACAAACTGAGTTGAAAATTACGCTTTGAAAAACTAATCCAGCCACGCCGTACTTTTCGGTATGCTTGCTCCGAAAATCCTTTCCGTTTTCATGTGTTGCGCTGGAGTCCCCTCGCATTCTAATCCAACTATCTGTTTGTATCACTGCCTTCGTTTTATATGGTTGGTTCACCGAGGTGGGTGTCGTCTATAGCGCTGGTAATGTAGGCGGCTGTCGGCCGCAATTTATAACCACGGAGTCCTTCCGTTATAATTACGGGCGTTGTTCGCCCTACCAGTCGACCAAATCCCCAAACCAAGTTAGGTAACCCGCGCTAACTGTACAAAACTAAACCGCCGAGGCTCACAATGTCGCCTTATTATACGAAATGTCTACCCACCCGCCTGAAGCACCTCCCCGCGATTCAATCGTTGTTCGTTTTCTGTTTTCTGTTTTTTTTTTTTCACGAGCAATTCATAAATGCAACGCGCCTGCTAATTCCGTCTTGTATAGTGTGCGCGAGTTTCCTGTGTTACACCCGTAAACGTGCCTTGCAAGCATCGCGTGCCCAGCTGCCTTCCTAGCAGAGCCTTCCTTAGCTGTGGCGCAGGGGAGTTAACTCGTTTTCCAAGCCTATATTCTTGTCCTGTGGCGCACTCAACGGAACGTGGCCGGGCTCCGCGGCCTTCTCCTCGCTTTCTATACGTTCCTTAGTTGCGAAAGCTCATTAGCAAAATCAACGAAGGTCTAGCCGGTACCTATAAGTACGCCGCTCGTAATTAGTGTAACTTATGTCGGTGCGCACGCTGTCCGCTTTCCCTTGAGGAAATTAGAAAATTTCGATCGATGCCCGCGATTAATCTCATCTGGTCTGCTTATTCGTTCCGCACACGTAGAAAAAGGAGGAAAAGAAGAAAGCAGTCAAGGGGGGCAAGTAGCAGCGGGGTTGCTTTCCGTTATGTTCTCTTCGCTATAAACCTCCTGTATGCGGAGCGCATGGAACGTTGCCGGTGCCTGTCACGATTAAAAGTACACAGCACTAATTTCATCCAGTACACCAAAGTTACACCCGCACTGTTACAATAGTGATGCGGGTCGCAGCCTGTTCTTTTCTCGCGTTTCTCGTCCGCTGCTTGACAAGGCGTTATATAAAGTCATGGTCTACTTATTCGTTTTTCTTCTGCCTTCACTTCTCTGCCCGTTCGTTGAGGCTGGTTTGAATAGAAATAGAAAATTGACCAACTAGCGCTTACCAGTTCTTCAATTTATTCGCTTACTTGCTTAGTTCGTAAAGAAAGCTTATAAGCCTGTCTTTTTTTCTTAACCATTTATTCCTCGTAAGAGTAGCGCAGCTAAAATTCCTACGATAGTTTATTGCCAAAGCGCAGAACGCTAATGAGCTTGCTTCTCGCGAACTTACGGTTCGGTGTCGAGTGCCCCGAACGAAAGAAACCGGACGCATAAATCGCAATTTTTTTTTATTATTCTGTCGTTTTACTTTCCAAAAACCACAATTATGAGACACGTCGTGAAGGGGGAGTGCGGAAACTTCGACCTACCGGGGATCTTTATCGTGCACCCAATGCACGGCACTGAGGCGTTTTTGCATTTCGACCCCATCGAAATACGTCCGCCGCCGCCGCCGGGATTCAATCCCCCCACCTGGTGCTTAGCAGCGCCAGGCCATATCCGCTGAGTCACCACGGCAGGCCGAAATTGCTAAGACACCAAATCAGAAATGAGTGCATGGAAGGCAGTAATGATCGTAAGAAGTGAAAGGTCTTTTTATTTTACCCGCAAACGTATTACCTGTGCACATGACTGCAGCATGATATATCTGTAAGGAATTAGAGATACGAAAATTTAAAGAGAGGAAAACGTTTTGGAAAAGCTAAATGTCCCGATAATAATTCTTAACCTCACCTACTGCATATGTTTGCTGTACAGACATATACTCCACATTCATAGTCCCTC
Source organism: Dermacentor albipictus (assembly GCF_038994185.2). Classification (NCBI taxonomy): domain Eukaryota; kingdom Metazoa; phylum Arthropoda; class Arachnida; order Ixodida; family Ixodidae; genus Dermacentor; species Dermacentor albipictus. The sequence continues at coordinate 65,393,068 of NC_091823.1, read as the reverse complement.
GTAAGTGCCAGATAATGTCCTACATTATTATATGCGAGGATTAACTTGTCCCTCGGACGATGAACCTGCGGCAGAGTGTGATGCGCACTGTCCGCTCCATTCGCACTCGCGCATTTGAGTCAAGTGTCGCCCTCTGTCGAGCTAACGACAAACTCCCGCACTGCGCGGGACATAGGAATTGACCCCCGATGTACGTCAGACATATGTCCGAAATTGGAAATGTTAAGGTAGATTAATGAACGGCGCTGTTTGTGTCTACGGTGAACTCAAGTTCATCGCACTCTGGATTAAGACAAGCGTCCACGTTGCTGTGTTGCCATAAACGATGGCTTTCTTATGGATGTAACAGCGACTACGTGCACCTACCTACTCGGAGAACATGCAATGCAACAGTTGTTATGCATGCCCATCGTGCGCAGAGCCGTATAATTCACTCACATCACCCAAAACTTCATTTCGAATCATTGGCCAGCAACAGAGTGTATCGTGAGTGGTCACTTGGTCAGTCTACAAGCGAATAACACTTGTAGACTGGAATCATTTTCTATTCGGTTCCTAACTTTCGCAGTTGCTTCATGGTGCAGCTGTGCCATAGGGTATAGCCGTCCGGATCTTCAAGAATAATTCAGTACCCGCCATGCTAGCTCAGTGGTTGTGACATTTTGATGCTGAGAAGGAGTAATCTACTGTGCAAGTGGACCCTATACACGCCGACAGAAACACGCTGATCCTGTATGGATGTGCCTGTATGTCATGTTCATGTATTTACGCCGCCAATTTCTTTAACTATACGACCCCGCAAACGTCCCAAAAATATGTGCCAGTCGTACACAGGGTCGCAGTTCGAATTCCCAGCCTCAGCAACCGCATTTCGAAAGGACGGAAGGCAGAAACTCTCTTGTACTGAGCTTTATGTGCTCGTGTATACAAACTCCTGGTGGCCGCAGGTTATACCGTGTAACCGGCAACGGCGCTTTTTCATAGCCTTTGTGTCGCTTTGGGATCGATTAGTCAACAACCCATTACTATTTCTATCGTTTCATTCCGTAACATCTGAGCTAGACGGGTCTAGCGATATGCCTGTATGAAACCCGATTCTTTATCCATTTCGCGCCTACACGGCCAGATAGTTTTGCTTTTGGGTGCGAGTGCGTATCCGCAGGCCAAAGGGTCTCATTGTGGTTCAGTCCTCCCGGTATTGCCACTGTTAGGCTCCAGAGACGCGCAATTCTACGCAGGTCTCATAGACACACAGGTCCCAGACCTACACAGGTCTTACACCCTATTCTCCTTTGTGCTTTTTCTGTAATTAGAACGAGGCGATTTTATTATTTCGTGATGTCTCCGCTCTGCTTTAAGAAAAATAATTGTACGACTTTTCCCTCGCAAACATGGCTCGCATTTTACACATCTTGTACTCCTCTGTTTCGGAGCATCGACTCTGGCATTTTGTCTCCTTTCGTTGTCTAAAATTTTCTTGGTCAATACATTCAAGCGATTCCTCCTTTACATATGCATCTGTTTTCTTTTTTTTATGCGTGCGTGCGTTCGTTGCTGCGCATGTATGTGTGTGTGCGTATGTGCATACGAGTGCGTGCGTGCCAATGTTCCTTTCTCGTTAACACATAATTTCGCCTCTTCGCATTGCTTACTTTTAATCGGTCCTCGAAGATTATTTACGATTGTCATTCCAACTAAACCATTCGGCTCTTGGCAAGTGCCCCGCAGTGGGTACGAGCCATGCACTTCTTGACTAAAAATGAAAAGTAGAAGATGCCGACGAAGAAGAACCTGCACCTAGTGAGGCCCGCAACTCAGAGGAATGAGCTCCATCTCTGCTTCGCCGGAGCACAATCAGGACGTGAGCTCAATGGATGGCGCCGGTGCAAAAGACGCGCGCCGCCACGAGACCGAGGGCCTGGTGGCCGCCGCCCTGTCCGTGACGATGTGCCTGCTGATCGTGCTCGGCGTCTCCGTGTCGGTCATGTCTTTCTACGGACGCCAGCGCGGGAACGACGTCGGTCATGCCGCCGCCAGCAGCGAGCCACCGCTCTCCGATGTCATTGCCACAGGCGAGTCAGCATCGCACACTAGGATGCCGGGACAACTGGCCGCGGTTTCCACGGCGACTACGAACGAGAGCGCGAGCGAACACTCCTGGCACTCCTGACGCGTTCCTAGATGATAGAGGCCGTCTGCGGTTTCGAAATCGGCGCATCGCTGTGCCACGAAGATGAACGTTGCGACGACCGGTTGTCCGTTCAGTGGGCTTACAAACTGAACGCTTTTTTTGGCGTTTTACACATGCAGCGCGTAATGAAATTACCTTAAAAGCGGCACTCGTGCTTTGTCGTCGTTCATGCCGTCCTCAGGGTTTCTCGTCTGCGAGCAGTGACGCTCAGTCGTGTCTTCATAGGAGTATGCTTGCATCACAACGAAATGAATAAAATACCAATACGTTTCAACGTTTGCATGAAATTTTCATGAACAGACCGATTATAGATTCCTACTAAGTTGCCAAACAATCGAAACTTAATTCAGTTTGGTATTTCCTTTATATCATGCATAAACCAAATATTGGTTGCGTCCCCACTAGCTGGGTGAAGGCCAGTCGCCAAAAGTTATTCCTCTGAGCAATCGCGTGTGCGTGTGTGTGCGTGCGTGTGCGTGCGTGCGTGTGCGTGTGTGTGTGTGTGTGTGTGTGCGTGTGTGTGTGTGTGCGCGCGCGTGTGTGCGTGTGTGCGTGTGTGCGTGTGTGCGTGTGTGTGTGCGTGTGTGCGTGTGTGCGTGTGTGCGTGTGTGCGTGTGTGTGTGTGTGTGTGTGTGTGTGTGTGTGTGTGTGTGTGTGTGTGTGTTTGTGTGTGTGTGTGCGTGCGTGTGAACGAGAAGAAAAGGGGTTAACCGAGAGGCCCAATTCCTATTCTTCATAAGAATCCAACGAACAATGACAAAAAGGAAACATAGGGGAAATTACTTGTAGTTTTCTAATTGAATTAGTGAAAGGACAAATTAATGGAAGTGAAAGTGGACGAAATAAAACAACTTGTCACAGGTGTGAACGATCCCATGTCTTCGCATTACGCGTGCCGTGCTCTACCATTTCAGGTATACCGAGGCGCCTTTTTTCCGTCCACTTTCATGCGTACTTATGCTTGGCTACTAGAACTAACCCTGGGCGTGTTAGCCCGCGCCACCACTCCCAAACCATGGGGGAAGGGGGGGGGGGGGGGCGGCAGATGTGGAACATCCTTTCTACCGCAGGCGTCACGAGTACGTGATCTTTTTAGGTGAAAGCAACTGGTCAAGAAACACACGCGTGCTACCTGAAGGCATCAATGCTGCCGGATTCGAGACCCGCGTTATGTAATGAACGAGGAGAAAGGAGGCCTTCACCTCAAGCTCAACCTCAAGCTCAGCCCATCTAATATTTCGCCTGGCGCTGGCGAACGCCGATTGTTTACCATCGGTCTCTTCTCATGCACCATCGAGATGCGATGCTGGTAACGCCGACGCTGATAAAACGCTCTTCATCGCGCCGGCGTAGCAGTAACTCTACGCCAGGCGTTATGACACGCCTGGTACCTGATACGGCGCTGTTCCTGCTGCCCGGCCAGAGTTGCCTCGCGTGCTACGTCGCGACATGCCTCCGCCATGTATCTTTAAAACACCGCGTGAGGGTCTCGAACGCGACGGTAGACCTTCCTGTCGCTTTCAGTGGTTCACCTTAAACCCTACCTCCCTCTCGGGCAAAACTGCCAATTTTTCACTTGCCTCGCATTGAATTGCTTTGTTTTCGGCGGCAACCTGCATCAAAGCAAAACGGCAGAATTATTTCGGCACTTACCATCGGCATGGCATTTCTGCTTTCGGAGCTTTAAGGAACTTCGCCATTTACGTTATCCCTCATAACGCTTCCATAGCACCAATTGTTTTGGTAAAGGCGCGCAGGACAATGCCACGCCTCACGGGAACTTTCTCGAGCACAGATCTTCCGAGAAGTTGAGCGAGCGGTGAGAGTTTCAACGTTTTCTCTGGGTAACGCCAACAATGAGTGCTCCCGCATGTACACAGTTGAAACTCCAGGGCAGCACTGTTTCCAGCTATCTTGTTCAGCGCCCAAGTATATGCCGTCTCTAACGTTGACTAATTGACTGGAGCGTACGTCGTCCACGTGGGAAGCAGGGACTTGCGGTGCCTTTTGCTCGTGTGAAAAAAAAAACCGGAAATTTGAGCGGATCGAAGCAATGCACGAGTGTCCCGGTTGTCAACAAACTGTCCCGTGCTCACATCGTTAGGCGGTACTATGTGCCTCTGGTTCTGGCCTTCCTTGAGGATTTGCCCCGCTTGCCCTTCACTTCCTTAAGCAAATTCCGTACCTCTTTTTTTTTTCTTTCTGTTTGATGACTTTCTTTTTCGTGCACTTGGGATCCTTTGGGTGTACTTCACGAGTGAGAAGGAAACTTACCTAAAGCTGTTAAGCTGGACAGAGCGGATTTCGAATCAGTTGAACTTAAGGGTCATTTTCGCAGAAAAGGGCGAAGTCGCTAGTGTCTACCGCAGCTCTTGCAGGTAGTATACAGCCGTTTCAGGGATACGACTGCCGGCAATCGTCTCACGCCACAGTCTCTCTATTCACATGGTTTGCGCTTGGTTGCGAAAGCATTTCCATCCGCTACGTCTGGCGGATGCCTTCGTATGTCAGCTCGGACACATTGTGTGGTCCCTTGCCAGGCAGAATCCGGATGAATGTACGATGTTAAGTGCCGCTATATTGAATGTAGTGTTCAGCGTTTTCACTACTGCACAAAAAGGTGCAAGAAAGTGCTAAAGCCCACAGCACGAAGAAGCAGTGACACGAACATAACAAGAAGTACAGCCACGCGTAGGAACTTGACGTAGATAAGACAATAAGTTTAGTGGCCGAGTGTACGTACACTCTAAACAGGGTAACTTATAAAAGTGTGCTTTTTCACAATTTTGCGCACATACATAAAAGTTACATATATATATGGAATGCGCCGTTTGTGCAGTAACTTATCATATAAGTGTGCATTTTCACAATTTTGTATACGTATAATAGAATTTACATTCTATAGGAGTGTGCCGTTTACTGGAAGCATACATTTCAGTTCTGGCAATGTAACCTTTACAGTAAGTTTACACCAAGCCTGCAGTTAAACTTGATAATTATTTAGCGTTACCTTTACTAGGGGGAAGGGGGGGAGCCGTACTCCCATAAATTACATATACTGGTCATTCGTAAGCAGCTCTTATAAAAAGAAAATGCGCCCTTTAAGCAGTAATAACTTCGCTACTGCTTCTAGCATAAAAAAAATTCTGCACGACTGTGTATCACCATCGAAACACCTGTATAAAATTCAGTAGTGTCAAATGTAAACGTCTGCTCATATCCAAAGGGAAATGCAGCCTAAACAAAGAGGAGACACAAAATGAGACATGTAGGCTACATTTTCGAATCATCAGGATCTTTAATTATGGAATTGCAGCTGTTGATTTCTCAATTACGCAGCGTTCACTGAACACTCCGCAATAAAGAAGCACCATGTGCTTTGTGTGGCGTAGAAGATAAACAATTTTGATCCCCTTTAAATCACGCGATTTTTCTACATACTGCATAATACACACTGCTCAAACAGAATTTCACTTAAACTCAGATTGTGCAGTTTGTGTTCTGCTGACACTTTAGACAATTACATACTGCGCGATGCTTTATGTCAGGAACGTTATATACAGCGATAGAAAGAAACTTGCAGGTCGTCTTTTGAGCCATTTCAATGAACAATAATAGAAGACGTCCATCCTGTGCAAGTCCGGTATAAAAAACAATAAAAGTGAGGAAACAAGTTTCAGCAGTAAGCTCCGAGTCAGTAGAACTAATATTTTAAAGGGTGACGTTCTTTACAGCTTGCTTCGCAATATTGGCCTCGAGCTCCACCACTGGAAAAGCTGGCGCCACCATCGGCGTGACGTCCTAGGAGGGATCACGTGGACATAGCGGCCGCGTCGGCTGCTTCGGGCGCGCCGAAGCGAGCTGAAAACGAGTTTAAATTCCCTCGTACGCTGCGGTTTTCATTTAGTGGCGAAATTTTCCCGCTTCGAGTGTCTCCTTTACAACGCTTGAAAGCACTGCAATAGGTAGTGGCTGCCTTTGAAGGCGCGCAACATGGTAGGCTACTGCTCGGTGCCGCAGGGCCGGACGCACGTAACGGAGGCCGGTGTCGGCCTTATTCACACGTAGCCGCAGGACAAGAAGCTGTGTGAATCTTGGCTCGCGAAACATAAAACCGGCAGTCATCGGCTACAACTCGGGTATGCAGCAAGCACAGACGCGAGGAAGATTTCTGCTACGGCGCCCGGTCTGCGATGTTCTCAAAACGCGCACTGAGACGCTCGCCTGAGTCCGCTGCCCGACTAATGTCATGACGGTTTGGTCTATGAACTTGTCGATGCTATAGATACTGTCAAGTTCAGTGGAGTGGAAAGGCAGCGGTGAGAAGCACATTTAAAGAAAGCATGGCATATGGTCATGTTTGTGTTATGAATTAATGCACTGGATTACAAAAAACGAGCAGCGGGAAATTGCACGCTGAGAACGCCGATAAACATACAGTGCGACGCAACTCGAGCAATAGTATTGAAAGGTCAAAGAATTTAGAAGAAAAAAAAGATTGCATCGTCGCGACGGCACATCACAGACCCCGTAGGCGTCGAAGTCTCTACAATGAAATTATTTTTGAACAGCTCTGATAGCGCCCACGCAACAATGGTTGCCAGTATACTGTCAAATGCTCATATTCTGCGGCCTAAAGCTCATGGCACGGTGCGAAAACGCGCGCGCGGAGAAAGCGAAACAGTGCGCGGACAAGCATGCAGACGCGCAGTCGGTCGCTGCGAATCTGCGCGATCGCTGCATTGAGGCTTCATTCTATTACGCTCCATTTAGTTATACAAACACTATAAGAACATATTTCACATAGTTTGCTCTCAGCGTTTACCTACCTTTCACGCAAGAAGCCGGTTCGGGAGACTCCATAGCGGCGACCGCGCGCAGTGGCGTTCACTGTACGTGTTCGGTAAAGAGATAGCGGCTGTAAACGATTGTGTGCTTTCAGCTTGCCCAAGATTATTATTTAGACAGTAAGAAACTTCTCTCGTTTCGAAAGTACTTACAGAAATGTCTGGCAGAGCTCGCGCGTGGTGTTTTCAGTGAGCGCTGACAGCAAAACCTATGAGGAGCGCGTCACGTGATCCCTCATACTACGGCATCGAGGCGCTTCCGATAGAGGGCGACTCCGTAACTCCTCGCCGCCAATAGGTGACAGGAGATGGCATAGAAGTTTCTAATGCAGTCGCATGTCCGAGCTCGAATTGCCTGTGCAAATGAAGGTGGCCGTTGATGCACATGGCACAGTGCATTTCAGAGGTGTCTTTCTCTTTCCCATGACTTTCGTACTGTGCTTTATATATATATTGCAAGAAAGCATTACAAACTGTATGCCAACTATCCAAATTATACACGTTTTACTTTCCCTAAACAACTTCTTGCATAATGTTTTCCAGCATTAATTTTTTATGCGAACACTATAGATGACTTTACAGAAGTACACAAACTTATTCACAATACAAAGTTAAAGAAACAGTTACTAGAATGCAACACAACGGTGCAGAAATAGAAGTCAAAATCATAAAAGAAACTGTTTTAGATGTAACCACTGCTGGGAGCTCGGTTTAGCGTTGTCAAGTAATACACGTTTTGATAGGTGGAAAACGCTGAGTCGACTGGTTTTATTCTAAAGTGAAAGCAGGTTTGCTGAGTGGCTGTGGTGGCACCCCAGTCGGGCCCACTAACCTCCAAGAAAGAGCAGGGGGCAATGACCCCCACGTCGAGTCAAGGTGAGCAAAATGGATTTCCCAGGAGCGGGGACAACGTATAGTGACGGACGGTCGGTACACTACCTATGATCACAGAAACTAACTAGATAAGAAAACCTAAAGTAGTACAAATACAAAACTATGCTGCTTGTAATGTGGCACTGAGATCACACATAAGAAATGAAGGAATTTTGCATAACGGACTATACTCAAAACCATATTGTTATGGTCTTTTTGATGCCTGAGGAAGCTACACATGTCTTGCTCAAGTATTAAAAGACTTAATTGCTGCCCTTGGTAGTACTTTGATGACAAGAACGAAGTTCTGTAATGCATGCTTTCTAGCAATGTAATCGATTAGGCAGCAGATATTTTGAGCCCTATATGGCACTATGTTGTGCTTTAACGCTTTTTTAAATATGTGATGCTTAGTAGTCGATGCGTTTATTAGTGTCGGCTACCCAATTTCACGTATAGATCTACACAATGGAGGCCACATACACCAAAAGTCACGTGAAATGTCGCTCAAACTTAAAGGTCAACGCGTATAAATAATTAAAACATTGAGACTCAAGTCATTAAACATTAAGCAAAAGACACAACAAACACGAAGTCCCGTCACATTTCTGCGCTGATTTCGACACAAAGACCAGCTATATAACTACACTAAAGTCAGAGCACATAAGAAAACGCAAAATACGTTAACACGAAGGCACACGAATCCAGGCATACAATGGAACAAAGTCAACTCAACACTTTTTGGAGAATATTTCTCGCTTGCTGAAACCTGTGGAGCCGCATTAACGGTCGCCTTTGGAATGAATGTGTTGGCTGTACACCTAGAACCTACTTCAGGCTGAAACGCCTGCGGTATAATGCTGTTAAATGACTCATTAAACGTCGATTTTGTGCGTCCTGTCAAGTCCCCTTAAGTATAAGGTGAATCTTAACATCCACGGTGCCTACAAGTGCATTCCCAACTATCAGCTCGTGAAATTTTGTGCAGAAAGTGTTTTGTGGCCGCGTTACCAAGCAAGAGACAGCGAACCAGCATTTCAACGAATGTACTCGTATCCAATGTGGACGAGATTTCAGGTTCAAGCGTAGGAACATGGCAAAGTAAACTTGGACATTTTGAATTATGATCGAACCACGTCGATGTGCAACCACGTGCTGAAATCTGCCTTAGTATATGCCACAATTCGCCTTTGTTAGAGGAAGTCCAGATGTAACATTGTTCGCATGCACTTGTCCGGCTGCAACATTACCAGGAATATTGCAGTGGCCAGGTACCTTGCTGGAATATTATTGTGTGATTCTGTTCGCTAGCTTTTGTGAGTTTCTTCAGAGTTTCGTAAAGTCTAGGAATCACATTGGATGACCAATTTCCTCTATTCCTACTAAATTTATCTACAAAACCATAGACAACATCGCAAAAAGTTTTGCTGCAGTTCACGATATTGCGCGAGACAGCTTAAATGACTGTATTAGATTCCGTTATAAAATAACAAAGGCGGCAATAGAAAAGTTTGCTCGACCAAAACTATCTGCGCGCGCTTTAACAATAACAATTAGATATTTTACCAGTATCAGGTTTCAATATCACCAAAGGTACACGTTTTTAATAGCATAACGAATATGAAGGGCAATTTTTACGCAACAGAAAATGCTCCGCAATAGTTCTACGCACTACTCAGTCGAGCTTGTTTCTCTAAACGCACCGCACATATTTAAGGAAGCCAAATACACGCGAATATTTTTTTTTCGATCTCATTTGAATGAATGGACCAGCATAGGGCTTTCTGAACCGGTTCGAACCGTTATAATTTTCGCTCCGAATTTGGAGCTGAACCGAAGAGCCCGAACCCGAACCGGGCACGAAAAAATGTAGGTTCGGAACCCTTTTAGAGTACCAGTAGCAAGTCCTGCTGCATACATTTCAGACACGAGTGGCTTCTTGATTCTGCGCACACAGCGTCACAAAGGTAACCAGAGTGTGTTCCCTCTAGCCGCGCTATATGTTTTGCTAATGTACTATGCAGCCGTGACAAGGCATAAGCGTTAACAGCAGAAAACCGCGTCCCCCCTTAATCGACGCCCATTAGGCCATTATCAATTCAGCTACATAAAAGTGAGCACGTTTTTATGTGCCAACAAAGTAAAACCTTAGAAACTGTCACTGCGCGATTAAAGCCGGGATATCACGTATCAGAGCAACTTACCGAGCTCGGACATCTGGCCGTGAGCGCTTGGACAATGGTTGCACTGCTTGAATGTCATCTTCGGGTCCGAGTCGCCCTACAGGTCGATAACTGTGTACTGAGCGCAATCCCAGTATGACTAATTCCAGTGGCCCCGAATCACGCGAATTACGCTCTCTTGCTCGACGCCGTGGCTGCAAGGAAGAAACTGCGCAGCAAAAACTGCAAAGACACCTGAAAATTCAGCGGCGCGGGAAAGTACACATTCACGGTGACTCGCACACATCGGCTAAGTGGCGGCTTTCCGCTACGCAAGTCTTCCCGGCGTGCACCTCGAGCCAAAGACAAGCACGAGACAGATAGATGACACTGCCCGATTGCGGCTCCGTTCCATGCATGCAGACACACTAAGTTACGCTGCAGTTTACACGCTATCATGCAGACGTAACAGGATGCACAGCGCCGCATTAGAAGTAACTGTTGGTGTTACCTACAGTCAGCGCACAAAGAATCAGCCACACCACTGTTACGGCGTTGCGCCTATGGTTGCGCTCCGGCAGCAACTGGGTATTTCGCGACCGGGCACAAGGGGAGCTCACGATCGCGACTCAGTCTAGCGCGCGGGAGGGATGAGAGCGGGGAAGAAGCGCGGGAGAGAGGGGGCGGCTTCGACTGCGCCAGAAAGTGCGTACTTTGCACGGCATTGCGTGGTCGCGCGTGCCGTATCTTCAAAGGGATATGGGATCTACAGACGGCACATAATATAGCGCGCGCTGCGTATGGCTGCGTTGATGCCGCTCTTGCGTTGAAGCGATCGACAAACGTCACTTCGCTCGCAGCTGCAGCCGCGCTTGCTCGCGCGCCAGCGTTTTGACAACGAGCGTCCGCGCTCATCGAGTGTGATGTGTTCATGTTTGCTTGTGCGCGCTGACAGCATGCTCGTTAATTCAGTTCGTTACATATGCTATCTTCGGCTGGTCGTTTCTGAGCGCTCTGGAGTGCTCTGGCGAGCGGAATTGTCTTCGGCTGGTTGAAAGAGGGTGCGCGCCCTTCGTTCGGCTGGTTCTTCTCGATTGCTCTCCTCTATCTTGGAGCGCTCTGAGGCGCTCCGAGCGCTGTCGTCGGAGCAGTCATCGAGATTGAAACGTCATCGCAGCGCCGCGTCGCTGCTGTTGGCGACGGCCCACCGTAACCTTGGCAACCTAGGCCACTGCATGCTGTCGTTTCGACGAACGTTCGTCCCGCCGGCTCGTCCGCCGGTTTTTCGGGCAGCGCCGGGAGCTTTCGATAGGCGAAACATTGGACGTTGGCAGTAGTCTCGTGGTTTCGCATCAGCAATTTCCTCCTCCGAGAGCGAGTCGCACGTTCGGCTTGCGCGCTTGTCCTCTACCTCTGAATTCGGGAAACGACCTATCTACCCGACTCTGCTTCGGGGCATACAGGCGACCAGTCGAAGATACCAATAGTCAGCAAGCGAATGCTTCGAAGTTTATACAGCCGATAAAACTACTATACTTACTTCGTATAGCTGTCCACTGATTTGCTATCGCAATCGATGCTTCTCCTTTCGGGCGAAACATATGTATATACCTATGGTGTTCTCTTGCTCAGCACTCAGCGCAATGTTGTCGGCTTGATTCCGAACACGGCGGCTGCACTTTGATTCAGGCATATAGCGTAAAAAAATGACACTCGTGTGTCGCGATTGAATGTATGGTAACATGCCTGACGATGAAAAAAAAACATACCCGAAGCCCTCCACTATGGCGCCTCCTAACCGACTTTGTGTCGCTTTAGAAAGTCAAACCCTGAAATTCAAACGGCCTAGCCAATGCATCATAGTACTCTCCAGTTATACTCTCTTTCAGAGCTGCGAGGACGGTCCCACATGGATATGAGTATGCCTGTCAAGAAATTTCATTGTTAATCATAACGATAATTTGTTGCTTCGCTCCAGTCTTTGCATATGTGTAGTATTATTTATTCATGCTGACAGTTTAGGTAAAACACATCTGTGCTCATCACGATCGTTCATTATATTACACGTATTTCCCTTTTCTTCATTTTCCGGTATATATATATATATATATATATATATATATATATATATATATATATATATATATATATATATATATATATATATATATATATATATATATATATATATATATTCATTTATTTATTTATTTATGCTAAGATGCATTGGGGTCGATGCTATGGTCCTACCGGGTGCGCGACGAGTTCCCGTCCTCGCCGGACCTACAATAAGGTTTCTTCACTCACTCACTCACTTAGGTCAATATCATATAGCCACCAATGTGTCTTCAGCTGGCAACCCAGCTGATATAACAACCGTATGAAACCAACTGACAATGAAATCGTGGAATGCAGAGACGAAATTAAACTCTTACTGCATTCATTTTAATTTTCTTGTGATAAAACTAGACAATTGCATATTCGTTGAATAAAATTTACTTGTAAGTTAGCGCTTCTCCTCCTCCCCCTTACTTCCGTGCTATAACAGCTCATATCTATCATGGGCAGCGAATGGACAGAATCACCGAAACGACGGAAGATACTGTCGATCTGACAGCAGCGCTCATCGCTGGATGGATTTTTCGTGCCATTCAGTCTGCGCAAACAGCTTATGTTGCTAAGCGCTGAGCAACACGACAAAATGGTTCCGCCCTGTACTTAAGCGATCTCACAAAAGTACAAAAAAGAAAAAAGCAATACGGACAAGGCTACATGCAAAGGCACCGCTCGCAGTTCTTCAATTTCGTCGTAAAAAAGAAAAAGGAACATTGACGTTTTACGTGCTCATACCACGCTCTTATTATGAGGAACACCGTAGTGGTGGTCTAGACAATAATTCTGACGACCTTGGGTTCTGTAACGCGCACCTAAACCTACGTACACAGACGGGTTCTTACATTTCACCCCCATGCCATCGCCCCTGCCGCATTGAACCCACGGCGTCGGGCAAAGCCATGACCACTAAGCTATGGCTACCTGTACCACGGCCGGTTCATCTTATTTATTTATTTATTTATTTATTTATTTATTTATTTATTTATTTATTTATTTATTTACTTATTGTGCCTTCAAGGCCCGAAGGCGTTACAGAAGGGAGTGCAACTATATATACAGCATGTGCAGATAACAGGGTATAATAATAACAAGAAAAAAATTAGAAAGTGCGGATTAACAAAAGTATTCTTCAATAGTAGTTCTAAAAGCAGATGTATCGGTTATGTTAACAATTGAGGCCGGCAGATGATTCCATTCATTGGTAGTTTTAGGAATAAATGAATAAAAAAATAGGTTCGTGCGACAGTGTGGAACGCTCAATTTATGCCGACGGTCAGTACGAGATGATATATATGCAGATTCGGACAAAAGTTCACATTTTAATTCCGGATTGTAATAATAAATTGTCGAAACTAAATCCCAAAAGTGTACCAATATGCGTTCGCAATGCTTTATGAGTACGAGACACGCTGGAAAGCATAAGATTTCACATAAGGTCACCGAAAACAAGTGAAGATCCAATGCGCAGTCATTGAGCCCTTTAACTAATCCAGAACAGGAGACCTGCTAAAAGCGAAAGCGTTGATGCCATTTTCTGCGGCAGGCGTCGTTCTGACGTTGGCACCAGTCTCGACGCAGGAAGAACAGCGTTCTGGCGTCTCAGCCAATGGCTGCGCGGTCGCAGCAGAACCGCTGTTAGCGTTGTGCGACTCCTTGGTGATTTGCGCCCAGTTCTCCTGATGGCTGTAGAACGAGGCCGTTGACAGCACCATGGCCACAGTAAGGAGCAAGCAGAACATCGCACAGCCCAGGGCTGCAACCGGGGCCACGCTGTTTTCGACGTCCCCTCTTGGCTCGGGTCCATCAACCGCTGCGAACCCCTGCAGAGGCTCCGTGGACTGTGAGGCACTGCTTATGGCTGGCCTGGGCACTGCACTTAGCTTCTGTCGCCTTCCTTTCTTCCGGATGCACTCCTGTCGTCGGTAACGTTAACTCGCCGTCTTGCCTATGACGTCGGTTCGTGGATTGCAGAAGACACTAGATAAAAAAAAGCTCATCGCAGCATTTGACAAATAAGGGGCCGGTCGAAACAACGTCGAACAGTGACCCCTTGATCGTGGTTGGTGAGCTCCTTCTTCTTCTTCTTCTTCGAGTAGGGCGCCTTCATACTACGTGAGGGCTAGAACAATAATGCCTGAGCAAAAAGCGCTATACTCGGTTACGGGTTAGAGAAGGATTATTGTCATGGTGTATAGTGAGAGGGGAGAATAAAGCATTACTAGAAGCAGTAAATAACGAATATAACAACTTTATTGGACAAACTTGTGCCCGACGAAAAAAAAATTGAAGGTACCTCAACATTCCAGCCCTGCTAATGTCGATGTCCAGAGCGGTTTCACAGCCACGTTGCAAAGTACAACTGCTGAGGGGGGTATGCAATGCTTAATTATTAATTCGGATGTTTGTTTTAAGCTTGTTCTTTGTTGAAGCGTATGCTGTTTTTTGTGTTGTATGGGTTAAGTCAATGAATACATGCGCTATTCGCTTCACTTTGCTGAGCGTTTGTAGCCTTTGCTTTACGGAGGTATGAGCCATTACGTCTTTTGCTTGCTTACCGGGGGTATAATCCATTGCTGATGATGATAGATGCTTGTTTTGAGCTTACTCTTTATTGAAACGTACGCTGTTCTCTACAATGTATGCGTGATTCCAATAAATGCGTGCACTGTTCGGTTCACTTTGCAGAGTTCTTGTAGCCTTTGCATTACGAGGGGGATGAGCCATTTCATTTTTGCTTCCTTAGGGGGGGTACAAGCCATTGCTGATGATGATAATTTCTGCTCACGGACGAACAGCCGAATCTCACGGCTAAAGTCGGTCTGGCCCTTAAAAACGCGCCACCGCGTACATTCCAAAACAATCGTGACAACAACGCCATTTCAGTAAAGCTGTGATCAACAATATATACAGGGTGTCCCAGTTATCTTGGACCAAGATTTTAATTGTACCCAATTTCTCTAGAGCTCTTTTTTTTTATTGCGATAAAGACTTGCCCTTAAGACATAATTCTTGGTGCGTATATCTGTATTATATGTGTGCTGTGAGGCCTGTGTTGTATATGAATTGAAGCAGTGTTTGCTCTAGAGAAATCGTGCCGACTGCATAGTAGCCGTAGTCATATGTACTTGCGGCCAGCATTTCTTTCATCACCAAGCATTAATTACGTTTAATTAGTGAATTTTTAATTATTGCTTGGATCGCAAACATATCAATTACAAAGTTGTAGGGCACCTCAAGTAACCTCCGAATCAAGCATTTATGTCGTGCTGAAGTGGTCTTGGTTGTTTTTTCCAAGAAAAAACAAAAGCCCGCGAAATACGAAATAGATGCGCACTCTCACGCCGCTACTCAAGCGCCTACAAGCAACCATTGAAACATTTACGGCTGCATTCTCTTATCGCCGCATCGTGCAAGGCTCGGACTACGCTTATCAATGCGTCAGCGGCGTGTTCTCTTGATGCCGCGACCATCACATAGCGTAAAGCCCCGCATCGAGCTGCAGCCGCTGGTAAAGCCGTGTATCCGTGGCTATTCGCCTGGGAACGCTTGAGTAGCGGCGCGCCACCGCGTATCTATTTCGTGTTTTGGATGTTTCGCCTGCTTTTATTTTTTATCGGAAAGACCAATGAGACAAAGCTGAGCACTAAACAAATGCTTGATCCGGAAGTTATTTGAGGTGCCTCACAACAATGTAATTGATATGTTTGCGATTCAAGCAATAATTAAAAAGCTCAAAAATTTAAAATCATTAATTAAGCAATACTTCGCGGTGAAAAAAATACTGACCGTTAGTACATAGGGCTACTGCTACTACGCAGTCGGTAGAATTTCTCTAGAGCACTTGGGTATTTTCAATATCTTGGTCCAAGTTAGCTGGGACGGTCAGGGTGCATATTCCGGGGAATTGGGGCCACATGAATTTTGTTGCGAATGCTGAGCGAAAGAAGTGTGCGGTCTTCCTGTTGTGGTTTTCTTGGTGTTTGGTATCCTAGCCGGGATATCATGACGCTCCCTTGCATTGTTCGTTGCAGACGTTGCAATTGGCTGTTAAAATGACCTTCGACTAGTTCGCGGATGGTGTTGTGCCCCCTGAGTCGTAGGAAGGGACGTTGCGCAGTCTATGAGAATTGTCCCACATACTGTAGTCGCTAACTCGATCGTAGTTATCGAGCCAGTCTTTGACGTCTTCCCCACCTAAGCCAGCGAATACTTGGGAGTCACGCTGACGGCTGTTGATTGTTCAGATGGGAGAAGACTGGGCAGAGACGGCGGCGTCAGTTGTACTGGGTGGGTCTTGACATTGCAGCGCACGGTGAGATGATGTGACGACCTGAGCGGAGCTCCAGGAAGACGGCGAGAGGACTTGGGGAACAAGTTCCCCAAGTCCTGAGAGGTCACGGGGAACAAGTTCCCCAAAACCTCTCACCTAAAGCAGCCTCCCCCACTTGTGGAAAATGTAAAGCAGTCTCCACCACCTCTGAGGAACTTCTTAATTCTTTATTCCGCGCTACGACGACGAAATAGTCGCGGTTCTGATGATAATATGTACAGATACGATGATGACATGAATCGATGGTGACATGTACAGATGAGGAAGGTGAGATGCGAATACTTTGCTAACAATATATGTACACACACAACTATGGGTGGCAATGCGACCTTGTTGTGGCTGATGGCCACGGAGTCGCACCCACACTAAAACCATATTATGGTGAAACCATCGTGACACACCATGCAGAATAAGATAACGCGATACGCACATTCTATTTTTGGGCATCCAGAAGTTACGTCTTGCGGATACCTGTGTGTTCGTTATTTTGCAGTGCGGATAAGTCAGGACACGTCAAAACTGCAGAAATGCAAGTCGTGTTCGTCTGCATTCAGAACAAATATTGATAAAACCCAAATCTGCATGCCCTTTTCATGAATTTCGGGAACCAGTTGTTCTCGCTCATTATTGGAATTGCGCAACCCACACTGGGGCATCGGCCGTGAATCGGGCGGTGAAAAGACATCTTTTTTTTTTCTGAAGGAAATAGAAGCGAAATGAAATAAGTATCTTGTAAGTGTGAAATAAATTCTATACTGTTACAGATATGAATGCTTAAGAAGCTAAATATAGCAGTAAACATTACGTGAGCATAAGAAGCAAAGCGAACAATTTTAGCATGCCATTATTTTGTATCACGCAGAAAGTTGCAAAGCGTTTCACAAACGTTCCTGTGGCTATAACACGGTACGATAACCCCAAAGAGAAGAATTACCGGAACAGTCAAATTCAAGTCAAGGTTTTGGAAGGGTTCTTCTAAAAATCGGTTCCCTTGAATAATGAATGGGCGTCATGCTGAAAAAGAAATGTTGCAGACATTCACTCTCATTGCATAAAGGACACAAAGGTGATATATTCAGACCAGACCTCTGACGGCAAAAGTTCAGTGGGGAGACTCGGCACCGCATCTGGTAAACGTTACTTCAAGATTTCTAGTGGAGCATCATTTGTTGTTCCAAGGAAAATTGATATGCGGGAAACAGACGTTGACAACGATGATTTGGCGAAGCTATTTGTAGTAGCATACGTTCTGAATCACGCCGCAGTGACGAAAGCCGACGTTGGTTGCTGCTGAGGTTAGCTATGTGTAAACGTCGATGTTTTCGTTTTGAACCGACAAAAGCGCACCGAATCCTCTTTCACAAAATTCGGCTTAAACCGAAAAGGGCCAGCAAACTTATCAGTGAGCTAAAATAGCGATGTGTGCGCAGCTGTGCGCCTACATGCGCTCCGATGCATGGCGCAGACGAGGCTACGCGTTACGCGTATAGAATTAGTCAGCGCTGGTTGGTCAACACTCTAGCAACGCTAACACTCCAAGGGCTAATATTGTACACGTACGCAAATACCCAAGAAAGCTTCTTGGTAAAGCATCACACGCGTAATGCGGAGAACGTCGGTTTGGCTCCCACCTGGGACAAAGTGCCTTTTCGTCCACTGCCATTTCCCTTCAGGCGTATGGCCGATAGTACCGCGTTGGTGGCGGCGCTGCTATCGAGACACCGACAGATGATTTTTTTTATTAGTATTGTCATTGGCACCTCTTTCGAGACGGAGCGGCGACAAAATGTCACTTAGTCCGCTTGATCCGATCGAGCTTTACTACATCTATTGCAGTCCGGAATCTTTCCTATCCTTTCTTGATCTTTTCTTGGATTAAAACCGATTGCCCAAAGGCCTACCTCACGTGGAGCTCAACTCCTTATTCATAAAGCGAGAGCTGGTGCAGCCCTTACAGAAGACGTATACTCGCCAAATGGCGAGCACATGCAAGTCGCCGTGGCACACAATACGACTCAGTAAGCCACCGTGAGTTAAGTACCGTTCAGCACATGCTGGACGTGCCACACACGAGCGCCTATACTACAATGAAGTATACTGTGTGGGATTAAGCACCAGTGTGCAGGCTAAGCGGGCATTCTACCACGCTAATGTCTCGTTGTATAAACAATGAAGTTCAGCCCGGCCGCAAGCCAACGCTATTCGCGTGCTGCAATCCATGTCGGATTTCGCCCATGAAGCCGGAATCATCGGAAGGATATAACTTTAGCCCCTTTACCCTAGCGTCGGTCAGCGTGCCGTCACGTTGCGTAATAACGTTTCCCTGTCTATCCGTTAAAGCCTCCATCTCTAGGTGGGCAGCATTGTGACGTCACCTACTATAAGCCTATAGCATTGCATGGAGGCCAAAAAGCCCCAAATCAGCAAAGAGGGTAGGGATAATTAATTGAAATTTGAAATTTGCACAATCCTGAGTGAGAAAGATGCGTGAGATTGTATATCAAGCCGGATTCGCAATATAGCAATGCCAGTATAATTTAAACTGCGAAAATTATCGAAAAAGCCCCGCAAGCTTCATTTACTCGTTAACACCCCCAGACTCGTAACACAATATTACGACCATCTACAAGGTACCTGTTTCTCACCTCAAAGTGGTGCATACTTTGAATTTTGGCATTTAATGAGCGGTACCCCAGCTGGTGTCGAAGCAAAAACTTGATACTGCACGAAGCTACCAGATCCTGTTACGGTGACAAGCTGGCTGCCAAGCTCATGGAAAAGTACCTGCCCCTAAAGCACGGAGACGAGGAAGTCCGGTTTCCTGACTATTTCGGCCCGGCCCATCCGGAGTTGGACAAAGACTTCACCGTGGGGAAATTATACAAGCGAATTTCGCGCGCAACGGCAAGTCCGCGAAAGGTGCTGACAGAATCCCCAACAAGATGCTGCGGAACCTTGACGACCATTTGTTCGAATACCTCACCGAGAAGATCAACAAGACGTGGAAAAACGGCAGCGTCCCAGGGCAATTGAAGACCGCGTAAACGTCCTGATCCCCAAACCCGGCAAGGCTCTGAACGTGGATAACCTCCGACCCATTTCACTCACGTCCTGCGTCGGGAAGGTGGCGGAGCACGTCTTCCTCAACAAACTAAGCAGATATCTCGAAGAGAACAACGTCTACACCCACAACATGATTGACTTCCGTGCTGGCCTCTCTTCGCAGGACGCCTTGAAGATGATTAAACATCATATCAATGGCAGTACCATGGACACCAGGGCCCTTCTCGGTCTCAACCTCGAGAAGGCGTTCAACAACGTTCTCCACGAATACATTCTGGCCTCCGTCGCGGATCTCGAGGTGGGCCCCAGGCTGTATAACTACGCCCGTTCGTTCCTGACGGGGACGAAAGAAAAGCTGCGGATCGGCGACTTTGTCTCCGATGACGTGCTCCTGGGCCCACGGGGCACGCCACAAGGCTCGGTCCTTTCGCCTACTCTCTTCAACATCTGCATTGTCGGCCTCTCGAAGAAGCTGGCCCAAGCTGAATGTATCAACCACACCCTCTGCGCCGACCACATCCCGTTCTGGTGCACCGGCGGTAGCGAAGGGCAGGTGGAAAACGCCATGCAAGAGGCCGTAGACGTCACGGAGCAGTAGCTGCTACCCATCGGACTCAGGTGCTCCCCGACCAAATCTGAGCTTCTACTTTACAGAAAGGAAAGACGGGGCAGACACAAGGGCTGGAAAGGGCAACGGCATTGCGTTGCGCAAGATCATTGCAAAGACCGACAACGCTTTTTGCTTCGTGCGAATGGTCACGAGCAGACATCGTGGTCTAAACGAGGACAACCTGCTGCGGCTCATCAACGCCTTGTCACTTGTCACTTGCTTGTCACTTGTCACGCCTTGTCACTTGCTTTGTCACTTCACCTACCCGGTGGCCATGCACAACTGGCTCAGAGTCGAGCGGGCAAGTTCAATGGCCTCATTAGAAAATTTGTCAAGAGAGCCCTCGGGCTGCCCGTCAGAACACATACCGAGGACCTCCTCCGGCCCGGCATACACAACAAAATGGAGGAGATAGCTGAGGCTCAGGAATGGGGCCCAGCTAACTCGCCTGTCCAACACGTCAGCCGGCAGGCGTATCCTCGAGGAGATCGGACTCGCCCCCACCAAGAACTTGGCTGACAACACCCTCATGACCAGACAAATAGGGGAGAAGATCGTGGTCGCCCCGCTGCCCCGCAACGTTCATCCCGTTCACAACGCAGGTCGTCGCAAGACAAGAGCATATAATATACTGAAGAAAATATACAAGGACATGATCGAAGCAAGCTTCGTGGACGCCGCCACGTAACGAGACGGCAAGGCTTTTGCAGTTTCCGTTGTGGACACGCTGGGCAAAGTCATCAACTGTGCCTCGGTCCGGACGACGGACCCCGAGGTGGGCGAGCAAGTGGACATTGCACTGGCCATGCGAGACTGTCCGAGAGACAGGGGGTATAGCGATTCGAAAGCGGCTGTTAGGACATTCCAGAAATGCCGGATAGCCCGGCATGCAGTTCCAATTCTTAAATGTGCCAAACACGGCGACAGCTCCATACACTCCATCCTTTCGTTCCCTGCCCACGTCGGGGCGATTGAGGGCTTTCCCCTGAACCTCAATGAGTCTGCCCACGAGGCTGCGCGTGGCTTTACCGACCGCGTTGCCCTCGGATCGGGCGGCTTTTTCCCCGGACACAGAGACGCTCCAATCACACACAACGAAATCACTACATTCTTTTACTTAGAGAGAAGGGTTCTCCCGCCACCCCATTCCAAGCTAAGCAGGCCGCAGGCGGTCACGTTCAGACTCTTGCAAACTAACTCCTACCCAAACCCGGCGTCCCTTAACAGCATATATCCTGAGATTTATCCGAACTGTTCTTGCGTGGTTTGTGGTGAGGCTGCGACTTTGTCTCACATGCTCTGGCAGTGAGGGTCGTTGGGCCCCAGGTTCACCAAAAAAGAGTGGGACGCGCTCCTACGAAGTCTTGTCTTTGAAGACCAAATCCTGGCCGTCCAACGCGCCCGCGATCGGGCCAGCAGGCTAGACCTGTCAGTCCCGTCGGGTGATTAGCCGGGTGCGCGTTTCATCGCGTTTTGCTGGACCCAATAAAAGTTTATTCACTCACTCGCTCACTCACTTACTACTGTCTTGACCCAGAAGGAAAGAAAAAGCTTCCGTTTTTTTCTTCCATGCTCTTACTGCGACACCATATAATGGCCATAGAAGCCTCACAGATAACCGAGTGAGACAACGGAGACGCAGGTGCAGAGAGGGATGGGTTAAAACATAATACAGCATGTTAATAAGCGCCGTTAAGGATCACCCACCTAACAAAACATTCAGTGCGATATAGCGGTAAGTGCTAGGGAAATGCGTTAGCATTATCTCGCACCGCGGTCCGGAGAAGTCCAGTCTGTCTATATATATATATATATATATATATATATAAATGCACACACATCAATGTACCTCTCTAGCAATATGTACGAGAGCACTTAGATGCCTTCAAAAGACCATTCTGGCTAAACAAGCACGCCCCTCGCAAAAAGGCACGCTCACCGAGCACAAATGTCCGACGGGGAAAGCTACTTCTTACTTATTGAGGTGTCAGATTTCAATGCATACGTCACGAATACGTGCTGCTTGTAATTAAACATAAACTCGATGCTCTATTGTTCCTCACGATTCTACCTCTGAGAACTGTTGCTTCCAAATATACTGTACGTGAAACTGCGTGATCGGTTCGTGTCACTGCACAAGTCGTTGAGACGAAGATGACAATGTAAGCCCTCTTATCGATTTCATAAACGTGAAGGTGAGCGGTTTTCCTTTAGCAAGCCGGTTGAAGAACCGCGACTAGCTCAAGGACCTCGACATGCGTTGACACTCGCTCTGCATGGTTGCCAGTCTCGTACATCACGCCACCGCCAGGCCTGGCAGGGCGCCTTGTTTTGAAACCATAAAGACGTATCGACGACATAACTGTGAAGCCCGATAAACCAAAGCACATACCAGCTTGAAAATTCCACAAACTGGGCTGCTCTCAGAAAGCGACACCCTTGAGCCTTCTAATCTGAATTCTTGGTAAGTTTGATAAAGCTCGACAAATTCGAAAGTCCTGTGAAAACGGTGGACTGCATTAGGCGCGAATGTACCCTTTCCATCACCGAGCATGTTCGCCAAACAACTTCATGCCGTCTATGTAGACGTCACACTGCAACAGCCAAACTATGATTTTCACTTTTTTGCTCAACAGAAAGGATACCAACTGAATTAGATGGCTTTTCTACCGTCTAAAGAAGTGATCGCGTTGCTGCTTTCATTTTGTGACTGCAGTTCTGAACCTGCAAAAACTAAAGCTCACAAGAGCCGTCCTCTTGGCTACCTTGAGCCAATGGAATATAGTGGGAAGTCCACAAACGCAACATTTCATTTATAGCCCGATGGAAAATGGCGCCGTTTCTAAATTCAATCTCTGCACCAGGCGAGTAGACGGGAACATGTAGATTCATGCCTGTAATGGCACACATGTCAGAGTGACGTGATGAAAAGTTGTAATTGAAGCAAAATATTTTCTTGTATCTGTGTTTTCTAAATCGCCATCATTCATATAAATAAAATATTACTGTAATTCTCGTCAAGGAAGATTGTTTAGCCACACGAACCCTATCTACTCAAAGGGGGTGCAGAATACGCGTGCACACAGAAAATTAAAAATGCCGTGCACAAATAAAGAATTCGCTTCTCCTGCAAAGACAGTTTCTTAACATGACTGCGTCACCACGGTTCTTAATTCGACGAGCTTGTAGACAAAACGGCCACTTGAAATAGGGCTTCCAGCACTCAGGAAGAACGCGCGTCGAAGTACGTCGCACTGCAGTGGTCCCAGATGAGGGGCCATTCTTTCTTCCGGCCGGCTCGTTACTTCAGCTTGGACAGCTCGTGCATGTAAGCAGCGAACAGCTTCGCCTGAAAATAAAATATTGGAAGAACGAAAGCTCTTTTAAAATTTGCTACTTCTAAAGTCAACAAAAAGTTGGGCGTATCGGGTTGTTACGCAACGGTCCACATCTTTGTTCCACGGTCACAGGTTAAGAGCACTTACGCCACTTGGCTGGCTCCCACGCTTTACGTAGACAAGTGCGCTGGGGCAACACTTCCTTTGGCTTGGGGCGGTACGCCTATTCCATTGACATTAACATTACCATTACCATATCGTTAGCATACACGCACATCCTACACTACTATCACCTTTCACGAAGAACACTACCACCGCCTCAGATAAAAGTGCTTTTCCGAGCGTGAAAGAAGCCCGCGAATACACGCGAAATTACATCGATCGGCCAGCCACACGGCAATATTGCGTGTACGCGAGCTTCTTTCGTGCTCGGAAAAACGCAAGAGAAACCTGTATCGGTAGTTTTTCGGGCTGCTCTACAATTTTCTCATTGACACTTTTCATTTAATTATATTACTTGAGAAGTTGGTTATTTATTTAAGACTAATTATGTAATTATGCGGAATGTGAAAGATAATCTGGGTATCTCCAAGTGACGGCAAACAACATTACCTTGGTTCTGTCCAGCTACGTGGCATTTGCACACTTTAAATTGGTGCATGATAGCTGGGACATCCTGTATACAGAACACTTTCTGTTTCAGAAAGCCTACGAAATTTACTCGAATCACATCGCTAAACCGATGAATTACCTGTCATGGTGAACATCATTTAAAGTAAAGCAATTCATTCAATAACTAAACCAGTTACACTATTTATTTAGCTAAAGCTATAAAACACATATGCTCATACTGGAAGTTGAAGGGAATTAAAATACTAGCTACGGGTTACTTCATTTCAAAACAGCCATGCGAACCGAAATAACCGGCCGTCACTTTACTCGTTCAATATTCCTGATTATGCGCCCGACACCGCGAAGCGTGACTAGCATTGTAACCCCTCTGTGACGTAGTAGGGCGCTCAAAGGTAAAGCTTCGCCATACCACGTGATATAGTGGTCCGTCTCGCCCTTGCTGCTGAGATGACTACGCGTCCAATATGGAGTTGCGCAAATCGTCAATCGGACTAAGCGCGTAGAAAAATAAAAGGGAGAAAGCAGCTTTCTTTTACGTCACCCTTAAGTTCTGCGTCACAGAGAAGTTGGACGCTTCGTGGTGCCGCGCGCGTAATCAGTAAAATTGAATTAATTTAACGGCCAGTTATTTATAGACGATTCGAAATATAGCAATACGTAGGTGCACTATTATATGGCGATTCCCTTCAACTTTCTAACGCAGATACCTGCTTTGAAGTTTTAACTAAGTAAGCAATTCATGTAATTAGCATAATTTGTGGATGGATTGCACTGATTGTTCCTGCAAATGATGTCCGCCTGGTCGGATAATTTAGTTTCGTAGTGACGTAACTCGAGTAAACTTTGCAGGCGTCTTTTTTTAAGTGTTACAAGTAAAAAAAATGGGCAACGTCGATACCTGGAATAGTTGATTCGACATAAGTACGCAAGCAGCGCAAAGACGATGAAAGGAAACGACGGTAGGTCACCAGTAGTGCGGTTGCCAGTACAATGAGAAAGCAGCCGCAAAAAAAAGCCGCCATTTAGTCCTCCATGAAGCATCTCCATACGCCCACAATGAGCACACTGTAGAAAATGCCAAGGCGGCCGGATTCAGCACAGTACGCTGTAGCTCCGAGCTTGTCCGTTCAATAAAGACAGTCATAGTTCGCCCCTTTTTACAGCGAAGCTGTATATGGCTAGCCGATGTGTCCATCCGTCCGTCTGTCGCCTGTACGCCGAAAACTCGTCCGGCGTAACCCCATGCGCATGCGCAAGAAAGAAAGAGAAAGAGAGGCGCGCAATTGGCTGCGCCAGTAGTGACGTCGTTGCTTCCCGACGCAGACGAATGCACGCGCAGCAGTTTCTCTCAGGCTCCGAAATGGGTAGGCCACGCTTCACACGTGCTCCTGAGAAGCAAGTAGCTTTTGATCAGCAACGCCACGAGCAGAACCGGGAATGAGCTCATCTACGCCGTGCCGATGCTGCAGCCCGAGCACAAAAACAGGCTCGTGCAGCTGAGCGCAAGCAGCAACTGCGCACCGAGGATCCGGCAGCCTACCTAGCCGTCGTTTAAAGGGAAGCTGAAAGGTTTTCCAGAAAAAATCAGTGAACATCTGTACATAATGGTTTTCAACCCTCCGAATTCGAATATCGTATCCAAATTGAGCGAAAGAAAGCGCAAATATATTTTATTTTGACGAAAAGTGCAGCAGCGGACACGCCCAGCTCGTGCGTCTCGTTTCCGCCTGTGACGTCAACTCTGAGTCGTGACGTCAACTCTGCCGCTGCCGACCGCTGCCGCTACACATGAAGCGCGGTGCCAGGTAGTTTGGTGCTGTTTTCTGAGACGGTAATGGAAAATTTAGAGAGACTGCGTCTTTCTGAGGAGTTCGGCGTTACTCCCTTCATGTACGAGCCGATTGCGAAGAGCCGGCCTCTCGAAGAAGCAAACGATGCTGGTGCGAGCAGTGCTTTAGACGCGAACGAAAGCAAAGCCTTGTGATCTCCTCGTGTTGGAAATGCTCTTTAGTGAGTGTGTTTTTTCCAAAGCGATCTAGTGATCTCGGCGATCTTTCGGTGATCTAGTGAGCTAGTTTCCGGTCAAACAACTGTAGTGTTGTGTTCCTGCATGCCTCCTCGTGGAACGTAAGCGGGGATGCGATCGTCGGCATTTGTGCGCTGTCCAAAGCTGTCGGCAATCTACAAAGACGGTTTAAACGCGCGAAAAGCTTCCCGGTTCATGCAGTACATGTAGCGACCTTCATCTGTTGACTACCACTCACGTTGACTACCACTCACGTTGATTACCACTCACGTTGACTACCACGCACGTTGACTACCACTCTACATACACGCAGACGCACCAACAAAGGAATGCAGGGTCGATCGAAGCAGATACACGATGGCACGCACGCAGAAACAAGCGCGGTCAGGCACGGTCGCGGACGCTGCGAAGGAACGAAGCAGAGTTGACGTCACAACACCACGGTTTCCGGTCTCCGCTCCGCTCGCTCACTCAAAGGGGGGCGGAGCTACAGCGCAATTTCAACCGACGATTACGTCGCTCCTAATTGAAAAAAAAACCCAAATTTTACCGACATGGTTTATAAGGTTCCCGCATCCGTATATGAGCGTCTTATTGAATTCGACAGACTCTTCAGCTTCCCTTTAAGCAACCGTCGGGATTAACCCAGTGATAAACAGTGGCGCCGCACATTTCAGCTTCGCTGGTCAACCATCTGTGCGGAGTGCTGTGCTTGGGCGGTGATTTTTTTTTACCACATTTTGTTTATATGCTCGTAAGCGTGCCAAGTTCTCGTGTACGAGGTAGCTGGCCAATAAAAGCTTTCGTCCTTAGTGGCGAAAATGAAGACGTGCTTGCACCCCCCAACGGAAGCTACCCCAAATATTGCCAACCCTTCATGCGCAGCGCTGGGTGAACACGAGCCCTTTATATATAGCCATTCCCAAGGACTGCAAACAAGCACTCTTCTCATTCACCGAAATTAATTTACGCTTCAGCTGTCCTCCGTGCTGAAGTAAACAAGCATGCGTTGTAGCTTGCCACATTAACAATGCCAATGTGCAGACTTAGAAAACTGCGGTATACCAAGGAAATCTCTTAGCATGGTCTCCTATGCACCGGGCGCTCCTGGACTTTGTCGTCGAGAAAGGTCTCGGCCTTTTAATATAGCTTGTGGCTTATGGCGTTCTGACAACAACGAAACAACAGAAAGAAACGAGGCTCGCCGTAGTGGCGTAGTGACTATGCTGTTGCGCTGCTAAGCCCGCGGTTGCGGGATCGGATCCCGGTCGCGGCGGCCACATTTCGGCGGGGGCGATATGCGAAAATACCCGTGTATACCGTGCACAGGTTGCCCGTTAAAGAACCCCCAAGTGGTCGAAACTAACCCAAAGTCCCCCACTACGCTTTGTCTCAATCACATCGGGGTTTTGGCACGTAAAACTCCAGAATTAAACGAGAAAGAAAATATAGAGGGCGCACCCCGGAGACGAGATCGGCGACGCGGACGCTCTCGTTCTGCGAGTGGAACCCGCAGCCGGGCGGGTTGATGGACATGACCAGCACGTCCCGGCAGACATTGTCCTGGATAAGCTTCGCCGGGCCCACCGTGAAGCCACCGCGGGTCTTATCGGGCACCACGCCGTACGCTGTTCCGCAGGGGAGAGAGAGAGAGAGAGATAGAAATATGCATAACCAACGCACATTTTAGAATCTACGTACATACAGCTAAGCTTTCGCCAGGCGGTTAAGCAAATGCTATAAATTTGCCCATTTCATTCCTGCGCTTTTAGCGTAAAGGAAACTGGCGCGCATGCGCTGTCGCGCACTCGTGCTAAGCAATGCGACACACGTGGCGATCATCTTAATGAGCTAATTGGCGTCGGCACAGGAGAAGTATGCGTGCGAATGTGGTCAGATGGTTGAAGCATCGGGCTGCTGTGCTGGGCCACCTAGGCTCGATTACCATCGTGCACGCATAAGCGTGAGTTGCTCGGCAAAACAGAAGCAACCACGATCAGGAAAGTTCGGAAGAGTTCGAAAAAAAAAGAACTGGAAGGCGGCGTCGAAGAACACAGCTCGAGCGAAATTGCTAATTAAAAGCAACAAATGGAATTGGTGTTGGGAACTAGCGGTGTCACGGGAATATGTGTTTTGGGATTGAGCAGTTGCCCTCCGAAGATCCGTCATATGTGCATTCTCTGAGCGTCTCTTTATTCCGATTTCGCACGTCCCTGTGAAAGCCTGCAAGAACTCGCGTTCTCTGCTAAATACTTATGTCCTGCAGGAAAGGCATCAACTTTTTAAGCCAATGCTGCGCGTCACATGATTATCTTATGCTTTTTTTCTTTTCTATTTACACTGACCTTCGCTTCCTGAATAACTTCAAAGAAGATGAGCATAGTTGCGTTAGATGAGGAGAGGATGAAGTTTAGATATACGTTTTGGAAAATTAAACGCCCCAAAACGTCACGGTGGGCTATGCGGAATGCCCTGCAGTTAATACGAAACGACGATTCACCCTATACTACGAACTACGAGACTTCTGTATCCAATGGATCCCAACTAAAGCTATCTGCTATACTGTGCTGCCTACTCTTATGAGACACACAAAACGAGTAAAGAAAACAACAAATTTAAATGTGCTTATGTTATTCAGACAAGTCACTTCTGACATTTACTGTATTTGACACATCATTATGAATTAGCCTCAAAAAACAATTATTAGTGAAGTGCTTCGTTATTTACTAAATTAAGCAATTCATCACCGACGTACCGTGTTTCATGGCGGCTTCGGCGGCTTGAAAGTTCGGTCCACTGGGATCTGTGAACCAAGGTTCGGCACAGTGCGTCATGATGACCCTGAAACATCACGTTACGTGGGTGAGGACATCGATATGGCAACAGGTTATACGCGATGCGACGTTATTTAGGTTTTCTCAAGGGTATACCCTGTGGTGTACAGGAGTGTGTTAGAGTAGTGGAGACAAATGCCGCAGCTTGAGCCCGCATATTGCACAAATGTCAAAACAACGCATATTTCCGGCATATAAGTCAACAAATATGCCTAGAACCTGGCTTTCTTGGAGACCTTTCGCCACACAGGCTTGATCCACTTGTTCCTTTATTTCTTTAGTACCAGCCGTAACGCTGCTTCTGTCCATGATAGCTGTTCTATCTAATTTCCGTCACTACACGCATTTGCGCTGCCACATTGTTCAGATGCGTGAAGGGTCAACTTTCGGCGCACACCTTTGCGTCCGAGGAGCTTTTATGCGAAACCACCGAAACAGTTTCCTTCGGCATTTGTTGGCAGCTGGCATATCGTCATACGACATAGTTTTTACTGAACTACTATATTAATGACCAGGACCGTTCACTTGGTGATCCCGAAGGAGATGGGCAGCATAGAACCGCGCCCAACTTCGCGCGACTGACCTGACCTGGTTGGGGCTTCCCCGCTTGGTGAACTGGCCCTGCAGGTGCTTCTCGACGCACTCGCACACCTTCTGCACCCTCTGGTTTGGCACGGTTCGTATGGAGAACTTGCCCACCACCCGGGCCGGTATGACAGCCTTGTCGCCGGACGACCAGTGGGCACCCTCGACGCCTGCGCCGATCGACATGTGGCATTTCCAATGCGCGTGTTCCAGCTAGCAGCAGCGCCTTCGGAGGAGGGCACGTTCGCTTTCCTCGGCAAGACGTGGCTCTACGCCAAATAAGTGCACGTGTAGATGCTACTGCCGATATATCTATAAGTGCTACCAGCCGATTCAGCACATTGCGTTAGTGCTAATGTCACAAGAGGGAGTGGCTCTGCAGCGTCGACCTGGTTTCGATGGTTGATTGGTGGTGTCGGAAAATGTGCACACGGGCTATAAGATGGGCCGTAAGTGGAAGACGGTGGATCAAATATTTCAACGCTATCGAAGGGAATGCCTTTGTTGCAAGGACGTGACGCCATCGTCCTTACTACTTGAGACAGCCGAAAGTAGCGGCCCGCTCGTAGTGCGAGCACAAAGCGCGCACAGTGCGCATATCGGTGCACTTGGAGACGCCCCGAGTTTGAAATAGAAACTGCGTTTTTCAATATAGACAAATGAAAAAAAGAAAGAAACCCCTCTGTGCAGCTCTTGCGAGTGCGTATATTTTATGTCGCCAGTTACATGAAAAGAGAAAACTTAACGGGCAGCTCCTCGACAGCAAGACATGAAAACCTCTCGGCCAGATCGTTGGCGTCGTATCGCATGAAAGTGTGTGCACAGCTTCGACAACATCTAACGGAATCCGCATGTTCTTCGAGTCACTTCTACGGCGCAAAATTTCGAGGACGTCGGCGGTTTTTCTCACCGTGGATAGAGAGCGAAGGATACCGCCACCGACGCATCAGTAATTCCACCTTGTCGGCAGCGGCTAGCCTGGGGACGCCCATCTCCTTTCTGTACGCTTCCTGCAAAGGTCCCCATTAACGTAAGCATATAGATAGAGACTACTGAAAAGGAAAAGACACGTCAAGTGGTCCCCGGCTGTTACCCTTTCCATTCTTCATTTTTGTTACATTTCTTCAATTTGTTGACATTGTACCCCTATCAAATTATTCCCTCAGTGGTTTTAATTTTTTGTGTTTTGCTTCGTCATTTCTGTAGACAAGTTAATTCCAGCTATTACCCTAACCCTACTGTGGTGCGCCATTCCTTTTTCTTATGAAGGTGCCTATTATATTCACTTTTATCTGTAGGCTCTCGTCTGTCAAATATAGGAGCAACCAAGCCACGTACAGGTCGCGTGCGTTTTTCGAACACTGCTGTGTCTCGTCAGCCGTGGCGTTCAGAAAGTAAAACTACGCTACGAACTATACTAACAGCTTCATTGCTCAACTGATTCATTCATTCAATGTGAGATTTGTGTTTGACTTTGTGGCCATCATAAAGAAAAAAGAATCGTAAGCTACGATGCAATTCACAGATCGTCTTTTTCTTCTTTTGTATTGAATTGTATACCTTCCACCTGGATCCAGGCACATTGAATTCAGGCGCGTGTTACAATTTCTAAGGTGCCAAATATGCCCCAAACGATAAAGACAATAAACCTGAGCGGTATTGCTGGAAAGCTTTCACGATTTTCAGCGTGACTAACTCGACGATCAGAAGCGGCAGAGACACGATGCACCGTTCCCTAACAATAGCCGAAACAGACAATGAAGTTAGTGAAAGCATCGGGGAAATGAATTGCTACGTTTTATTTGAAATGTAGACATAATAAGGTGAAAGGAAATGAAAATGGACGCAAAGATAACTTATAGTATATGGGAGCCGAGCTTAGACCGTCTGCATTATTAGTACTGTGCTGTATCAACTAGTCCACCGTGGCGGACATGCGCTTTGTTGGACATTTCTCTATCTGTACAAGATTAGCTGTGGCAGTGTTAGCCAGCGTCCCTCACTTCCTGTATCTTCATATGATTGTCATTCACAAAAAAAAAAATCCAGCCTCTCAGGTTCGCTTATTCTTCCTGCTCTAGCAAAAAAGGAGGCCCATACTAAACATAGAGTAATAGAAAATTTCTACGCTGCTTAACCAGACAAGACACTTATTGCAGGCCAGCAAACGAGTCGTTATCATCCTTGCCTCGTTAGATATGAACATATATCTTCGATAAAATTAGGATGATTCTGAGCGTGCATTTAGTTGTAAGACAATGGTTTATAGTCCTTTAAACCCTTGTCGCAATCCTCGCCACGGTGCTCAACAAGGACACTGTAAAGCTTATCCTAATGCTGATCACCATTTACACGGTTGAACTGGATGCACTCGTACTCCCTGCTAAGGCTCATCACCACTTAGGAGGTCGAACTCGATGCCCTCGTACACCGTGCTAATGCTGATCACCGCTTACAAGGCTGGTGCCCGCTTACAAGGTCATAATTGATGCCCTCGCACACCTTGCTAATGCTGATCACGGCTTACAGGGTCGAACGCGACACACTCGTCCGCCATGCTAATGCTGATCACCACTTACAAATTTGCAATCGGTGCACTCGTACACCTTGCTAATGCTGATCACTATTAGAAGGCTGATCCCCGCTTACAAGGTCGAAATCGATGCCCCCATACACCTTGCTAATACTGATCACGACTTACAAGGTCGAACTCGATGCCCTCGTACACCTTGGTAATTCTGGTCACCGCTTACAAGGCTGATCCCCGCTTACAAGGTTGAAATCAATGCCCTCGTATACATTGCTAATGCTCATCGCGGCTTACAAAGTCGAACTCGACGAATTCGTACGCTTTGCTAATGCTGATCACCACTTACAAGGTCGAAATTGATGCCCTCGTACACCTTGCGCTCCTCATGCGTCAAGGGCAGCACTTCGTCATAGATGCCCGGCACCTTGATTCGCCCCTCGGCGTCAGTCAAGCTGTTGAGCAGGTACATCAGGTCGGGCATCGCTTCGATGCTGCCGGGTAAAAAAAATCACGGGTTGCGTGTATGGCACGTACTATGCACACAACGAGTGCTACAGGACGCACGCAATTGGTTTAAGTGTTCAAGAAAGTCCAGAACCGCAAGAATAATTTTTGGTGCTTTATTGGGTACCTCTCGCCCACCCACGTACCCGCGCCTTTGACCGGGCCAACAGGAACTTGATTTTAAGGAGAATGCAGAGAAGATAAAGATATTTTACTGGACGTGCAACGTCCCAACACAACCGCGATTGAAACTGACCACAATACCAAGGAATGAACGCTATCCGTCGTACTCGGTTCGATGCTACTTAAACGTACTTTAGCTAATGAGTCAAGGCAGCCAAACGACACATCCCATTCTAAAATCTCATCAATACCATGACACAGCAGTTGCACATATTTTACTTTATATATATGTACTTCACTTTTCGTGAAACCCGCAGCCACTCTTTAGAAGCACCGCACCTACCGCTGTGGATTGTTAACGCTTGCCGCTAAGATGTTGGCAACACGCGCGCTCACATGCAACGTATGAGTCAGTCCCGCAAAGCAACACGAAGCTTGCAATTTCTTGAAGTGTACAGCAAGCACTAAATTAGATGTGTACATGAGAGCTGGCCTAGGATGGAGAAATATCATTTCGTCATTAGCAGTCTCAACTTCCATGCACTCGTCTGATTTGAAATCTCTAACATTTCTTCGAATCAAACTGAGGTGCATCTTTAATCAACTGGTACGCTAGAAGGGACGCAGCCTAGCGCAGACAACTATACTATTATTTTGCTTCTACTACAGCTGATCGAATTTCATGCGTGTACGCTACAACATTCATCGCACGGACCAATGAACATCTTACGCTGTTCCACCGTAGATTCCAGAATGAAGGTCCGAATCGGCGCAAGTCACTTCGACTTGGAAATGGCATATGCCCCTGAAAAAAGAAACCAGTGACAAGAGTCAATGCGGCTTCAAGTTTGTGTCCTTTGAACAAGTGCGCAAACAAGACATTACATTTTGAGTATGCATAGATGAGGCGCTTTTGTGCTGAGCGAAAAAAACTTTCGAACGTCCTAAGAGTTCGCGTTTCTTTTTATTACTTTTTCGCAGCGGTGTTCGTGGCTTACATTTCTTTTTTTTATTTTTGGCGATTTGGTAGATTCGAACGATGCGTTCAGCTGGTGTAAGCGTTTACAGAGCGCGCCTGAGCTTGTAAACGTCAGCACTTACCGCCCAGTATAGGCATGTGATGATGCTTACCAGGTAAGCACAAAATTGCGCAACAGTTGTTGGCGGTGGCTAGTGGTACGACTACCGCGTCAGCAGATATCCTCTGCTCATTTCGGACGTAGAACACTATCATCCACTTGAAGCTTCTATGTATTTCACAGTACGACCGAATTATACTATTAATAGTTCCCGACGTCAGGATCTTGAATTCTCCGAGAGGTTACTTTTGAAGCAACAAACACGTGGATGAATTCGGGCGGGGCAAAATAGATGGAAATTTTCTGTAGGTCATATCAGCAGAGTACTTAGTTCGCAGAAACTGTGTCACTGGCCGGTCACCTCGGCCTTCACGATTGGCCGAGGCCGTTTCTTACAAAAATAATGTAGCGTACGAACGTCCTGCGATTACGGGCTCCGATGCTTTCAGCAATAACTTTCAGTTTTATACGCCGAGGAGTCAAAGCCCAACTTCCCCAAAAAATCGCTTACGCTGGAGTTGTTCATCAGAGCAAATTCTGGACATATCATTAGCGAAGCCGGCCGGTCAGTGGCAAAGAGCGCTTACCGAAAAAAAAATCATAAAGCCTCGTGAATTCAGCTCCAGGTTAAATGTCACGTCAGTGGGTTGGTCCAATGCCGTTGCGTGCAACTACAGTCAATTTATTTGTTCTCGCAGTGCGTTTTCGCGTCATGGAGGGCATTGCTATTTGTCTGCTGCCTACGCGTGTTAATAATGACACGGAAACACAAACGGCTTACTTAGTTTTAGCATTCTCTAACCATTTTCACGCGAACGCCTTTATAATGCTGGTCGCCCAAGCAATCGAAGATTTTATCTTTGCCTTTTGAACACAAAGACTTCTTCAAAAACATTAGATCGATTTAGGTTCATCGGATCTGGGTATCTGGCTGCCACTTTCTGACCACTTTCGTCAAAATAGGGCAATTTGAGGCCGCCTGTAGTGCACGTAGGACAACGGAAAAGGCGACAAAATGAAGCTCGTAACGAAAAAGACGCACCAGGCTAGCGTAGATCTATGTCAACGGAGCATTAATAATTCGCAATCAAAGCCATATTGTCAAAATTATATCCAGATGCGCTTGTTCAAACTAAGCGCTACTAAAACCGGAATCCGAAGTGCTTAAATCAGAATCGGAGGCATTACTTCCCGAAATATACGGGCCGATCCAGGAGGTAGTGCAGTATAAGCAAACCACATCGTACAGTAATGCATCCATGAGGACCTTGTCTTTCTTAGACGTCAACCGCGATTTTACTCGCCTTTTCTTGGATGTCGAGAGTATCTGCCGGGCAAATTCCAGTGCTGTGCTCTAGCCGAACCCCCAAAACAACGTTTGGTCTTCTCTTTTTTTTTTTCGCAATGACTGCTTCTTTAAGCGAAGCTTTCCTTGCGAATCCTCCCAGACCTTCCTGCCCGTGGCCCTCTGGGTACGTGCTGCGCTCTTGCCGAATAGCTCATGTTCGAGACAGAACTGCCAAGTTACAACCCTTACGAGTGTCCAGGCTGCTCAGCTTGTTGTGTACAAAATCGCGCAGTGATAAAACAAATGCTACCTAAATATTTCCATTGCAACAAATATACGCCATCAAGAGAACGATTCCTTTACTAAAGGAAACCTTTCCATGTCTAATTTCCTAGCATTTGTAGTTCGACGTACCTGCTTAGTCGGTCTTTCGCGAAGCAGAGTGCAGTTTACTATTGCACGGTCTCCAGGATCGGTCCACCCTAGTAGGCGCGCCGAGCCGGAATACCGCGTCATGGCAAAGGTTGCCAATCCCGGAGACAGTATAAATAATGCGCAATCCCGTGGGTGACGTGGTGGGGGTTTCTGCGTTCTGCCGTCTTCACTGGCATGCAGGTAATCGCCACGGTGCAAAACGCTGATCAGAATATGATCAGGTTCATGGCATTTATTTAACCGCTACACGAAAGCTTCGCTTCTCGTATTCCAACATGTGGGTTGGATCTGCATTTTTTTTTTTGTAAAGCGGAGAGCATCAGTGCCTTTATTTACACTCAGTCAAAGAATAGCCGCTATTAATGCTTTCTCCCTTCCTCCCCCTATTTCTATTCATTCATTCATTCATTCATTCATTCATTCATTCATTCATTCATTCATTCATTCATTCATTCGTTCGTTCGTTCGTTCGTTCGTTCGTTCGTTCGTTCGTTCGTTCGTTCGTTCGTTCGTTCGTTCGTTCGTTCGTTCGTTCATTCATTCATTCATTCATTCATTCATTCATTCATTCATTTATTTATAGTGTTTCTCGATCTCCTGCACAGATACGAGGGTGCGCGCAATAGTAGCCTCACCGGAGTGCGTAGCTGAGGCACGGCGTCTTCGGACGCAGCCACACGCCATCCGAGATGCACACGTAGTCAATCCCGCCCAGCAGCTCGCTCTTCTTGCTCGACTTGAGGTAAGCGGCGATGCCCTGCGAGTCCACTTCCTGCATGCTGTCGATCAGCATCTGCGTGCGACGAGAAACAGCTCAGACTGCATAGTTTCAAGCTGTCCGTGCAGTGCCAGAGCGATTTCTCAAACAAACGAGATAAGATTGTTCGTTTCTGATATCATTTGTTCACCATAAAAGTGGAAAAATTATCGATGACGCACCCTGGGCAGCCAATTGGATAGCTCGCCCTCATGACGTCAATTGGATGATTTACGTCATATGGGTAGGGGCGGCTGAGAATTCCGCCGAGCAGTGTGCTGCGATCGGCAGCGACGTAGATATTTAAAACCTTATAATAAATTACACGCTTTACGCGGAGCACTTAGTTGCGTCAATTAATGATCAGAAGGACCCACTCTAACGACTCAGTACGTTTGTACAAAATCGTCAAAATCGTTTCAGGGTCCCTTTCAGGTACTGGAAGGGGCAGCGATTTTTTTCACAGACGAGGTCGAGCTGGTGATACTGACGCGCATTTAAAGATAGTTACGAGGAAATATGGATTGGGGACTGCCTCAAAGTGGCGAAGTTCGTAACACTTCTCTTTGGATCAAGGTAATAGAGAAGCGGTTCAGCCATGTAAAGTGATGAGGAGTTGATCGCAAACAAGTCAGCAAAAGTTGGAAATGGTGAGAAGAGGAAATGAAAGAGATACTGAAGAGCGACAGAAAAGAAAAAGAAATGAAAAAAATAAAAATATTGGCAGGACAGCGTAGAGAAATATGTTAAGGTCGGGAATTTCAAGAAGCAATACGAATATTACTATACGGAACGTAAAAAATAAGTCCAGGGAAAGTGCGTGCTTATTAAAGTTGTTAGTTTTGCTTTCGGACGCCATGACACGAAAGTCATCGAACGCGATGCCACAAAAAGTATATAGGACGTAAAAGACAACTTGTACGTTACAACACAGACGCGACATTGGAGGGCAATCCGCAACTTTCGCAAGGTCGCTGAATATTAGATGCAGACGCACTGATTGCTTGATCAAATAAAGACACATTTCTTTTTTTTTTTGTTCCTCTGGTGCATCCTCATCTTAGCGTCCGCGATTATGTTAATTTCTTGGCCAAGTATCGTCGCGCAACTTTTAGGAGTCAAACCTTCAAGTCCTAAAGCTACACGCTATCAGGAACGCGTTCTTCTAAGAGCTGCCATTATTTTTGACCACCTCGGCATACTTACCATGCACTAATATCCGAGCGCACCGGCCCTTTTACATTATTTCGCAATCAAAATACGGCCGCCTGACAGCCGAAAACCAAACCCTCCACATCGTGCTCAGCAGATTAACGCAACCACAACGGCATCTTTAAGCTAATAATTTTCGCCGATAAGTTATGACACAAATGGCTATCACTGAGACAAGGTATATATTTTACGAAAGAAAGAAAGCTAAGCGACGCAGGTTACCTTGAAATGCCCGCCCGCGACGAGACGGACCTTACACTCACCCTGACGTTGAGGGGCGGCCTTCCGGCGCTCTGCAGGTAGGCGCACAGAGCCCAGATGCAGGCGGTCAGCGGACCCTTGTTGTGCGCGGTGCCGCGGCCGAACAGGCGGCCGTCCTTTTCCACGGGCTGGAACGGTTCCGTGTTCCATCCGTCTTCCTAAAGACAGCCCAAAGAACGACTTCTGTGTTGTACTATAGCAGCACACTTTTCAGAGACGCGTCGTACACGTCGTTTTCCGCGCTAGGTATGTACGGTGCGATCATTTTAGATCGCAGCCGTTCCTGCCGCGAGCGTCAGCGTAGGCGTCGGCGTCGGTGGCGTAACCGAGCGAACGGGCACAGAGAAAGATGAAAGAGCGAACGCGGAGCGGGATATGAAAGATGCGTGCCGCGAACGGCGGAGACCAATGAGAGTGGCCTCTTCAGCGGCGTGCGCGTGGGAAACTGGTGTCGTGCGGACCCGCCCGAGCGCTCGATGCGTACGGTCTCAGCCGGACCCTTCGTTACGTACTATCGTCTGCTCACGTCGGCTTTCACTTGCGCTTGTTTGCTTTGCTCGGTTTGGTCTCGTTCACCCGCCGTGGTTGCTCAGTGGCTATGGTGTTGGGCTGCTGAGCCCGAGGTCGCGGGATCGAATCCCGGCCTCGGCAGCCGCATTTCGATGGGGGCGAAATGGGAAAACACCCGTGTACTTAGATTTAGGTGCACGGTAAAGAACCCCGGGTGGTCGAAATTTCCGGAGTTCCCCACTACGGCGTGCCTCGTAATCAGAAAGTGGTTTTGGCACGTAAAACCCCATAATTTAATTTTTTTTGGTCTCGTTCATGCTTGTTTCGATTGTCATGGTTTGACATTGTTTTGTAATCTGATTGTATGCGCGACGCGAATTGGGTAGTACTTTCTGGTAGCTACGCGGCAACAGCGATTACACTGGAACCTTCGATGAATCGTGTATAAAAGCCAACGAGCTTGACCCAGAGATCAGATTTTCGACGGTCGCCGACTTGGCTATATGTCTCTTTCAAATTTCTTGTCTCAATACATCGCGAAACCAAAGCACGCAATGAGCTGCGCTCAAATTTCGCATTAGGGAGTATCGTAATTGTCGATTAATTATGTTTTCCTGAATTGTTAAAAATCGCCTGTTGCAGATAACGTAATCCTAGTCCTCGAGCTGGATTATTCGGAGAGGCAGACATTACTTGCACGAGAAATCGGAACACTAAGCTTATTCAACAAAGCAAGAAATTTTCAGTACTTTACTTCTTAATTACATTACTGTACATACTGCAATTTACGACTTGTACCCGGTGAGGTTTCACGGCTTATCCACTTAGAATGGATTTCCAGAATGACACCAGCTTGGAGATATGCGCCATCAAACTCGCCGCAAAAATGCTCTGCTGTGCCGTTTATTATTTCAACAAAACGCTTTTTTGACCCACTGAAGTACAAAAGTAACTGGAACACCCACTTATTTCATCTCACACTTAGGGAAATACCTCGAAACTGATGCCATTATGGAGATTCAGTTCAAGTGGATCGACACCTCTTGCAAACTCGCCGGCTACAATCCGTAAATTACAATATGAGCCGTAAGGTAATTAATTAGGACGTTAGTTATATTTTGTTATTTGAGTATATGTTTCGATTTCTCGTGCTAGTAATGTCCGCCTCCTCTTCAAGTTCAAGGACAGCTCGAAGAGAAGAATTATGTGATCCGCCACAGGCGATGTTTTAAAAGTTTCGGAAAACTTAGGAATTATCAGCCCGTATAACGACAACAAACACTGTAGCGGTGTCGGCACTGTGTAGATACCCCTTTTGAGCCCGCATTCGAATAACTTCTACGTATACATAGTATGCACGTGACGTCACATCCACTGCTGTCGTCTGCTTCCGCTACCTTCCGCCATCTTGGGGAACCTTATCAACAGGCGCGCGCATATGCCTATAGGTTCCCCAACATGGCGCCGCCGCAAACCGGAAGTCGCGGAGTATCCTTGAATGACGTACGTGCATGGTATGTATTACGTCGACTCAATGGCCAGCGCGCGCGTGCGTCCGCCACTCACAATGTTCCGGAATCGACAGGATAATGGAACTGCCGCGACGGTGGCTATTTGCGCACACCACTTGCGAAGATGAAAGCCAAGCGCTGTGCAACAAAGCGGCGACGTGCCACACGCGGTGCTTCATTGAAACAGCGAAACACCTACGCTAAGGGCCTACGCATGAAAGCACGCTGTCATTATCTACGACACCATTCTCATCATTCTCATCATCTCACTGTATTAAACCAAAGTCGGCGACAAACAACCAGATCAAGTGGAACGCCTAATTCAAACGGACACCAAATAGTGGCACTAAGTAAGTTTTAGAAAAAATACACTCTCAATAACCTATCCGAAATAATTTTGCGAAAGACGGTTATTAACAACGGGACGAATGAAGAAAAAATATCCTTTTCTTTTTTTAACTTCGCGGCCTATTTGTGGCGCCAGCATGTCGGTATGATCGACGTCGCGTATTTCAAAGTATCTTCTCATATTTAAGCCGTCCTTGTGCAGAGAAAGTTCTCGAAACTTGCTATGTTCAGTACTTGGCTCGCTTTCAGCACGATGTAATCCTCCTTTATCTATTAGCAGTTAGCTGACCCCAAGCAAGATGTTGTCAAATTTCATGACGCCAACGGGAATTGGTGCAGAAAATTCTAGATCGCGTCACCACCAGCCTTCTCGTTTAGTGTGTTTTGTTTTCTGGCTTGCAAGTCTCTATTCATGATCCAGAAGCAAACTTGGCCTCTTAGAAATCCGCTTTAACTTGAGATTTCTCTTTAATATCCTGTAACGCGAGGTCTGCAGTGTGAACACTTCTTTGTTCAGTCTCCGTGCACGTAGCGGTTTATTCTAAGCGCTCATATTATGCTTCCTTCCTACTTATTGATGGAGTTTTCCTCCCACAGCGTAAGCAGAACTCACGACCTGGAGGTTTTTGCATTTCGGCCTAAAGAGCGAACGACTTCATTGGCAGCAGCGAGCGAAAATAAAAAGAAAGGTTAAGGACACTGCGGCATTGGCATGGCAATTAATTTGAGGAAAGGAATTGCCGAAACCCGAGCTGACATAAATCGGCCGTGTGACGGTAGGTCGAGGGTAACGAAGGGTAGCCAACACACTCGGCGCCATGTATGGAAAAACGCAACGATTCCTAATTCGTTCCGCCTCTGAGACACCCGGCAGTGGATGGTGGATAGCTGACCTTGTGAGCAGGCTGAACGTCCAGGTGGCCGTACACGCACAGCGTCTTCCGCTTGGGGTCGTGCTTGGTGCTGGCCAGAAGCAGAGGAGGGTACGGTATCGTGCTACCGTCCGAGAGCTTCTGGTCACCCAGGGGCTCCAAAGTGACGTGCACGCCGTGTTTCTTCAGCTTCTGCAGGCGACGTGCGAGGGAAAACGAGAAGAAGGGAGCGTCCACAGAATCGAGCCACTCACTTTGCATCGCTCAAATGAAAATGCAAATCACTTATATTGTAAAAGTGTGTCTAAAAAAAACACAGTTACGTCAGTTACATCAAGCAGAATTAATTGCGAGCAAGATGTACTCAGCGAAAGATTGTTACGGAGGCACGCGATCAAACGTCAGTTATCGATGACTGCAAGAGATTGTTCATGCGAAAAAGCGTCCGCTTCGTTTCGGAGAGTTAGGAAGGGCAGTCTCAAAAGAGCTGGGGCCGAATTCCCAAAGCGTATCATTCGTAGGTGCTCTCTGCCATTGGCCGGGCGCCTTCGCTAATAATAAATCTAGCATCAGGATTGGCTGAAATTTTCCCGTATACGAATAATTCTCCAGTAAGAACCTTTTGTGAATACAGGTCCTGATACGCTATCAAGAGGTCATGAACTGCGATGAAAAACGGTTACAAAAAATTTCGATGCGCATATCAACATATAAATGTAACATTGGAATCTTCAAATTTCACCACGTATTGAAACCGAAACTGAAGGTCATGGTCAGATGCGTTTTTTTGCATCAAACAACCATAATTCTCCCTGCTATCTCTTACCCGGCAGTGTTGACAGTATGCGCCAATGCTCGGGCGAGGCAGATTTAACAAATCTAAACCTTTGCCAAAGTGATACTTTATGCTCCTGCTCTTTTCAAGGCAGAAACGCGCGATGGTTCATGTGCGCAATTGCTTAATTGGCAAAAGAATGGGCTTTTATACCCTCAGGAACTCGATCAGACCTTTGAAATTGTCATTTAAAACTTATTTTCGTATCTTAGACGCTCCTACAGAAAACTTCTAATGCAATATAATTTCTTAATGACTTTTTTTCTGTTAAAATTCATTCAGCCCTTCTGGCTTCAAGAACATGCAAGCTAGGCAATTAACTCTTTTAAACATACATACTCAGCAATTTGCACAGTGCACAGTAGAACTGCTTGTTCTGACAGGCTAGGCAGAAACTGTTCATTTGCCTTTGTTTTACGACGAGCGCGTTTTACTGACGATGAACAAGAATTATAGACAGGCTGAACGGCAATGAAGTGCGAGATTATATGCATGAAAATTAACTATGATAAATCTTGGTTTAGACGCTGTCTATTTCATAAGAGGTTTGAGGCTGCCTTTTTCAGAATAATCGATAGTGTGATCTACTTGAGATGTAAGGCGACACCTATATCTTTAAATACCAGATCTTACGACTTCGTGCATAGTGTAATGCATATCGTAATGAAAACCTTAGAATTGCCTATCATTAATTTTATGGTGGATATGCTACAAATCCTACTGAACATGATGGAAAATATGGTGTGCATGCTGGAAATTAGTGTTGGCGTGGTAGTGATGATGAGTATAGTGTTTTGTGGCGCATGGGCCAAATATGACCAAAAAGCGCCAGGCCAATGTGAATGTGTTCAATGCGGAGCTATAAATTACGAACAAAGGATGATACAGGGCTGTAAAGGGGCCTAAAAGACGTTAGAATACATGCAATAAAATTATGACAATGACTATGAAGCGTGCCAAGGACGCGAAAGAAACGTTGTGAAAGAATTGCAATGTGCTAAAATTGAACGCAGGCTAAAAAATTCCTAAAATCACTACTGCCATAGCAGAGTCCTTGGAGCGCAAGGACCTGAAGGCGCGTGCTATAAAAGGACCACTATCACAGCAGCATCCTCTGTAAAGAGGATGTGCTACGAAACCTTTGGGCTATTAACGTGCAAGTTGGCGTGGTAGTAACTATGGTAGGTAGAGTGGGTGGATGGTGGCTGTGGTGAATGGATGATCGCATATATGGTGGGTGGGTGGAGGGTGTAGTGGTACTCTATTTTATCGACTCCGTGCAGTGCAGCGAAAGCTATGAATTGGGACATAACTGAAAATTAAAACAAAAACAGAAGCACACTTCCAATGTCCGCCTCAGATAGCCTTCCGCGCGACACAGTCTGAATGGAAGCGTCACGGAAGGATTAGTAGCGCACAGTGGCGTAGCAACGGGGGGGGGGGGGGGGGGGGGGGGCCGTGGGCCCCGGGTGCAAGGGG
This sequence comes from Dermacentor albipictus, assembly GCF_038994185.2. Lineage (NCBI taxonomy): Eukaryota > Metazoa > Arthropoda > Arachnida > Ixodida > Ixodidae > Dermacentor > Dermacentor albipictus. The sequence goes on along the minus strand of NC_091823.1, from coordinate 65,349,717 downwards.
CCAGTGAGGGGGGGGGGTGGTGTCATATACGTCTGAGACACCCCTCTTTCCGCCGGCTACACCCAGCGGGGGGGGTGACAGAAGACCTAAGGGCCCCGGGCGCCACGCGACCTAGCTACGCCACTGGTAGCGCACAATGGGCGAGCCCTCCTTCCCTTTTTGGAGCACACAGCCTACTCTCGTTAATGAATTGCTGACACGAGCCTTTGCCGCACTATGTGGAAATCGCGAGGAGGTTACTGTCTCATGCTTACTCAAATCGCATGCTTCATGGTAGAGCATGAATGCAGCTTTGCATTCTGCAACGTAGTGGAGAGCTTGTTTTTTCGCAAACTTCTTTACGTTTGCGGTTTACCGGGCTGCCGGAGCAGTGGACGGCACTTGCGCGAAGCCCCTCAATAAAAATCATTACAGCAGCAAAGCTGGTAGCGACGTCCTGTGGCGTTTTGTCCAACTTTAATGTGTTTAAAAAATTTTGATGCCGCGTCAGATTATCGTCGAAAAAAATCGCAGAAGTACTGCACATTAACGATTACATAGCTACCAACGCTTTGCACCAACACCGAAGTAGAATATTTAGGCCACTGCAGCGTTAGATTTACGTGCTCTCTCGTTAGACAATGCGTCACCAGATGTCACTCCCAGCGTTGTTGCGGCCGCACACTTCCGGAAACCCGGTATTCCGCGAGCGGTGTTATGTTTACGGACACGCTAAAACTCTCACGTGACAACGGACGGCGTGATATATGTTAGCGTGTCCGGCATTCCGGTACACGCAGTAGCGATTGCCGGGTCACCGGAGGCGTAAACGCGAGCGGCCGTATTAGGCCAGATTGATTGGTGACGCCATCTAGTGGGGCAGAGATCAATCATACCAACACAGCTTTTATTGTTGTAATGATGTGTATTCAACTTTGCCGCAGGTGTGGATTTTCGGCAGTGGCGTAATCGCGAACACGTTGCCTTTTTAAATGCTTTTTTTTTTTCGACAACACTCACAGAACACGAAAATGTGTATAAGGCCTCGTGTTTAGACGAAGTGTAACAGCAGGCTACAAGCATCCGGTAACCCAGTATTACGCAAAAACCACTGCGTATATACCGGAATACCGGTCACGCCTTTATCTGAGCATTTACGTTCCGCTCCGCTCAGACCACGTATGCTTTGCTCCGTGCACACAACCGCTCAGCCCGAACGCTAGTTTGCGCTTGCGCGCGTCGCTCATGCCGGCAGCGAAGCGTAGGACGCAAGGTCGATTCAAATAGGTCGCGAAGCTTCGGGCGAAAAGCGGTTCAGTACAGATTGTCACCGACATCAGCATAGGGGGTTATGGGAGCAGCGATTGAAACGCGACTATGTTTGGAGGGAACAAACATTGGGAAAGAAAAACGCGTTTTTTAATTCAAACGAGACACAGTTAGATTCATTCAACGAAAATAAAATTCCTAGGCAATTTTATACATTCTTGACGAGTTCAGAAAATGCAAGTTTAATTTTATTATTATTAATAAATGCATTTCTTTTAAGCGCCCATCGCTACAGGGTGCGTTGACGCCACTATCACTCGCAATGCAATGCACGTCTTGAATTGGGCAGAAAGGCGCACTCGTATCACCTGTTGAAATACGCCCCCCTCACAATTTGTGCTTTCTTGCTTGTCGAAGTTTGTCTGAATTTGGTGACGCGGGTAGCTTCATTGCTTCTTAATCTGTTCAGTCAAAAGTAGTGAGTTACGACCACCAGATAATTGTGTAGTTGTTTTCGTGCGACTGCGCTGGCCGACGGGCTTGGCATCCGACAATAGGATCAGCACTCTACACCTAAAGCTTTCGTCGGCCTCTAAAGAAAGTATGTTCTGTGCAGGGATGCGATTTCGACAACCGTACGGCTGGCCTTTTCCTGCATCGCTTTCCACGCTGAAAGCTCGAAACGCCCATCAAGTCGAATGGTGGGGCACTTGAATATACAGCTCCAAAGGAAGAACAACAAAACAAATTTCGCGCCTTCGAAAAATAAAATGACGTCACTTCTGCTCTTAACGGACATGGCGTCACGTTATTTTTTTCTTCCGCCGGAAGTGTTCCCACCACATACAGATGGCGCTAAGCCCCATGAACCGGCGATGGACCGCCATGTTTTGAACGTATGGGCTCCTATGGAAGCTTCGCTACCAGGTATATTAACCTTGTAGAACGCTTCTGTCGCTATCGCTAAGCGATTGAGTGGAGCGTGAGAGCACGTCCACTAGGCTTTTTGATCGTTTTGTAGCCGAACTGATGGCGCATCGTTCTCGTCCCGGCAAGACGCGCTTACCAAAACGCGAAGTTTACGCAGTTTTGGGCAGTGCTTGAACGCGTGAAATATCAGAGCGGAGATGGAGCGTGCGTCACTCTGCTAGATCTGTTTGCCACGTTACACCGAGAGTGTTTGGTGTACACGCAAGAAACGTTTATGCCGGTTGCTTTGATCAGATATTGTAGGCACAAACCCCTTCTGTCTGATGTATGAGGCGCATGATGTCGTTGCGGTGGCTCACTTCTGCAGACACAGTGGGAATAGCAACCGACTCCTTCAGCCAGGACAACATTTGATCCTTGTCTTCGTCGATTATCCTGTGCACGTCACCATGTTAACAAAAGCATAAATGAATTAGGTCTCGAACATATCAAGAGTTTCTCCTGTAATTCTTTAGACCATACAAAATTTCCGAAAATCACCTGTGGCAGTCTCGAGAGGGAGACAATATACAAATTATAAAGCAAAATGTTTAATCGAATAATTAACTGACTTCCAATAAATAAGTTTTTAACCAAACGGCACCGGCTGCAATTTACGATTGCAGCCGGCGATCTCGTAAGGCGCATCCGCTCCGCACTAAAAATCCCGTTGAAACGTATTGCGAGAAATTCCTTCCCAAAATGTGTAACGAAATACACTGGCATTCCAGCTATTTTTTGTGCTTCAGAGCACGAAACGGCGTTTTGGTTAGACTTGACCACTTGAAACTAACAGAAAACAGAAGCAAAAGTTTCACTTGGGTGCATGCACCGCACGTGACCGGCGCCATAATTACGGTAGCTCGTCGTAACCGATCGTCGTAACATTGATATTCGGCCTCACCTGAACACCTCAGCCAGCTCCTTGGGTATGCCGCTGTCATCCATTGTGTTTGTGGTTTCTAGGTCAGCAGCGAGAAGTCAAAGAGAGGGCGTTCAATGCGCAAATGACGACTCCAAGCCTTCAGCGCTGCGCCTAGCCAAGTTCTTCTTTTCTTTTAGTACTACCTCTGGGCGCGCGTGCAGTTTGAGCTTCTTCCTTTTCTTTAGGAATTCGCTTCTAAAGAAATGTCGGTTGGCTGGTTGGTTTTTCAGTTATGCCCAATATCTGATTAGATTAGAAAAAGTATTTAGAGTCATGTCTGTTTATGATAATTATGAATAAACCGTAATGTTCTGATCAAGCGAAGCCTTAAAAAAACGAATAAAAATTCTGAGGATATCAAAGGAAGATAACGTAACGTATCCTTGTAACGTTACATTCTTTTTTCACCATGCTACAGACTGTAGAACGAATCGGTCGCTACCGAAACCGTCATTGAGTTAAAGACACATCTGCTAACCACGAAAGCAAATTTACGTGTAATTTTCGTTCTACATCACCGCGTTCCGCAGTGTATAACCTAATGCTGAACTGGTTCGTTCAAGCTGCGAAAAAATAATGCAGGGAGTGTATTAGGGACGAGCGTCGCCACTGGCATGACTGGTATTCAGGCACGTATCCAAGGGGGTACGTGCCTGAAACGATTTTGATAATTTTCTACAAACGTACTAAGTCATTAGGGTAGGTCCTTCTGATCATTAAGTGCCACACTTAAGTGCTCTGCGTAAAGCGTGTAACTTATTATAATATTTTTTTAAATGTCTATTGATACTGATCGCAGCGGCGCCGGTCCCCAGTTTCAAGCACCCGAGTTACATCAGCTGGGCGAGCTATCCTTTAGCTACACAGATCGCATTATTGATAATTTTTCCAACTTTGTGGTGAACAACTAGCTGTTGTTCGTAATAGTTCGAACGTTGGTTATAATTTGTTCCTATAAATAAAAGTCACACTTTCGCCGAAATACGAAGCATCGATTGCGATAGCAAATTAGTATACAGCTACACAAAGTAAGGATAGTAGTTTTAACGACTGTATAAACTTGTAAACATACGGTTACTAACTAAATTGGCAAGCATGGTGTCATGCGTGCACAAGCAAGCATGAACACATCTCACTCGATGACCGCGCACACTCGCTAGCTGTCAAAACGCTGTAGTGAGAAAACGTGCGGCAGCAGCAGCGAGCGAATTGACGTTATTGCTGCCTCTCAACGCGAACAAAGCGGCGAGAACACGGCGCACACGAAGCTTCGAGCCCTCCACACACCTATACTTGATCTCTCAAGCTGGTTGCAGCACTCTGAAAGCTATGCGAATTCTTAGCCTATAGGAAAACCGAATGCCCCTCGACATGTGCTCATCCTCGCCGCGTCGTCTGCTCAGTGTCTGCTTGCCATAATTTTACATTCTCCATGGTTCTCAGTATTGACCCTTTTCGCGGATCGGTTGGTCCTAGAGAAACGAGATGGCGCTTTCGGCGGCGCACCGCTTTACGAAGCGCATGTTGCCTCAGCGACAGCGCACGAATACGAAACCATTACCGCTTCCACTTTGCTTCTGTGCGATCAGCTGTCACGAATGCAATTGAGTTTTCGCTAACGCACTGTGCTCCAATAATGCCGGATTGAATCATGCGGATTGAAGACATGGGCAGTGTTTGGCAGCAAAAATAGTGACTATAGCGTATTAAGGAATGGAATGAATCTGTGTAGCCAAGTTCGCGGACCGTTGCCCCCTTCAACCCTCCGTACATACGTAAGGCTTTCTTCGAGGATACAGAAATTTGCTCATCCACCAGCATTGTATCACTAACGTCCAAAGAAAGTGCTTCGGCCTCGGAACGTATAGGCCAGAGTGAGTACCTCTCGATCGTTTAAACGACAAAGGGAGTAGCACCACTTCCTGTCATAGTACGTTTCGCGCACAGTATCCAAACACATCTACCCGAACTGGCACGGAATCTTACGCCTAATCTACTGTCAACGTGTCAATAAGTGAATGGGCGCACACTTGTATGTATGCGCACCATATACACATAATAAATGACGGACTACACCGACAGCGCATTAATGGTCGAAGCTGAATGTTTCGTGACGGTCCACAAGAGTAAGCGAGTTACTAGAGATGACACATATTTTGCTACAATGTATTACAATGTACAAAATGGCGACGTTTCAAGCCTTGCGCGCAGCAAAAGCAAACCAATTGGAAATGAGCACACCCGCTAACGATTAGGACAGGGTGATAAGATCGCAGGGAGAGGCCTTCGTCCTGTAATGGAGATGAAATATGCTGCATGCTGCGGATGATGGTGAATCAGAAAGTAACCACATCAAGGAAATTTACTGAGTCAGAAATGTGACAAGCAGCCGCTTCAAAATACTTGGCAATTAAAAAAACGCAGAGCAAAACACAATAATCCTGATTTAGTTCATGGGCGGAAAGTTCGGATAACTTGGAATACATATTTAGCCTCGCTTTTAAACCAAGCACCATATATATGGTGCTCGTGCCATTTGAACATGATTTAACCAGCTTCCAAAGTGCTTTTGCATGTTCTCTGAAGCTATGACCAAAGCTTCGGGTCATCTACCCAGTCAGTCTACGATATCACCCGAAACAGGGGTTTGCTAATCTGCACCGGCGTCACACACACCCATTGTAACCGCGGAGAGAGAGAGAGAAACAACTTTATTGAGCCGAGCTCGACATCTTCTTAGACGCCATCGATGGAAGTGGTTCCCTCTTCACGGGACCCATATGCTTCCCTAGCCGCCTGGCCCCTGGAGATCAGGACGAGCTGGTCTTCCAGGGTTAGCAGCTGGTTAGCAAGGTCTGCCATCGCTCGGTAGCAATGAAGGTAGCTGAGGCAAGCAATAGACGTGTCACCATGTGATCAAACATGGCAGTGTCAATGGAATACTCCATGCGATCACAGCAAAAAGGGTCATTTTCCATGGAGCAGTTTGTTCTAGAGAAACGAGATGGCGCTTTCGGTGGTGCGCCGCACGCACGTGGCCGCACGTAGCCTCAGCTACAGCGCGCGAACGCAAAACCGTGGCAAAACCATTACCGCTTCCACCTTACTTCTGTGCGATCAGCTGTTGGAAATGCAACTGTTTTTGCTAACGCACTGTTCTCCAATTGTGCTGCAAATTGTGGAGTGGTGGATTGAAGAGGTTTGCAGTAGGTGGCTGAGAAAATAGTGACTGGCATATTAACAAATGGAATGAATCTGTATGACCAAGCTCACGGGCCACTGCTACATATATATAACGACAGCCTGTGTTGCCGGCCATTCACGATGCATGACTTTTTCCGAGAATAAAAGACTTCGCTCATTCGCCAGCGTTGTATCGCCAACTCTCAAAGAAAGGACGTCAACCCCGGAACGTCGGCAAGAGTGAGTACCACTCGTTATAAACAGTGACAAAGGGAGCGCTGCTCTCACAGTAAGTTTCCTGCATGTTATCTACACCCACGTAACCAAACTTAAACGCAAACTTACGCCCAATCTGTTGCCAACGTATAATGTATAATTGAATGCTCACACACTTGAATATATGCGCACTTTACATGCACAATAAATGACAGACTACACCGGCAGCACAAGAATGGCCCAAGCAGGATGTTTCGTGAGAGTCGACAGGAGTAAGCTAGTTACTAGTGATAATATGCATACAGCGTTGCTACAAGGTATTACGATGCACAAAACAGCTACGTTTTATGCCTTGTGCGCAGTAAGAACAAATCTATCGGAACTGAGCACACTCACGAGTGATGGCAGAATGAGATAGTGACTGCACCGAGGAACTTTACTGAGCTAGGAACGTGACAAGCTACTGCTTCAAAGTATTTGTCAAATAAAGAATGAAGAGCAAAACACACCTTATTCCTCATTCAATTCATAAGGGGAAAGTTTGGATAGCCTGGAACACATCTTTAGCCCCACTTTTAGAACAAGCACCATATACGCTGCTCGCACTATTTGGACACAGCTTAATCAGCTCCGAAAGTGCTTTTACATGTTCTCAGAAGCCCAGGCCAAAGCTTCATGTTGCCCACCCAGTGAACGTCTATGATATGTCCCGAAAGAGAGGTTTGCTAAGCCGTGCCGGCATCATACACATCCATTGTAAACCCGGAGGCAGCTGAGGCAAGCAATGGTCGCGTCACCACGTGCTCAAACATGGCAGCGCCCATGGGATCGCCGCGAAAAGGGTCAATAAGCGGAGACACAAACGTGAACGCCCTGCACGGTGCAGTGACCTGGTGGCCCAGAGCTCAACCAGACAAATACACAGAGCTAATGTAGAAATCACCAAGTGCATTCAACTTTGCTGCTCATATAAACTTTCAGCAGGAAAGTAATCGTGAACATGCCGTCTCTTTAAAGGGACACTAAAGGGACACTAAAGGACACTGTAACAGTCAAGTTAAAGTGATAAAGCAATGCTCTAGAGCGTCTAAGGCGTCAGTATAATCGCGAACAGAGCAGTAACCGAGAAATTGAGGTAAATGCATGACACGATTTGAGACCCCCCCAGCGACATTCCGGTACTAGCCCGATGACGAAGGCACTCCTCATCATATTTTATGTTACTAGTACTCAACTACTCGTATTAAAAAAGATAATCTCATTAGGTTATAAGACGGAAGAAAATGCTACTTGTCTACTTCTGTTCGATTCGAAGAAAAAAACATTTTCACGTTACCCTTCAATAGTATGGGTGGTCGAAGGGTTTCGTTTTCGCTCGACTCTGCGCGCTCGACTCAGCACCGCGCGCGCTTTGGAGTTTCAGTTGTTTCGTTATCGCGTCGTACTGCGCTGGTTCTGCTGGCTCGCGAAACTTGCATTTGGAACAAGCAGCGAGAATGGCACGTTCATGTGATGTCGTGGGATGCGCGAACGGTCCGCGGTGCTTCGTCAAGGGCAGTTGCGGCGTCGAATCCAACGTTACTTATCACTGTGTGCCAACGAGTGAACCTCTCCGTTCGAAGTGGTGCAGTGCCGTATCTCCGCCACAGCGCGATGGCAAAGAGCCGAAAAATCGCATAGTGTGCTCGCTGCACTTTCGTCCCGAGGATTGCGAGTTCAACGCCGACTTACTGAAGTCGTGTGGAGTGCACGTCAAAGCAATGCTTTCCCGTAGCGCTGTTCCGTCGGTCGTGCCTGCATTCTCCGTAGTGCAAGAGCTGCAGGTGGAAGACGGGGCGGTGAGTGCGGCATTTGGTTTTCACGAAGGAAAAGCTACAAATCTGCGAATATGTACAGCCATGACATACAGTTGCCGTCGTAGTAGTATGCTACGACGGCGGCAGCGCGAGCCCTCAGCAGCAAGTCACGTTCATCAGTGCTTAAATCGCTGAAGTCGAGCCCAGCATCGCGAGCCAATGTGTCGTTGTCAGGGTCGTCCATTGCAACGAACGTCAAAGTTGGCGTCATAAAATAAAGAACCAGCTTATCGTCGCGCGCTTTCCCTTGCGCTGGCCACCATAGTTCCGCTTTTGCGCTGCTGTCGGCTCTGTTGGCTCTGTCTTGCCTCTGTTTCTGGCTGCGCCAGGGTTGCCGTTGGGAATTTTTCAAAAAGAGCCAGAACTGAGGCTAAAAGTAGCCAAAAGTAGCCACGCCACCTGGTCTTGGCGCCAAATTTGTAGCCAAGTAGAAAAGTACCATTATTATAAGCAACTTTTATTAATGAACAATAAATAATATCATTTTGAATCAACACAAGAACACAGAGTAAATAAAGAGCAAGGAAATTTGGTTCTCTTGCTTGGCCTTCAAGCATCAGGTACGTTGCAAATAAATAAAAGCTCAGGCCGCGTAGTTTATCTAGAGTAGATAGTGTTCATGCCGGAGTAATTTTGGCACATGCTATTCAACAACTCAGCAGGAACGTCAAACGATGATGCTGTTTTTTCTTGAAGTCGTAGCCCAAATTTGATTCGCAGAATCGCCATGAGCAAGTCCAGCTTCATTTTGTTACGGATCTCTGTTTTCGTCAAGTTCACGCAAGAGAACACGCGGTCTGCATCAGCGTTAGAAATTGGAAGGGTCAAAATTTTCAGTGCTCCTTGCGCCAGGTGTTGAAAAGGGCATTCGCCGCAAGGGTCCTTGTACGATGCCGCTGCGCGCCAGAAAGTCAAACATGATGCGCGATCAAGTGCACCGCTTATACTCTGCAGCTGGCGTATTTCAGACTCCAGTTCGATTGAGGAACATCCAAAAAAATGCAGCGGTAGCTTCATTATGCATTCACGGCTCTTAGCACTTTCTATGCCATCGGGATTTATGGCACACAGTCTTCGAAGTGCAGAGGAGGCATTTGGAAGTCGCTGCTGCAGTCCCATCGCCATTTGCCTCAGCGTTGAAACAGCGCTCCCTCACGGCCCGTTGGTCTTCAACAGGGACTAGTGAAATCTTCTCTCTGAAGACGTCACCTAGGTCCACTACCTCTGGTTGCAGGAAAATCGACTTCATTTTTGCCAGGTCTAGCGACAGCAGACTTGCCGTTGTGTTGTGCCTCAAAACTGATGGATTCAAAATCCGCCTAAGAATTTCCAAATACAAATTTTCTAGCTCTTGGAAGACAACCAGTGGGTCAGTTGTGTTTGTTTGGAACATTTTGTTCACTCGCCTAACGTTACGGAGAACTGAGGCAAGAAACACGAGGTAGACACAATTTTTTCTGTCTCGATACATCTCTCGTAATATGCGCACGTTGTAGCTGCGATCTTCTGCTTTCTCAAAAAACTCTTCGAGAGACTGGTACTGCGCCAAAATTCTTTCTATAGAGTCTGCAATAGCAAGCCATCTCGTCTGCGAAAGCGACAGAATCTTGGGCGGTGGATTTGCACTTTCATCTTCCACTGTCATACTCGCATACACTCTCTTATACGCATCTTGCCGGCAGCTGCTGTGTGCAAAGTAGTTGTAGGTTTCTCGCACTAAGTGCTCAACCGCAGAAGGAATCGCCTCCGTCGACTTGGATGCCACAAGGTCCAGGCTGTGGCAAGAGCATTTGATCAGAATCAAGTCTTTGTTGTCCTCACTAAGACGACTGAACAGAGAATTGTGTTTGCCGCACATGGCATTTGCACCATCGGTGCAGAGTCCGAGACAGTTCTTGATCGATAGGCCGTGCTTGTCCAACGTCTTCAATACCGTGTCGTGAAGCGTTTCTGCCGTTCCATCAGACAGCTCTACGCGATCAAGAAGGCTGGTTGCAATCCTGTTTTCTTCTAAACTCAGAAACCGCACAACCATGCAAAGTTGCTTTGTCGTGGATACATCGGTTGATTCATCCACCATTAGAGAATAGCTGGAGCCGTTCAGTTGTTTGTCCGTGTTTTCCGTGAAGTACGGGAAGAGAACATTCGTAATTATAGCCGTGCACTTCGTTCTGTGCAGATCAAAATCATTGAATTCGGAATGCAGAATCTCACCAAGTTCGTCGACAGCATTTATGGAAGTGTGCACTGCAGTGTACAAGGCGATCCTTAACTCTCGGCGAGCCTTTTCATAGTACGTTCGACTCGAAGACGCTAGAAGCTGCGGCAGTTTTTGGTGCGAACTTGGGATTACTGCGCACTCGCGGTGCTTTTTGGTTTCTGCGTGCTTCAACAGATCACTGTAGTGGGGTCGAATGTTGCAATTGCAGTACTTGCAGTGAGCAGTCGTTCCGCCGTCACGTGACGAAATCCATCCTGTAACGCATGGGAATATGCATATTAGATACTAAGCGGCATGCGACTAAACGCCTAAAGAATAGTTTCCGTTTTGCTTACCGCTCAGTTTCTTGGCCTTTCTCCATTCTTCTCGAAACGTGCGCTTTGCTCTTGCGTCTTTTCCCATGGTAGACGCCGGTGTCGGCAAGCCGAAGGCACAAAAACAGAAGCTTTGTCGCCTTGGGGTACACAAGTGTTATTTCACCTGTACTGCTCGTTCCTCTCTGGTGTCATGCCGTGCACACGGCTGCACCTAAACGCATGGTTTCGGATGCATGACCCTAACGGAGAAAGTACTCTAGATTAGTGTTATTTTCTCCAGATGGAGCGCAGCGTCCTTGCGGCCTTTGCTTCGCCGTGCGCTAGAATTAGCGTTATTTTCTCCAGATGGCGCGCAACGTCCTCACGGGCTTTATCACGGGCTTTGCTTCGACGTGCGCCCATCACCCAGAGTCCGTGCGTCTGCGCACCCGCGTCTGCTAGTTGGTCTCTATGTGCGCACCGCCGGCGGAGAGAATATATGCGTACAGGACGCGCGCGCTATGGCGCGCGCGCGTCAAGGCGACCGGAACAGCCATGAGGAGAGCAAAGCTTTAAAAATAATTGTTCTTCTTTGTTCTTGCTTGCTATTGTATATGCAATTGCAAAAAAAATGGCTAGTGAATGCGCCAAAATAGAAGTTCAAAGTAGCCAGAAAGTAGCCAAGGAGCCAACGTGAAATTTTCATCGCCAGACGGGGTCGAAAAGTAGCCAATTTGGCGCAAAGTAGCCACCAACGGCAACCCTGGGCTGCGCGTTTGTGTTTCGGCCCGGATGGCATCCACTACACTACACCAGCGGGATGGCAGGTAGGAACGAGGGTGGGTCGTAGGGCTCAGGCTTTTTTGCAGGTGCGCAGGGCGGCCTTGCAAGCCAAAACCTAAAAGATGAAGGACAGGGGAGGGGGGGCAGGACAGGAGCACGGAGGAGGAGGAGGAAGAGGAAGAAGGCAGTAAATGTGGGGTTCATCAACATGCAAGGGGGAAGAAATCGCATTAAGTGGGACGAAATAGAAGAACAGTTACAAACGGAAAATTTTCAGGTATATGGAGTTGCCGAAACCCATTTAAGAGATGAGGAAGAGCCACCATTCATTGCGGGATACACCTGGGTTGGTTGCAACAGAAAAAGGGAAGAACGCAGAGGAGGAGGCCTTGGGGCGCTAGTGAAGGGACAGGACTGGGAAAGGGTAAGAGAGAGCTGCAGTGAGCACATGTGGCTCAAGGGCACCGTAGGGAATGTTGAGACAATCCTGGGAGTTGTGTATCTGAAAACGGGGAATGGGTCGAAAGAGGAGAATGCAGAACATTTCAAATGTATGGCCAAGGACATCAGGGAGGTAGCTATGAAACGGGAGATAATCATCCTAGGGGACATGAATGCACATTTGGAATACTTTGACGGGGCGACAGATGCAACAGGGCAGATGTTAGTAGATTTTTGTGAGGCTCATGATTTTGTGATAGTTAATACTGAAATTAAATGTGATGGGAAAATAACATGGGAAAGAAATAACACCCACTCGACAATCGACTACTGCCTAATGTCCCACAAGCTGTATGAACGGTTGGGATGTATGGAAATTGATGAGGAAGGTACAAAAAGCCTGGGGAGTGATCACAAACGAATCAAAATCAGTTTTGGAAGGACAGTACCACTGGTAGAAACTAAAGAAAGGAAAGGTATGAGCAAATTGAATGACAGGCAGCTACAAGAAGTGGCGAAAAACATTGAAAGCATGGTATCCAAGCAACCACAAAGGGCATGGACATACGACGAGTTAATAGGTATTTTTAAACGAGAGCTAGAGAAGGGACAGATTAGGAAACTAGGAAGTAAGCAGGGTAAATATAAACCGAAAAGCTGGTGGGACCAAGAAGTTAAGGAAGCCGTAGAGCAACGCAAAGATGCGTGCAGAAAACACAGAGCAGCGAAGAAAAGGGGAGCCACACCAGAAGAGGTGGAGACTAAATGGGAGGAATACCTTGCAATGAAAAGAGAAGCAATGGCATTAATTCAAGCCAAGATAGCAAAAGTTGGGGTACAGTGGATGATAGAGATACGGAAAAAAGACAGGAATGCCTCTAAGAAATTTTGGGAACACATTAGGCAACAGAATAAGAAGACAGAGGTGGTTCAGCACTCACTGACCACGCCAGATGGAACAAAGGTAGAGGGAGAGGAAGCTCAGGAATATATTAGGTTAACAATAGAGGCAGCATTTGCAGAGCCAGTGGGTAACGAAATGGAGAATAATGACAACAGCAGGACAGACTTAGAGGAGGAGTACAGAAGGATGACAAGTAAGGAATGGGACAGAATTGAACACAAGGTCCCAGTGGGAACAGCGACAGGACCTGACGGCATACCTATGAAATTGATAAGCATATTAGGCCAGAAAAGTAAACTAAAATTACGACAACTTATTGAACAAATAGTAGTAGGGGGAGATGTTCCACAGGACTGGAAATCAAGCAGAATGTTATTAGTTTACAAAGGTAAGGGAAGCAAGGACAACATTAAATCCTACAGGCCAATAACTATCACATCAGTCATATACAGAGTAGCAATGCAGATGGCGAAGGAGAGAATGGAGGAATGGGCAGAACGAGAAGAGATCTTGGGAGAACTGCAGAATGGATTTAGAAGGAACAGAAGGCTAGATGATAATTTATTTGTTATAACACAGTGCATAGAGATAGCGACAGCCAGGCAGAAACCACTATGGATAGCCTTTTTAGACATTAGAGGAGCTTATGATAATGTAAACCGAGAAAAGTTATGGAGCCAGTTGAGGGAATATGGTCTAGAGAGAAAGATGATAGAGTTCCTACAACAAGTTTATACAGATAATGAGGTAGAGATAACATGGGAGGAGGAAACTACAAAGCCAGCTAAAATAAGAAGCGGTCTCAGACAGGGCTGTCCATTGTCACCTCTGCTTTTTATGATCTACATGAGCCAAATGGAAAAGAGACTAGAACAGAGCACAATAGGAACCGACATAAGCTATATGCTGGAAGGGCAGAAGGTAGTTCAAGTACTAGCCGGACTGATGTATGCAGATGATATAGTACTGCTTGCTGACACCCGAGAAGGACTACAGGAACTAATGAGCATATGTGGAGAGGAGGGAGAAAAATTGGGACTCCAATTCAGTAGAGAGAAGTCAGGGGTAATAGTATACAATGCAGAAAGGGGGGAGCCATTGGAAATACAAAGCACTAAGATTGATCATGTTCAAAAATACAAGTATTTGGGCATATGGCTAAATGAGGGCAAAAAGTACTTGGAAGAACAGGAAAAAATCATGATTGAAAAAGTGAAAAGGAACTCGGCTGTAATGAAACACAAGGCACTTTGGAACTATAATAGGTACGAGGTGGTTAGGGGCGTATGGAAAGGGGTTATGGTACCTGGCCTCACATTCGGAAATTCAGTACTGTGCATGAAATCGGAAGTTCAGGCATGCATGGAAACGAGACAGAGAAGTGTAGGCAGGTTGGCCTTAGGAGCACACGGGAACACCCCTAATGAGGGAGTGCAGGGGGACATGGGATGGACGTCATTTGAAGGTAGAGAGGCAATAAGTAAAATAAAATTTGAGCAGAGACTCTCAGCACTGGAGGAAAAAAGGTGGGCAGGAAAAGTGTACAAATATCTGTACATGAAAAGTTTGAACACAAAGTGGACACTCCGAACGAGGAAGCTGAGGAATAGATACCTACAGCCGAGGGAGGGGATCCAAAGTGGTTCTAGTGCGGGAAAGGAGGTGAAGGAGACGGAAAGAAAAATGTGGGAAGAAAGAATGCTCGGAAAGCCATCGCTATCAATGTATAGGTCACAAAAACAGGAGATTAAGAGAGAGCTCTTATTTGATAACTCGCGGGGCAGCTCACTATTATTCGAGGCTAGGACGGGGGTTTTGAGGACGAAAACATACAGGGATAAATTTGAAGACGTGGACCTTCGGTGCGCAGCTTGCGGAGCAGAAATGGAGACCACTGAACATATAGTGCTGAGATGCACAGCCCTTCGCCCGACCCAGGCAGAGGGAACAGAGGCAGATATGGAAGGGGCATTAGGTTTTCCCGGGGAACGAGGGCAAATAGATGAGAAAAGAGTGGCAGTAACGAAGGGGAGGCTAGAGGATTGGTGGAGGAAGTCAAGGGATAGATAATAACATAAATCGGGGACAAAATGTTTCCTCTACTGTTTTAGATAGTTATCTTGGGGGGGGGGGGAGGGGAGTAAAAAATAGGTTGGGGAAAAAAAAGAATAATAATAAAATAGGAGGGGGGAGCAAAAGGCTAGGTGGCGCTAGCCGCCGCCCGTTACAAAGGGTATAGCCGCCATCCATCCATCCATCCATCCGTTTTGCGCAGAAAAGCCGTAGCGCCGTCTGCGGGCGCCGTTTTAAGCCTGTTTCACATGATGCGACTGCAACGACGAAAATCGGTGCTGTCGCACGCGTCGCAATGCGATTTTTAGAGGGCTCATTTCACATGATTGCGATTTTAACAATGCGACTGGTGCGACGCCCAGGGTTGCTTAGTGCCAGGTTTCGTGGCACACGCTGCATAATTCATTTATTGTAGTGAATAAAACGTTTACACTATAATATTATTGACTTCTTTTGATTATAAGCAAATAATATGTACGTTTACTCATTTAAAAACGTTAGTTAAGATTTGTCTTGGGGTGCGCGACGGCGGTTTCTGTAGTTCAGTGCGACATCGCGCACGTAAACAGCTGTTCGTAGGTGGTTCAGCGGTGTGTGTTGCCTTATCTACCTTCTATGACCGTTTTGTTCTGCCTGTGCTACAACAATCTGCAAGATGACCTATCGACAAGTTCATATAGCTACCCTCACCGTATATGCAGTATTCGGAATTCGGCTGCCACGAAGTTGTCGTGTCAGCCCAACAAGATCCTCGCGCTACCCGTGCTCGGCGTCAGCGTCTAGAGAAATGATGCGTGTATATTGCCTGTCATTGCGCATATGTGGTGCCTGCTCCTAGCCATATTCTTACGCCAAACGCAACAAGAAGCACCAACCCGAACGCCCGCGTGTGCCCCTGAACGAAGCCTCAAACGATCTGTGTGATTACGACGTGGAATGAAAATTGTGTTGTGAAATTCAACCTTAGCGCTAGCCTGGTTCGTCCATCGCCGTGCTTGCGCTGCGAATATATATATGGGAGCCCCCTCTCAATATTTCTAAAGGCGCAAAAGCCGACGCATCAAATGTTTCGAGCAGTTACCGTCACTTTTGTAGAAACCTGTACGTTGTAACATAGCATTCTAAAAGACACGCTTCTCGTCCACTTTGTTGTCCCGTGTCTCGCGCTCGTCCACTTTGTTGTCCCGTGTCTCGCGCTGGTAGTATACTCGGAACTTCTAACAAGAAGACCATATCAATACGCGCTATTCATAATGCAGGATCGTAGGCCCACGGCAGGCGCACTTGCCGTAGAATTTTTCAGCTTTCTCCTCAGCCTCGCACGCCTCTCACGGTTAGCCTGTTTTGTGGAAATAAATATTATTATATTATTAATGTTATTAGATATTATAGTTTCTTCACTGTAATTTATAGCAATCGTCCAGATTTCTTAAGCTAGTCATGCATTTAACCTATATTAGATCAACATTGTTACGACATGCTTATGGGAGTCATTTCAAACTAGATTGCTCAGCCAGAGAAAGTACAAATGCAAGCCTCAATGTTTATTCCAATTTGGTATTCCTATGCATTATATTGTCAGAATTTTATGCCTGCTTGCATTTCCTGCAATTCAATGTTCAGAGCTGGAAAAACTGATTCCTTTTCTTGCTGTCGAATGGCTGCTTCAATGTCGATAGCAAGCTATAATTATTCATTTCGAAAGTGTTAAGCAATGACTATATGTCTAAGCTTATCAGTGCGTTTTTGTTCCACGAACACTTTTAAGTTTTCTCTCTCCCTCTCATTGACAGCCATGAAATGAAACCGTTCACTTTCATATGTATCAGAATGCAAACATTCTGAAATTTGTCCTGAACATTTGTCTGTGTCCTATAGTGTGCATGTTTGTATTAAGTTCTGGGGTTACAATCGCAGTGATCTACACATATTGTTATATTGCAAGAAACAAATTTATTTCACTTTGTTTTCAAATCTACAATGTGGCCATGCAGTAACGACTGCATTAATAAGCAAAAAAGAAAACTGCAGATTCAGTGTACGTGTTGGAATCTATGCGAAGTGAAGTTTTTGTCAAGTGGTCAATTAAATGCTGTTAAAGTAACTGCGATATATACCATTTGTCTTATTTTCAACAATCCAACTTGTCATCTTTTGCAAGGTTTGCTTATGCACCGCATAGGTCACAACCTTAATGTCATGTAATCTTTATGCATTACACTGTTCACAAACCATACCGAAACGCAAACGGCAGTTAATGTAGATGCACGCTGCGAGACATCAACACAGTGACGTTTGTTGAGCAAGGAATGGTGCGAGGTGTATGCAGATGAATGAATGACGTGCTTATGTACTTATTTATTTATATACCTCGCAGGCTGCAAGGTTGGAGTATTATGCAAGGGGGAATAAAAAAGTTGTTACAAAAGGAAGAAGGGCACAACATTAAGAAAAAAAAACAGCAAAAAAAAGCAGTACCACTACATTGCACCAACTAGCCCAACATGTTTTACTGGCACATTATACAATACTTAACAAACAATAACAGAAAAAGTTACTGCCCATGCACCCTGTACAGACGGTAAACCATCGAAGCTGAAATGTGCAGCCCCGGTTTTTATCACTGGGTTAATTCCAATGGCTTATTAAAGTCTTTCTATATTATTGGTTATGTCTGTGTTTCTTAATGAGGTTATGCACATGTTTGGCTTGGGTTTATCACATTGTTTATTTGGAATGCCGCACATTGCACTTTGCAAGATCACCATCTTCGAAAGTGCAATGAGCAGCGGTTCATTGTGTTAATCCAGGTGGTCCGTCGAAGTCTTTCTGAATTATGTTACGCATTTGTGTTTTGTAATGCGTTAATCATAATGTTTATGACTCAGTTATGCACTGTAGTTACCAAGTGACACACCGGGGCTGCACATTTCATTTAATTAAATACAGGGACACATTTTTGAACCTATAGGGAAGTCTGAGAGAGACTTCTGCACGCGCGCTCTGCTGCTAGAGAGAAATGACGTCACTATCGGTGTAGCCATTGCCCCGCCACACCTTTGCTGCAAGATAATTATGACATCATGATCTTGTCTTAACCCCGTCCCACTCTGTGTCCCTTCCTTGGAATAATGCGTAGATAAATGTTTATGTGTTAAATGCATAAGCAATTTCTATGTCTACCCAACAAGAAATGTCTCCGTCCCTCATGTAAGACGAACAATGGCTCACAACCCCCGAAACAATGGCTCATACCCCTACGCTAGGGTTCTTGTGATCGGACCATGAGTGTTTCGCCTAGGCATATACAGCTTCACTCTAAAAAGAATGAACACCTTTCTGCTAGATACCAAGATAATCTCATGAGGTGTTCTAACAAATGAAAGTTTATTGACCATGCCGAGTAAATGCTGGTCGACAAGCAATAAATCGAATTTACACAAAAAGCAGAAGCAAGATCTGATGCGTGTCCATACAGATCCCAACAGGAAACGCATCCATCTCTGAAAGTGTAACAGCGGCCATGCTGACACAAGATTCTCCCAGTGTATTTGCATCTACAGCATCCATAATTTCTCTAGGCAGCCGATCTCCACAGAATGCTAGCTTCTTCCTCTACAATGCACTCTCCACATCTGAGCGTGCATCGTAGAGGAAGAAGCTAGCATTCTGTGCAGATCGGCTGCCTAGAGAAATTACGGAAGCTGTAGATCTAAAAATGCTGGGTTAATCTTGACATCACGGCCCCCGCTAAATATGGATGCATTTCCCGTCAGGAAATGCACATGAATTTTTGCTTCTCCTTTTTGTGTATGTTCAGTCTATTGCTTGTCAGCGAGCATTTACTCGGTGTGTACATTAAACTTTTGATTGTTAGATCATCACGGTTTTCTTGTTTGTCCTATGTGTTCTTTGGTGCCATTTGCAGCCAGGCTATTCGTTTTTTTTTTTAGACTGCAGCAAGTCACTTTAATAGCCCTCATGATACCTTATAAAATCTTTTATTTGGCCAATGTAGCAAGAATTTACAGTGTGAAGCAGTAAGAACAGGGTATGCTAACTTCTAATTAAAAGGTTTATTGTGAAAGTGCAGTGATCTATAAAGGTTACCACAAAGTAGTGCAGCAATAAAACCTGATAAAGACTAGTGCTTGATGAAACCAAACATAAAAGCAGGAAAGGGGGAAAATACGTATAGATATACAAGTCCAGGGAAAAAAAACAGTGATGACCAAGTGTGCAAGTGGCTACCTTCCAGGAAACTCATTTTTTCCCCAATGGCATGGAACTGGAAGAATGTGCTTGCATTGCATAAGCAAACTGTCAGTCTGTCTATTGGAATAACAACAGTGTTTCTTGAAAGGTGCTGGCATGCAGGATTGGCAATTGTAATTATTTTTTCCTGCACTTGGAATTTTTCTCTATTTTCTTTCTGTAGCATATTTATTTATGTTTGGCTGCATCAAGCACCAATTTTTATCTATCCTTCAATGATGTCTTTCTTTTTCTGGGGAAAATTCGGGGAAGGCAGGAGATGGAAATTCAAGACGATGAGCAACATGATAACAAGGTGAAAGTAGGAGCCAACGTTTCCACACGTGGACTTTGAAGAAGACAAGTCCACTTGTCGAAACGTTGGCTCCTGCTTTCACCTTGTTCTCGTTTTGCTCATCGCCCTTTTACAACTCGCCACATTTTTACAAATGAACCTCAGTTGAAAGTTAGTCCTCATCCATATCTAGTGTCATCCTGTTGATACTGCTCCATGCTATGCACTCTTGCAACATTTGTGTGTGTATGTGTGCACACGTGTGGATTTGGATGCGAGATCGGACCCTTGGGCAGAGGTATCATTCTTCTCCTGTGCAGCCTTATGAATTCATTAACTATACTGCAACAGAAATGCAATGGACAGGAACGAAGTGAACACACAGAGCGCTTCGTTCTTGTGTGTTGTCTATCTGTTGCACTTTAGTTAATAATGAATACACACAAACTCATCTAGTTTTCAGTTATTATGTCAGGCTTATAAGCCCGCTTGTGTCCTGGAATAACTGCATGGCTATGTATCCTGTAATTTAATTTCTGGCCATGTGCTGGCAAGTCGCGTGTTAATCTCTTGATTTTCCTGACAATCTTGTGTGATGTGCAGGCCCAGACAGTTTCTGGTGAATCCATGCAGGGTGTTGTGCAGGGTGTAATCTGCATTACAAGTGCTGCTTTGATTGCTTTCCGTTCAGCTTTTCTAGGTGTAGGATGACCTAAAATGGTGCTCACTTATATGGGGTTTAGTTTTATGTAGTGTCATACTACTGTTACACTGCTATTGCCAGATCAGTGTACTATATGTGCCTTATGTTTGCTTGCATCTTCGTGATTAGCAACCTCCTGTGTTTGTTTGGCAGCTGCATATAATCTCCTGGCCTAATTGTTTGTCCCCATATTTCACGGTATGGGCCTGTTGTGTTTCAACTTCACGTACTCCCGAGGTTGCCTTTCTGAAGGGAGGGGTGTTTGCATCTCATATGCTAACTGGCATAGTATCTTGGGACGAGGTTCTGAGCTCTTGAGACAAAGAATTTGTGCTGCAGGCTGCAACTCTACTCTGTCTAGGTGCTTGTTCGTTAGCTCTTTCTCATAGAGGTCTTCAAGCATGGTACAGTTGGAAAGACCTGTTATTACTACCCGATGCCTGTATTCGATGAGTTGTCTTTTTTGTGTGCTGTTGGTAATTCATACCGTACCATACCTTGGACACAAGCACAGCATCTGCGATTTTCTATAGTATCCGCTCGCCCACCCCCGTTATTTCGAGATTATTCTTTTCACCAGGTGTGGAAGTTGCGTCCAGGCATTGCATAATTGTTTCACCCACATGCTGGCTCTGCCGTCATGGGCTTACACTAGCTGAGGATTTGTGGATGTTGACTTGCGGGCATATTTGTCCAGCTATGTGGATCACTATGTGCAATCTGGGGTAGTTCTTGATTCTAGTCTTTCTTTTTTTCTGACGTCGATATGAGCTGACTTATCAGAAAGCGAGAGGCCAGACTAGCCAAGAAAGTCTGCAGTGTTGTCGAGGGCTTGTTGCATCATTTTTTATTTCTGTATAAGATAGCTTTCCCACAGACTGTAATACACCATAGGCTGTAGTGTTTCTTGTAGTATGCCCGTGTTGTTGGTGTGTGTGGGCTAAACGTACCTCCAACTCTCACCTGGAATTTTCTGTCTTTCAGAAAGTTAGTTTAAGTGTTCTACCAGAAATGTTTTTGCACATCGTTCCTCTTATTAGAGCAGCATGAGGTACTGCTGTTAACCCTTTAATGACGAGACATATAAATACCGAGAAAACATGTTTATTGTTCTATCTAAATATGCAAAACACGTCAAGAGTAAGCATAATCAACAAAAAGAAAAAATATTTTGCAGAAATTTTTCAGCAATAGAGGGAAAACCCCAGGCAGGAAACTGGAAGTGGGCTTCACCCCATTGAAGCCACCTAGCTTTATTTTCCATTTGTATAGACAGCTCTTATCATATGTGAACCAGAGGTGCCCATTTCATTTGCTTTACATCAGATGTGCGACACCAATGCAGCTGCATACGTTGCATTGGCCTGTCTCCTCTGAACTTGCTTGCACAAGACAGTGAGTCACGTGCCAAACTTCTTCTTCCTCGTCCAGTGTTCCTGCTCTAAACCAACAAATTGACAACCAACAACGCTTGCTGCTTGTCATTCAGTGTTGGCCGAAGACATTTAGCTAGAAACTTCGTACTCGATACTTAAACTCGACAAGAAAAAAATTCTTTTTTGGTGTGTTGCCTGTAGGCAACACTCGTCAATACAGGGTTAAAAGCCTCTTCACTCTGTTCATTTTTTCATAAGCGGTATTACACAATGTCCTGCAATAAAGTTTCTGCTGCTTATGGCCCACTCATATCTGCCAGAAGGGACAACTCTTGAAAAAGGTTTTCTTTGTGCTATGTGTGCCACGTAGTATGAGCATTCATGCCTTGACATTTATACATCTGTATAACCAGCTTCTTGACAGAGTACTTGCTATACCTGATCATGCTTACTTGTGCAGTGCTGTTGAACAATACATATTGATGCAATGAATATTTACACACTTGAATTATCACGAAAGATGGTTGTTTTACAATTCTGCACTTTGCTTTCTATTGGTGTTAGATTTTGCATAAGCATGCCCCCCGTGCAATAGCATTTTGAAGTGTAAGGGTTCAATAAAAGGTGATGAACTAAATCTAAGTGCAAGAGCTTTTTTTCGCACCTATGACTCCCATCGAAATGCGACTTCCATGGCTGGCAAATCAATCCCTCGCCTTGTGTTAGCAGCAGAATGCTATAGCCACAGTGGCAGGTGAACAAATTGAAGAACAATATTTCTGTCTATAATTTTTTTTCTTGCCTGTATGTAAGTAAAGTTTGGAATAAGTTTGTCATTGCAAAAAAGCCCAGTTTGTGTTCTTTTATTGAATAAACCACATATTGTGTATAGTTGAAATGCAGAAATTTGTTCTAAAATCCTCAGGTGATATATGTTCTTGCAAGTAGCATGGTATTTCATTACTTACAAAGATAGTAATCGCAGCGGATATCGTTATATGGGTTTACACACTAATATATGTGATCACAAACTTATTAGAAACTTACTAGAAACATGTAAGGCATGAATGTTTCTGCACACTTGATCAGCTGTGAACGTGCAAGAACTACTTGTACTGGCTGACTTCACTGCACAGTTTAGATTTACTTTTCTTCAGCGTGTCGTTTTATACTGTTTTATCCACACAAGAACAGGGCGTTTGCCTGCTTTTCGCATTGTTGCACGAGTTCTACATAATTGTGCAGGAGGGTACGTTGTCACTGTATTTACTTAATCTACTAGCTGTGCAGTTAGTTACCTTGCAGAGCAAGTGTTCATACAGATGCAGTAAGGATACAAAGTCCGCAACATAGTCAATGTTTATTGGTTTCTGTGCAAGAAAAAAAAATTCTCCAGCGAAGAGGTGCAACCAAACGTGCATGTAATATTTTATTCAAGCCACGGATTTAATGCTATCGTAGCAAATTCATTACGATAGCCTACACTTTTGCTCTGTCAGATTTAATAAGAGGCAAGATAAGCTTTCAAGATGCATCGGGAAATTCGTGCTTGAAAACCGACAAGAAAATGCAACTGAACGGTACCGCGTTCAGCGCAACGTTGAAACTTCGGGTACTTTGCTGTCTTGTCATTTGCCCTTGACGAGGTTGAAATAATTCAAGCTGCTCCGTAAGCGCGATTTTTGCATGCTACTCAAAACATTGTAGCGACCTCGTCGTCTGCTGGGGATCGAACACCTCCTAGCACTGACAACTCGCAAAGGCGTACGAAGCAAACCTGAAAATGCACTTCATTTGCTGTGCAGAGTGTCAACAAACGCATAGAAATCGGAGAATGCAATCTGCGGTACAAGTTTTTTATTCTCCCTTCGCGTACGTACCGAATTCGACGATCCACGTCTCCGCGTATTGCACTTGTCGATCGAGACGCCATTTTCCAAAACAAACCAGCGAAATAGCTCCTTTGGCAGCTCTCCGCGCAATTTCGACGGAAAATCGCAGCGATCGGTGCGACGGTGCGACTGTGCGACCAACCGGTTGGTCGCAGCCGAAAATCGGGGGGTCGGCACTGCGACTGCGATTTTCATCGCAAACGACGGAAATCGCACTTCCGGTACGACGAAAATCGCATCATGTGAAACAGGCTTTACTCACGAACGGCGCAACGTCACTATGAGACCATGACGTCACCACTCCTCGATCGGAGAGCGAGCGATTTGAACTGCGCTAGAGGCACGCGGACGCTTCAGAACCCATTTTCTCTTAAGTCTCTTCTTCGCATGAAACAAGCGTTTCGAGGTTTCTGGGATGGTACTTCAACAGCCCACGTTGACTTAAAATTAACCTTTAGTGCCCCTTTAAATGTTTAAAATGTTTTACACTTGGTTACAGCAATAGTAGCCCTGTGTTTGTCTGGTTAAGCTCTGCGCCGCCAGGTGGCTGCATAGTGCAGGCCGCTCTCGTTTTCCCCAAAGCACCTTTATTACAGTGGTAGTAGAGTAGTAGTATGGAAGGCATGGAGGAATGAGTACATGACGAGTCATGAGTACCTCCATCAGTCAAGGTACTCCATCATGAATTTCTTCCTCCATGATAGAGGGGCTTCAGTTTACCTTTTGTTTATGCTGCCGCCCATCAGTCAAAATGCCCAGCTTGCCTGCGGCTTCCGGAATACCAAACACGCTCGGCGCTGTGACTGTTTGGATAACTCTCATGGGGGATTGACAGCCATGCGGCTAGCAGAGAGGTTGGAGTCTATGCGTGCTGGCTCCAAAATAACCAGAAGTAGACAAAACGACGTCACATCATGACACAGAGTTAGTGAAGGTGGAGCTCAGCCCCACTCACTCAGCAAATTAGTTGAGGAGAAAAAGCGTGGCTATAGGGAGGAAGGCAACTTGTAATCGCCCGTAGCTCTCTTCATATGAGATGCTTCACTTAAATTGTGGCGCTAAATTTTTACTGTAGCTGTACACTATGTGTCTACAAAATCTGTCCAAACTGTTTCAGGGACGCTTCAATTGGTCCGATCAGCGGCCCTCCCTTCATTCATTTCCACTAACAGGCTGGAAGCTACACAGGGAAGACAGCAGGGGGCGCAAGGGAGCGGTTGATGCTAGAGTCACTGGTGACTCTAGTTGATGCTAGATTTACTGTATATAGCTCCATATACAGCTCCATATACAGTAACTAATTGATGCGGCTTTAATTAATGCCCCACTGCACCCACCCGAACATTGAATGCAAGATGGCTCTTGGTGCCACCTCTTGGCAGCTGCGGTGTCTACGCTGCGCTTTTCCTCCCAGAGGCCACCCGCAGCAGGTGCAGCCCGTGCAACTGAGGTTTAGCCCGGAAGTGCAAATATGAAATTTTTCTTTCTGCCCTTTTGAAGCCACAGACGTATATATTTCTCACTTATTTAACTCAAATTAGCAATAACTGCATTCCTCAAAATAATGTTAATTCCAGGGTGATCACGAAATTGTTCTAAGGTGATCACGAAATTGCGTCCAGGTGCTTGTGATGACGCCGCGTGATGACATTGCGGAAGTGAAAGCAAGCAATCTTTCACTGCTTTTGACATGAGATTGTAAATTCCCTGCTGCATGATAATGTTTGGCTCATACGTTCACAGAAGCCTCGTTAACAGATTGACAATGTTTTCTGTGTAAGTTCAAAGTGTTTCAGGTCCCCTTTAAGTATAAGGGTGTGCGAGGATTCAAAAATTTTGTATAACCAATTGAATATTGTCCAATTCGAGCCTTCTAAGCGAATAATCGATATTCATAAATATGAATATTTTAAAAATATTTCATGTGGTCAACTGTGCATTTCATCCCAACAGCCATAGTAAACAAAGAGCAGCAGAACAGCGGAGCATGCTATAATGCATTATTCAGGGTTTCGTATGTTTCTGGCTAAACTGCTGTCATTTACCCTCGCGAAAAAGTTCCGAGTACGCAACAAACTGATGATGCATTCTTAATGCTCCATTTGTGCATTTAATAAACGATGCCTCCTAATGTGCAACTTAATGATAGGAGCTTGCTAACATTGTAAATACCTATACAAGGATGTGAATGTCATATTATGTTAATGGCAAAAATGGCTCCTCAATATTCGAAAGGTATTCATAATTCAATTTGATTTGTTTTTGGAGTTATTTGACCTATATTTGATTCAGTCTCAAAAATAACTGCTCACACACTCCATCCAACCATTGAGCCATTTTGGTGCATAGTTTGTTTAGCATGACAATGCGAACTGCATGCTATCACTGCTGGCACAGGTGCCCTGCCAAAAACGGCAGAGAGCCCACAGAAGCAGCTATGATAGTATAGCACCTAGTGACCCCATAAAAATTAAGCCTGTTAGCAAAAGGTAGTGGAACAAACTGCAAGAGAAGCAAAAGCTTAAAGGGACACTCAGCGGAAAAAGAAGCTGCATTGCATTAATAAATTCCCCTAAGAAAAGCTTCTCTTATTGTGAGAGGAGGCTTGGAAAGCCAGAAAAGATGCAAGAACAAAAGCCAGAAGGCAATGCCACCTTGATATTCCTACTAGAAGATCTACACCAGCTCAACGCGAGGCAATGGCTTTGGACAGCATCTGCGAGGGCTTAGTT
The DNA here is from genome assembly GCF_038994185.2 of Dermacentor albipictus. Classification (NCBI taxonomy): domain Eukaryota; kingdom Metazoa; phylum Arthropoda; class Arachnida; order Ixodida; family Ixodidae; genus Dermacentor; species Dermacentor albipictus. Next base: position 65,323,350 of record NC_091823.1, on the reverse strand, counting down.
AACAATGTATTGGCAAAGATGAACTCGAATGTATTCGAAGAGAGCCCGAGATTGAGTTAAGCAAGTTTCAAAAACTTTTACTGAGCCACAGTGGCCCAGGTATAAAAATACAATTTGAAATTTGCGTCGCCCCACTGACGTACTACAAGCACTGAGGTTTCAACATGAAATTCTTTGTAAAACGGAACTTCGACCATCATTTTCTTTTCTAATAATCAACCTATTTATCACAAAATTAATGAAAATGAAGTTCTTAGAGTCAGTCTAAAGTCACTGTTTTTCTCTGTAACGTACGTCTTGAATATATCAGAGGAAAAGTCGCCTTGAATGGCCGTAAGGGAGGCTGTCGAAGCCACAAAGTTGCTAAATAGAGCACTAATTAAGGCTGTAAAACAAACAGCAGTGCTCGTGCCTCTCATTTATTTACATGCCATCAAAAAATGCCATTCTCTTTCATTATCCATGAAGCTGAGAGAGTGAAATGAAAACAAACAGAACAAGAGGAAGTCAGTAATGCGAGTTCGCATTAGGTTAACAGAAACAACAGATGCCTCATAATATAGCAAATTAGCTGTGGAGTGTTAACAAACCATTTCTACCCAGATGAAATACCCTTTCAACCTACATTGTGAACTGCATCTAACAACTGTCTCATCCTAAGTATCTTGCTGTCTAGCTTTTAAAGTCATACCTTAAGTTCATCTATCCTTGTGTACAAGGCACTGGTTTTGCAACATTCTGTAGTCCCTCGTTTAATTTTAATGGTAATTTCAATGAATTTGTGCACAGTATGTGGCTTGCCTGTAAGTCCACTTTATCAAGGACACCTGAATAGGCAAGCATTACTTTTTCATATCTGTGCAAAGTAGAAAACTGGGATTTGCTGGGATCTGGACTGCTAATTATACCCCTTTTGTACAGTCAAACTAATCACAGTTATGGTGAACCTTGCTTCTGGCCTACTTTGATTTATGCACTGTTGCACGAGACACCTAAGCAGAGTAAATACAATTAACCATGGTAGTAACTGCACGTGCAATAATGGTTAGATTTTCCTTCTAATTGAGCCATAAGTCAGACTCGGTTCAGTAACAACTAGCATGCCAGTTTGCTTAGGATACTAGTAATGTGTGCATCATCCTGTTGTTATATGAATTTATTAGGCACATAAATTAATTTTCAGCTAAAATGCAGCAGCTAAAAGACACATTTGTCAAGCATTTCAAGAGTGACAGGAAACAAGCAAAGCATGGAGGATTGTATACCTTATTTTCCTAAAATTATGCCCGCTCCTTATCTCTTTCCATGGTTACTTTCTTTTGTGGCTACTTAACACACCTTTTGTTACCTCTACTTCTTTCCAGCTACATTAATTTATGCACTTGTGCAGGTTACTTCACAGGTGAGTAAAAAGAAGGCGCTTCACAACATGTCTTGTTCATTCAACTTGCTGAACAATGACTCTCGTATATATCTTTGAACATCTGTTGGCATCACTATAAGGGGAAGTACAGCATGTGGCAGGCTCTCATGGTTAATGCTGCGTTCTGTGAAGCTTCACTTGCTCTTTGGGCATTTTCCAAGAGCCGCCCATGTTAAGGTTGTGGTACCTGGTTCTTGCTACTCACAACATGCCTAGTTTTTCATCACAGTAGCGAGCATAAGACACATTAATCATTTACCAAACAGACATCAAGAGCATTTGAAATCCAGATGAGCATAGGGCAATACTACGGCTTCTTTTGAAAAAAAGAAAAAGGAAAATTTGAGCCACAATGGCTCAAACATGAAGGCGTTTTAAAACGTGGAACTGGCACTGGGGTTTCAGCGCATAATTCATAACTTTGACCTTCAGTTTCTTTTCTAATAATCAACATATTAGTGTTAAATTAATTAAAACAAGTTTTGGAATAATATTTTATCAGTCTTGGTGCAGTTTTTCTCTTCAATGTCCCTTTAAACACTACTAAGGGCAGTTTTTATGCAAGCGATGCAGAAAACGGAGGCACTTAGATTTCACTACGACATTTATGATATGTCACAGAACTAAGGATCAACAAGTCCCAAACAACTTAGATGACAAAATGTGTCATATGTTGATTACATTTGTGATAAATCCCAATTTGCAGATGCCACAGCAAGATCAGAGCGATATGACACCAGAAGTCAAGCTTCTTATGCATAAGGCAAATGGTACTGCTGCTGGAATATGCAAAACCAGTGTAGTAAAAATACACACAAAAAATATGTTAGCACCAAATGTGAGCGCATTCAGGGCAAGGCACTTAGATTTGTCCCTAACTGATATACAGTCAAGTGCAATAGGTATAACGTGCAAAGAGAAAAGCTGGAGTTCAGGCTGCACAACAGATGAAGGCTAATAAATTAAAATTCTTTTTCTTTCAAGATATTGAATGCTTGTTGCAAAACGGACATTTCAAAGTGTTTATCTCCAGATACACAACAATCAGCTAGGCGCTAAGCATGGAAGGAAGTTTCCAGCTTCCAATTACAGAATGTTAATCTTTTTTCTTGTCAAAGCTGTAGATGCATGGAAAAAAGATACAAGGAATGTAACATATTACATACTAATATATTTTTAAGCTGAACTTTTAAATGTGAAAATGCAATTGAGCATTTTAAATTTGTCAACTAGCACTATTTACACAATACTGCTAATACTGATGCTGTTTTTTATGTTTTTTATAACCGAAATTACTTTTTGCTCCCGACAACAGTAACAATTGTTATGGTATAGATGCTGACAGCATAAATGAATGAACGAATGAACAAATCTCCCACACTACCACCAGACGAATATATATGACTGATTGAGCAATTCACTAATCTATTAATTATTACTGATCTCTTTTCATATTATAAAAGATTTATCGACTGCCACATTTCTATAGCAATCTCACTTGAGCTAGCTGCACAATCCTTTACCTCAGCGCAATCTATCGCCACAGAGTGCTACTTTGGTGTCAGTTGGTATACCCACATACTTCGCTAAGAGAAGAAAAAAGAAAATATATATCGTAGAATTTTTTTCAAATTAATAGTAACAGTTTTCTTCTTCTTAAAATCAGTTCTTCTCAAGATCTTTTCTATTGAATAACAAATGGCGACATGTCAATAAGAAGTGTTGCAGATATTCACTCTCATCGCATAAAGGACACAAAGGTGATATAGCCAGACCAGACTCGTGGAGGTAAATACAGTTAAGGGGGGGGAGTCGGCACTGTAGTCTCGTAATCGTTACTTCAATTTTTCTAATGGGGCACCATTTGTTGTTCCAAGGAAAATTGAGATGCGAGAAATCAGATGTCGACAACGATGTTTGCGCAAAGTTATTTGCAGTAGTATATTTTCTGAATCAAGCCACAGTGGTGAAAGCTGATGTAGGTAAAATGGGGATTATAGATCCATTGTGGGGTGCTACTGTGAGTCCATCTGCATATTCATTAAAGGCTAGACATGTGTAGCCTCGCACCCACGCTAAATATACGAGATACAAGTGTCTTGGGAGAAGAGTATAAGCAGTTTCTCACGAATCTAACAATTTGGATGTAGTTAGTGAAGAACAGACAGACAGGCAATCCGTTAAGATTATGGCTGATGACAGAGACTATGGTAATTTGCATAAAGCTAAGACAATTGCCAATAATTCTGCCTGAAAGATAGGTGTGAAGTCAGGTAGCCAAGTGGAAAAAGACCAAGTTAGATGTGGTGATACAATGCCCCCACTTGCCTTTTCTTCACAGAGGGAAGCATGAGTTGTTATAACGGTCTTATCCAGGTGTTCAAGGTGGCTTTCAAAAATACTGTCAGGGCTATAAAATTATTTACGCGGTGTAATTTCAAAGCGTATATAAACAGCTGCTGAGAATCTCGAGAGGCTCTTGCCACTTCTCTTCACTGTCAATGACCTTGTTCTCTTTTCCCACCATAACACGACCCCTGGCAGAAAAAGCACCGTCCCGGTGCTTCAGATGGGGCCGTCGGCAAGGGCATAGTAAGGCTTAAGCTGAGAGACATGTACAACGTCCGGTGATGTGGAACTGGGTGGCATGGCGGAGGCATCAGGGATTATCTCATAAGTGACATTGGTCAATTGATGAAGAACACGGTAAGGGCCTTTGTAGCACGGAAGAAGTTTCTCAGAGAGCCCCGCTCGGCGGCAAGGGCACCAAAGTAGCACAAGAGAGCCTGGTGAAAAATATGTGTCACAATAGCAGCGCTTGTAAGCATGCCGTTAGATTCCTGCAATGCTAGCAGACGAGTATGGGCAAGCTGGCACGCATGGTCAGCATGGGCAATGGCGTCGCGGGCATACTCGGTCCTCGAATTCTGTATCAAGGGGAGTGAAGTGTCCAAGGGTAATACAGGGTCATGACCGAAAAACAGCTAAAAGGGGGAATACCCAGCAGTATCATGACAAGATGAATTACAGGCGAACGTGACATAAAGAAGTGCCACATCCCAGTCCTTGTGGTCAGGTGAAACATATTTCGATAGCCTGTCAGTAATGGTCCGATTAAGTCGCTCAATAAGGACGTTGGTCTGGGGATGATAGGAGGTAGCCAGTTTGTGCTTAGTAGAACATGAGCGTAGGATATCAGCGATGACTTGGGAGAGGAAAGTGTGGCCACAGTCAGTAAGGAGCTGATGTGGGTCACCATATACTAAAATGATACTCTGGAGTAGGAAATCTGCAACGCCAGTTGCGCAGCTCATGGGAAGTGCCCGAGTGATGGCATAGCGCATCGCGTAATCAGTAGCGACAGCAATCCACCTGTTGCCAGCGCTGGACTCGAGGAAACCGCCAAGGAGATCCAAACCGACGCGAAAGAACGGCTCAGGTGGTGTGTCGATCGGCTGTAAGTACCCGGCGAAAGCGTTGCTGCCTTTTTGAGATGTTGACAGGGCTTGCAAGCAGCTACACAGCGCCGTACGGAGCATGTGAGGCTGGGCCAGTAGAAGCGGCGGCGCATGCAGTCGTAAGTGCGAGCAAACCCAAGGTGCCCGGCAGTTGGGGCGTCACGGAGCTCCCGAAGCACAGTTAAGCGGAGGTGTTGAGCAACGACAAGGAGAAGGGGAGGACCGTCAGGATGAAAACTGCGTCGGTACAATATCCCGTAGTTGAAAACGAACCACCATAACGATGGATGAGTAAGAGCAGATTCCATTTGGTCAATGAAGGTCCTCAACGTAGCATTGTGGCATTAGAGTTGGCCATGTCCAAAAGCTGGGAAAGGGAAAGAACACTTGCAGAAGCATCCATGTCGGCGTTGATGGGCGTGTGTACAGGGTGATGGGACAAGCAGTCGGCATCCTTGTGCAGGCGACCAGACCTATACACCACCGAATAGGAATACTCTTGTAGCCGCAAAGCCCATCGTCCAAGCCTCCTTGAGGGATCTTTTAAGGACAAAAGGCAACAGAGAGCGGGGTGGTCTATAACAATAGAAAAGGGCCTGCTGTATAAATAGGGGCAGAATTTCATCACTGCCCACACAATGGCCAAACATTCGCGCGGTAATAGAGTAGTTCCGCTCCGCAGGTGACAAAAGATGGCTAGCATACGCAATGACACGTTCATGGCCGTGTTGAACTTGCGCCAAGACAGCACCGATTCTGTGGCCACTGGCATCGGTGCGCACCTCTGTGGGGGCTGAAGTAGCAAAATGTCCTAGAATCGGTGAGGCGGTGAGCATGGTGGTAAGGCGTGAAAAGTCGGTGGCCTGAGAGGATCCCCATGAAAATGGCACACTTTTCTTCAGGAGATCTGTGTGAGGACGTGCTGTGGTGGCAAAATTTTTAACAAAGCGCTGGAAGTAAGAGCAAAGGCCCACGAAACTTCGGACATCTTTTGCAGACCGTGGAACAGGGAACTCTTTCACTGCGTGAATTTTCTTGGGGTCCAATCGGATGCCAGTCGCATTGACATGTCCAAGAACAGTAATCTCATGATGGCCAAAGTTACATTTCTTGGAATTGAGCTGTAGACCGGCCTTGCGAAAAACAGCAAGTACAGCTGAAAGGCGCTCAAAATGTGTGCTGAATGAGGGCGAAAACACAATAACATCATCTAAGTAGCAGAGACAAGTCGACCACTTGAATCCTGGGAGTAATAAGTCCATCATATGCTCAAAGGTAGCCGGAGCGTTGCACAGCCCAAAAGGCATAACTTTGCTGGTAAAGACCATCAGGCATTAAAAAGGCAGTCTTTTCACGATCTAGATCATCGACAGCGATTTGCCAATATCTGGACTGTAGGTCGATGGATGAAAAATACTGTACCCCGTATAGGCAATTGAGGGCATCATCGATACGAGGTAGTGGGTAGACATCCTTCTTTGTGATGCGGTTGACGTGGCGGTAATCAACGCAGAATATCCATGAGCCATCCTTCTTTTTGACCAGCACGACAGGAGACGCCCAGGGACTCGACGATGGTTCAATGATGTCTTTCGCTAGCATCTTGTCTACTTCTGTTTTGATGACGTGCCGCTCTGAAGCTGAAACTCGGTAGGGTCGCCGATGGATGGGTGTATTATCGCCTGTATGTATGCGATGTTTGACAAGTGCCATCTGGCCTAAGCGTCGGTTGTTCAGGTCGAATATATCCTTGTAGGAAAACAATAGACTGCAGAGCTGTTCAGTCTCCGCAGGAGTGAGGCTCGAGGCAATCATTTTCCTAATGTGATTGTCAGTACATATGGCAGACCAGAAAGTCTCACAGGAATCGTCGACGGCAAGTCTCAACGCAACTAACTTCTAAAGCAGTGATTGTAGCCAGGGTGATAACTTTAGGCAGAATTTGCTTAGCGAGCCTGAAATTCACCACAGGGAGGCACGTGCAATTGTCTGTGACCCTCAGTATTGTATGCGGGATAGTAACGCTGTGCGTGAGAGCGATGGCAGTTATGGGAGCGGAGCTGTAATCACCATCAGGAACTGGTGTAGAAGGCGAAATTTCGATGTATGTCAAGACCTGCAGTGGAATGTGAACAAAATCACTCGGCCTTAGGCGAATTTCGTGTGGTGTTAGAGGAACGTCCAGTAGAGGTAGGTCAAGATGCACAGTACTTGAAGAACAATCGATGAGCGCTAAATTGGCGGAGAGGAGAGAGAGAGACAACTTTATTTATCCCATCTTAAAGGGAAAGGAAGCACGGGAAGAAGGCGAGGGAGGTTATCCTACTTGCGGTAGGCCTCCTCTACCACCTCAGCCCACCTCAGGATAGCTTCCTGAAGTTCGGGGTTGTAGCTGCGCATGGCAGCCTCCCACAGCTCCCTACTACTTAAAACTCTACAAAGGTTAGGGGGAGGGGAGTGGTTCCTGCATTGGAGAGGAAGTTGAATTGGCGGAGAGGAAGTCTAGGCCTAGGATGAGGTCATGGGGGCATTGGTCAAGCACGGTGAAAAGAACGACAGTATGGCGGCCGAAAATGCTTAGACGGGCAGTACACATTCCGACCACGGTCACCACTTCGAGGTGCCGCATTGCCTAGTTTTCCTGCTGGGATGATCCTGGGTAGGTTAACGATGGAGAGCGGTGAAGCTGGGGTGGACGTGACTGGCGATGTTGAGGCGAGGGCGAGCGAGCATAGCGGCGAGTTGAGGTAGTGGCGTCGGAAGCGTCGTAGAAGCAACGGGGTGACGAACTTCAGGGCAAACTTGAATTCCGGAAGGTGTTTCGAGGAGGGGACGGCCACCGGTTCTGGCAGTAATGGGAAACTTGACCGATTCGGCATCAGCAGAAACAGATCGGCCTGTCGTCAGGTGTACACCAGTCTGAGGGATTCCTGGTCACTGTGAGGACACTGTGAGGTGGACTGCGATAGGACCGAGGCATAGGAGCAAGGTGGGTGTCAGGGCGACTCAAGGAGCAGGCGCTTGGAAGACCCATATTAGCGATTTTTGGACGAACTACGGACTGGATCAGTGATATCATCTCAGCAGTGTTGTTCCAAGATGTCTGTTGAGGCAAGGCAGGAAACGCTGCTTCGAGTTTGCGGTGTACAATTCGGGTCACATTTTGCTTGGTGGTGGCGAGCTAGATTGGTCAGCACAGAAAGAGGTCGCTGCAGTATTTGGAAGCCGTGTAAAGTGACTGTATATACGGCGACTCTTTGCCTGCTCGAAACGGTGGCATTCCTTTATGATGGCGTCGACAGTCGATAAGATTCTGGACACCAGAAGGTTGAATGCGTTTTCCGCGATGCCTTTGATAATGTGTCCAACCTTGTCCACCTCTGGCATGGACGTGTTGATTTTATGACAGAGGGCTAGGAAGTCCTGAATGTAGGAGACATGCGACTCGGTAGTAGTTTGGGCACGCATGGCGAGTTGTTGCTTGGCGGCTAGTTGTCGACCGGTCGGATTACCAAAAATGTTGGACAACTTTTCTTTGAACAAGTCCCAGCTGGTTAGCTCTTCCTCGTGTGTATAAAATCATGTTCATGGTGTTCCGTCGAGGTAGAACACGACATTGGCCAGCATTATGGTCTAGGTGAGCCAGCATTATGGCTCACCTAGCTGACACGCTCATACATCTTCAACCATTCTTCTACGTCAACACCATCGAGGCTGGTGAACTTGCCGGGGTCTTGCGGCTGAGGTAGAGCAATGTACTGGGTATCCGTAGTCGGCATTGCAGCTGCAGATGCGGTGCCTTCTACTGGAAGCATGGTCCCAGGCTGGGTGAGCTGTCCACTGCAGAGCTCTGTGGCGAACACGCGTACCCCGCACGTCCACCAAAATGCCATGGATATAAAACTATTTACACGGTGTATTTATAAAGCATATATGAACAGCTGCCGAGAATCCCGACAGACTCTTGCCACTTGGTCCTCTTCACCGTCCACGATCTTATTCTCTTTTCCCACCATAACAATACTATTCCAACATTGATAGGGCAAATGTTTAGCATTGTTTGGAAAAATATCATCAAATTCAATCTTGGCGACTGAAACAGAGAAATTTAGTAGGACCACTTTGTATAGGTGAACATTTAATGGGTCCAATAGTTGTAGGAAAAGAACTGGAGGGCAACGTGAGCAATGCCATTCATTGTTAAAAAATGAGGCCAATTTGTTAATGAAAACAAATTCTGACCTCCTCTGTGGTGATGCACATGTCTTTAGAAAAGATTGTACTGTTATGATATGAAATCGCATGAGAAGAGAAGGCAGGCATGTTTCTAGATATGCCATTAAGAACAAATTTAGGAGACCCAAGACATAAACGTAAAGTCTCTCATTCTAGTAGCAACAGACGCCGAATTTTGTATGCAGGTCCACCAGAAAACAAAATGCAGCTAAACTCTATTATTGGGTGAACGTTCATGCAACAGAGCATAATGAGGGTGTTCCGACGCAACCCTGATCGATTGCTGCTAAGTTTACGCAGCCAGCATTCCTACTGTGCGTGCTCCCTTTGAGGTAATATGCTCTATATGGGGACTACAATTAAGCGCATTACACCCAAATATTTAAGTGAACTCACCTGTGGGATACTTTCTTGTCAACAAAGAATCGAAATTTGCACAGGAACGCTTTCAGGAAAAATTAGGATCACACTTTATTTTATATTAAGAGAGAGGTTAATGCCATCAAGCCACAATTCTAGGCAGCTCATATAGGATTGTAGAGTTTGGTACAAAGCATGTAAATCTACTAATGCAGCATAAAATGCTATGTCATTGGCGCATACGTAGATAAGCACATCCTGTTGCAAAGGTACAGTACTCGGTAAAACATTAAACGGCAATGGCGATAGGACTAATCTTTGCGGTATACCTCTTTACTGTTGACACGTTCATGAAAAAGATCTGCATTGAGAACAGTAAAATTACTTGCGAGTTAAAAATTCATAAACCCACGCAACAAACTAATTTGGCAGACTTACATTCTGAAGCGTGTTTACCAGGCTTATATGTTCAACACTGTCATAGGCTTTAGTGATATTCAAAGTGACTAAGCCTGCATATTTTTCCTGACGTCGAGCTCGTTGAATACGACTTTCTAGGTCTACATGGGCACATCAAATCAAGCACCCACGTCTGAAGACAATTTGGCGTGGGGTTCCAAAATACGCTCTCTATCACCCAATTATCTATGCGGTCATGCAAGATTCTTTCGATGAGTTTTACTGGGTTAGATGCAAGAGATATTGGTCTGTTATTCAAGACATAACCTGCGCCTTGCTTTCTTTAATGATGGGATTCCTTTTGCAATCATACTGTCCTGCCAATGTTTCTCGTTGTCTTTGGCTTTGTTGCACCTTTTGTTTCATTCTCATTATTGACCACCACGTTTCCCTAAAGTTAATGAAGTCAGCTTTCCTCGCATATAATCTAGGTGCCCAAAATTACTGTTGGCCCATTTTAGAAATAGATTTTGCCCCCCCCAAAAAGTGATTACTAACTGACCCATTGATGGAGTCATACACTAGAAATAAACAATATGGCTTATTTGGACTTAGGTCCTGTTAAGTGAATTTAGGAAATTTGCAATATTTAAAGGTTGACTTGCAAGTAGTCGCGCCTATTTATTTCAAGGCTATTTTACGCCGCTTGCAGTTCATTACACACGTAGTTAGCTGTCGTGGTGCCTTTCTTCTGAAGACGGTAGTGGTTCCGACTGGTCAGACGTTACATGATAATTAAGAAATGGTAATGCTAAGCTAACGTGATTGAAAGCCCATAACCTACCAAAGTTTGAACAGATCAGAGATAACCGAGACGACCGAACCGCGATACAGCAAATCAACGTCGCAGACGGATGCTGACCGACGTAACAAGCACGTACACACGCTATGCTAGCTAGACTAAAACCTCTAGATTTCGTTTCTGAACATTAGAGAATAAGAATAATGGGCAGCTAAGCTCACGCCCATCTTCTGCCCTGTCCTTACACATGGCTGTGCAGCATAGAATTATAAAAAAGAAGTGACACAGCTTTTGGCGTCATGTCTGGCGTAATTTCGCCCAGTTTCACCAGCTGCTTTGGCAACTACGGCACTGCGGCTGTGGCACTTCCTCATTGGCTACAGTCATTGGCGACTTTGATTCATTCAGCCGCCAGATTTTCTATAAAGTATAAATTAAATTCTGCATAACCTAGAAAAAAAGAAGCATGATTTGTTAATCTTATGTGCGTAATGTTACGGATGGTTTGCATACTAAACTGCTGAACAGCTGCAGTTCAAACGACCACGTGACGTCGAAGAGCAGCCGATCGAGCCTGCTTTCGTCGTCGTTTTCGTCTTTTTCGTGATCGGTTCGCTGAGACGGTTTTTGTTGTATAATTTCTAAAATCGCTGACAAAGCGACAACGTTAGCTACAACGCCTGAAAATGCGAGTTAAATTAGTCAGCGAGCTAAGTCCACGCTCATAGCACAGTGCGCTCAGTGCACGGCGAGCTGCCGTGCTGCAGCCGAACGCCATTTCACAGAACCGGCGGTGCCGGGCGGCGCGTCACGTGAGATTCTGAACCCATCTCACCACCCTACCGCGGGGCCGTGGTCGAGCCACGAACCGTGCCATCAAGGTTCCATGTTCGAAAAGCTAACACCTCCCAGGAGCAGTGCTTGAGTGTGCTCGTCGTCCGCTGAAGCATCGGCGAGTCGTGGCCGCTGGCGAACTCCACTTTCGCGTGTTTACTGTATCGGCTATTGCAACAGCAGGAGTGAAACCATGGCGACCCGGGTGTTCGTAGGCCGGCTCAACTACGACGTTCGCGAACGCGACTTGGAGCGCTTTTTCCGAGGCTACGGCCGCATCGAAGACATTGTCCTCAAGAATGGCTTCGGGTTCGTGGACATCACCGACTACCGCGACGCTGAGGATGCCGTGCGCGATCTGAACGGCAAGCGACTCATGGGCGAGCGAGTCACGGTCGAGCTGGCGCGGGGCATGCGGCGCGGGCCTCCAGACTACGACCGCGGTTCTCGACGCTTCGGGCCGCCTACGCGCACCAACTACCAGCTACTTGTGGAGAACTTGAGCAGCAGCGTGAGCTGGCAGGACTTGAAAGATTTCATGCGCCAGGCGGGTGACGTGACATACACGGACGCACACAAGCTGCGACGCCACCAAGGAGTCGTCGAGTTTGCCAGCTACTCGGACATGAAGAACGCTTTGCGGAGTCTTGACAACGTGAGCCTCGACGGCCGGAGGATCCGCCTTGTGGAGACTAAACGTCTGTTGCGTCGGTCGAGCCGATCGAGCTCGCGCTCCAGGTCGCCGCGCAGGTCGCGCTCTAGGTCCAACTCGAGAACACGCCAGTCGTCGGGTCGCCGCAGGTCGCGCTCTTCGTCTGGCTCCGGACGTGCCTGGGTGAGTCGCAGATCGCGCTCTTCATCGAGGCGCCCGAGCAGCAGCCGGTCACGGTCAGGCTCCAGGTCGCCACGCAGAATCAGCAGTCGTCGAAGCCGTTCGAAGTCACGATCACCGGAAAAACGTTCGAACTCACGATCATCGTCGAGGGAACGTGCCAGTCACAACCAGTCGGCGAAGAAGCCTTCTGATACCGAACACCCAGAGGATGCACAGCAAACTCAATGCATAGCCCAAGAGAACAATGGTCCCTGCGAAGAAGCGAGTAGCTCGCATTCTCCGTCAGGATACGCCGAGTGAAAAAGCGACTAGCACGTGAACATTGCTCACCTCGTACACGCCGTGATTCCACTTAATGGCACCATTTGCAAATCAGCGAGAAGTACTACCAGCATGTGGAACTCTAATCATAGTCACTTGTGCGCAAAAACATTTGCATGTTGTCATCGTTGCAAGAGCTCGTCTCAGGAAGCAGTGTTGTTGGATGTGCCTTGGTTTGTTTGTGTTGATGTTATTGGTGTGGTGGCGTGGCGAAAAGAGCCACCACTCATTGTAATGTTGTACATTGGGTGTTGTGGTCAATAAAGTAACGAGCTTTCATCACAAGCTTCCACGCAAGCTTAGATCAACGAAGTGGAAAGCGAAGGCACTGTAGTCCAGTTGCGCTGCAGCAACTGCTGTGCATGCTGTTGGCCAGCCAAAAGCCCTTGTCACTCTGCTTGTTGTCAATTGCTTTGTTGAACAAATAAAGTATCAAGTTTTGACTGTGTACAAGTTACAGCTGTTTCATAAGCGCCTTCTTGCAGTGAGATGATGACTTCGGAATATCTCATTGCTAGTGCATTTCATCATCAAATGCAGGTTTGTTTTATATATTCTGCATTTTGTGATGTGCAGGTTGGTGTAAATGAATTTTTTATGTTGATTATACCACTGGGTATCGCAAAGCACTCCACACATGACTCAAAACAAGCACACAAACACAAGACTTGTACAGGATCCTCAAGAAAGGTATTTAAGTGACTGAGTACCATGTGAAAAAGTATTTGAGTAAAGTACGATATATACAGTTCATTACTTCCAAGGTGCTTGCAAGATAAGTTTACTTCTGCATCTAAAGAAAGTGCAAGAAAAGGCCTTGCACTACAAGGAAGATTTATCATTTTGTAGGAGGAGTAGCGTCTGATGACTGCCATCTGACAGCTTATCTCCGGTTCTCTTTTCACTGTCTGATGAAGCTTCTATTGCAGCAACAGAACTGGAGTGACAATCACGTTATGAGGATGACAAATTGTGTGCCCACTACAAAGTTTAAATGTAAGATGACACAGGATCGGATAGGTTTGTAAGTTTCTAACAGCAGTAAAGCATTAATTTGATATGAGTCATAAAAACTGCACAAGACACTGACCGCATGACCACCTTGCCCAGTCTCCCCACCGCATCAGTGCACATATGAATTGTTGTCATGCATGTCCTTAAGAATGAATTTCTGCACTACTTGTGTTCAACTGGGCACACAAGAAATGGAGGGAAACTGCCCGCTTGTGCTTGGGCACAACCTTGAGCCCAAGCACAACCTTGTGCTTGGGCGCACCCTGAAGGGAAGACAAAGCTGGAAAATATGTAACATCAAGGAAACCAGTAGGGGTGAATAGTATTTGAAGGGACATTACAGAGCAATACAGAATTAGGTTGTACAAGTGAATTATGCCTCTGCAATAGTAAAACGGGCTATCTTGCCACAAGGGGATGCTTCATAAGTCAGAAATGATGTGTAGACTTAAAGGGACACTAAAGTGAAACAATAAATTCGTTTAGACTAATAAACCATTGTTTGAGAACCCTGCAGGCAGTCATTTCAAAATAATAGTTTAATTAATATATGAGAAAATAAAGGTAGAAGTATCACTGTTTGAATTTCGCGCCGAAACACTGACGCCGGTACGCCATTGCGACATCAGGGATACCAAAGTATGTTTTCACATTTGGGCCGCATTGGCCGAGTAAAGGTTGGCGAAAATTGCTTTGCTTAATATCTGGTTCCTTTAGAACACAATGTAGTCAATATGTATCGCTATATAAGTAGGCCCTAAAAGATGCCATCAAAATCCATGACGTCACAGCAGCCAGGTGCGGGAACTTCAAGGAGGCGTCGCCACCCATTTTTCGTTTTTGCGCTTTTTCTGGTTTAACAAGCGCCTTATTGTAGTAATAGTGGTGTTTTTAGTGCCGTAGGAACATAATTTACTGATGCAGAAGAAATCATTTTTCTCTTTAGTGCCCCATTAAGATTAGTGGGGACAATGCCCTGAAATTACCACACCAGCTAACCGTGGCATTATGAATTTTGGCATCGTCTGCCTGTGTGCAGGTGATTCTTTATCTGGAAGAGAATGGCTGCACTACATGCTAAAGGAAGCAAAGAGTTGGCAAGCTTTGAAAGCTGAAATGTGAAAAAATACTTTGAAATCTTTGAGGTCACACTGATGTATCAATTGAGGCTTTCGTGCAACCTGCACAAACGGAAAACATGGCCTTGGTTTTGAACCTTTTACTTTCAAGTAAATGAAAATCGGATTTTTCAAGACCATTTAGCTAGTCTAAACTGATCTATATAGTCATGGACAACTTTCTGTGGCAATGAAGAGAAAGTTACAGAGGCAACGCGGTGCACAAGTAAGAGTGCTCCTGAAAAGAGTCCCATATTCTCATCAGCACTAGTTTAATCCGGGCAAGTGAAAACATAAACACCTCATTTACAACAGCTAAATGAAACAAAACAGCAATGAGAGTTGAAATTATCTTTTGGCTTTTCCCCTTCCACGTCTGGACAAATGCGATACACACACCACCGTATGGCAGCTATATTGTACTGGGCAAACATTTGCATGTATGTGCAGAATGCGAGGCAATGCATATAATATGGCAATTCCATGGCAAAAGAGAACAGCAGACCACAGCCGTAGACGTAAATATATAACTCCTCTTCGGCACTGCCAAACGAATGGCAGTATTGCACATTGCCTGAAGCAGCTTTTGGCACTTGAATGTTCATTTGCAATTACTGTGCAATCCCATAAATTGGCATTTCTAGCATCTACTCAAAGTTGCTGGAGTGGAAGAGCCTTTTTGAAACAACTCGCAGAATGAATCGCTGAAGGGTGAAGTGGCTACATGAGGTGGGAGGCAGCATTCCCCTCCACTTTGATCAGACTCAAGTGAAGGAGCATGTGTTGTTTATGAGAGAATAACCCATAGTTTGTTTCTTTAGTATGCAGACATAGGTGCAAATGATGAAGGCTAGGGTCCATCAATCAATACGCATAGACTGAAAAGCAGCTACAATCAGCCTGTGTGCACGAGATGTGGGCTTCGAAAGTCCCTGTAAAAACCACGAGCATTCAATGAGGCACCCTTGGAAGAAGAAATGTTCCGTAAGTAGAAGCACCAAGACCGCATGGTAGGTTCCAGGGGTCAATGAAAATGCAACAGATTTATTTAAAAATTGTTTGTGACAGTGCCTTTTCACCTCTTCAGGTTGGCTTCTGAAAGAGTTGCAAATGTTACCTGCATGAAAAATGACAATGTTGAAGCAGCTAATTAAAAGGATTCACCATTTCACCTTTCAATTATTCACTTTAGGGCCCATGTTGCAATTGTAACATCCTAAAACTAGCGATATTCATACCGAAAATGTTCTAAAAAGTACATTGGCATTCTCGCTAAAATTATCTCAAACTGCTAAAGGAAGAATTTTAAGACACTGTTCATGGAACACCAATGCATTTCATTGCACATTGCAAGAACTGATATATCGAAAATGGTGCTAGTCTTATTCCTGCTAAGCAGAGATGACTTCGATGCTGTTTGGCTTCACTTTCCCAACTTCGATAAGTGTCCCATTGCAAATAATTTAAATGCAAAATTTTAAATTTTTTTTGTGAGACTACAATGCGATTTGTCCTGCAAAAAATGTATGCTTCGTCAGGTAACCCACCTGAATATGATTAACTGCACTATATGAACCCAAAGCAAACACTGCGACATGCTAAAATAACAATAAAGTTAGAACCCATGGAACACAAAACTACCTGCAAGTGTCTTGAAACTGATAAAAAAGCCAATGAGATCTTGGTCTAGATCAAGATGCTTGGTAAACATATCCTTCAAGAGACATGCATTCACAATGTGTAAAAGGTGTTTTGTACCTCAAGTAAACAACAAAAACACATATTCCGCAAAATTTCAACAAGCCAACTTTAAGCCACTCAGCATTCATTTGAGTGTACACATACGCTGCTAGGGTGGCTGCAAAATGGCTTATACAATATGAATATGCTAAAACAGTTCAGTGCATAGCTCTTGCAAACAGCTCGCATATATACAGGGTCCTGCATATTTCGCTGCGCTTGTTCGGAAAAAAGTTTTGCGCTCACTGCTGCACTGTTCATGCTCAAATTTTGCTGAAAGACTGCATTTTGGAGTTTATCTCCGTTAGTATAACACTTACACCAGTTAATTGCCTGGTTTTTAAGAAAAAAGTGAAAATTTGCCTTCATTTATGGGGACACAAGCTTCTACAGCGACGGTGCTAGCATTAACTTGCGTCGTCGCCTACCGGCTGCTGCAGAAAGCAGCCAGTCAGGGAGGTTTGCCACATGTTCCAGGAACAGGCAACACGTGGCAAACATCCCTGATTGGCTGCTTTCTGCAGCTGCCGGCAGGCGGCGACACAAGTTTATGCTAGCACTGTCGCTGTAGCAGCTTGCTTCACTACAAGTGAAGGCAAATTCACACTTTTCTTAAAAACCAGGCAAGTAATTGTGGTGAGGGTTATGCTAAATGACGTAGATTCCAAAATACAATCGTTCAGCGAAATTTCAGCAATAACAGTGCAGCAGTGAGTGCAAAACATTTTTTTGAGCAGGTGCAGCGAAATATGCAGGACCCTGTACCATAACATAATCACATACATATTACAGGAGCACTAAAGAGAAATGCTTTATGACATTTTTTTCTGAAAGCCTAGGGCTAGATTACTACTTGACTTATAATACAACATGTCAGCGTATTCCTGAGAAGACATCTCCTAGGTGTCCACATGAAATTTTTCTGTTGTCTGGGAAAAGACGTCACATCGGAGGTCAGCTTTGATACTGGGACTCTACAGCATGCACCTATATCAGAGAACATGAACTTTACTGCATTGGTCACCACAGCTGGGAACCCTTACCTGCAGAATGCTGTAGCCACAGAGCCAGTACAGTGGGTACATTTGATACACTGTGTAGATGCTGCATCCCGTTTTCATCCTAAAGCTTTATGCTATGTCCAACGAATTTGTACTGTTAATGCCAAATGTGTGGTGCACCATCCTCATCAAGTCGCATAGTACTGACTTTTTGATTGTCCCACAGCATTAGGTGATGATGAAGTTAGAAATATATGCATATTAACTGGTAGCTGTGGTAGTAGCCATAAACTGACACCCTCTAAGCTGACTGTGTCACATGCTCTTAAAGGGGTCCTGAACCACCCCTCGGGCTTGGTGAAATAACATATCTCAAGAAGCACTCAGCTAGCTAGCCGATGTCTACCTTCCAGCTTGATCTAGCCAAGGCCACAGCTAGCAGCTGTCTTTTGTAAGCTGTACTCTAGCACTAGACTTTTACAAGCCAGCTGGTAGCTCAGCTAATGCTCCCTCCATTTACGGCTAGTAGCCACCACAGCCACTGTAGCTGCGGTGTAGGCAATGTCCAGGCTTGTTTCAGCTTCGCAGGTACTATAGTTAGCTCTACTTACCACGTTTACAATCCTGGAAAGAAGAATTCTTATTTTACATGCCCCTACAAAAGTGCAAGAAAGGCAACGACCACAGTAAAATATTCACTTTGACTGGTCAGCGTCTTTCTTGTGTCAAGTTAATCCCCAACCAGATGAGCTGTTGTCAAGCCCTTGATTTCTTGTCACTGTAATATTGCACAAATATCAAATCGATAATCATTTAAAGATGCAATAAACACAGTGCAACAAAATGCATTTTGTCAATACATAGCACCAGCACCGAAATAGTTATGTTCACAAAGAAATGTATTTGTGCTCTATGTATTGTTCTCCCATTCCTTGTAAACTGCTCCTTGTAAACTGAATGACAACGGTTTCCACCTAAGCTCATGCAAGTATATGCATTTCTAGTGGCATCAGCACTAACCAACTTTAATGTGTACCAAACTTGGTAACGAAACATTATTGGAGGTTTTCATACAAACTATGGCATCTGCCTTTATACATGTGCAGCACAACAAGCGACTTTACATTATGCCTCTTTATTAAAAAAAAGTTAAGATACAGCTTAAACAAGTGTTGCAGTTTAGTCTAAGCACACACTGAGTTCACATAATGCATTGCAGTCCGCTCAATTTGTTCAGTGATTCTTAACATTTGAGAACCATGGCTGTAAATAGTTCTACATTTTCAGAGTCAGATAGGACCATTGTTTTGTGATACTAGTGGATCAGTATTAGCATACTACACTATGCATGCCGGCTATAGCAGTGCACTTAATAAGCATGTCTGTCTGAAATATTGCAACAGATGTACGATTCTACTTCTCTTGTTCCACATGCAGGTCATGAATAGGCTCCACATCTTATGTGCAGTAGTCTTGCACTGGTATGAAAATGCATGGATCTATATGCAAAAACCACATATACTGTTTCCATGACTGAACACAGCCAATAAATGTTACAATCACCTGAGGTAAACTGCACTCTAAATGGTTGCATGCAGGACTAAAGGCAGCAGATCTGAGTGCAAGTGTGTGGAGAGTGCATTTTAAGGAGGATAAAAGAGCATGCAGAAAAGCTGTTTCCTGTCTCTACACAGACACAACCTTGCATAATTGCTCACCGACACTTAAGGGAGCAGTAAAAGAATGTAGTTTATTTTATAAATATCAATGTGATTCAGTGTGGTTGCTATGAATATGGGAGCAGGTCCTTAGTTAATGCAACATCTTTACAGATAATTTAGAAATCTTAATTATCAATGCACCAAAAATAAAAATTGTCTTGTTAAAATGGTGACTATGTTTATAAATTGCGTACAGGAGCTAATGAGTTTTTTAAATAGCATCATTAAATGTAGTAGACCTTATTTTCGAATAAAGCTAACAGCTAACTATACCATTGTCACGCCACACACACACACACACAAACACACACACACACACACACACAACTGATTTGTGGTGCTGAAATGTTACTGATTGGAATTACAACTGAACTGTGGCTGGCCTACCACAAAGAGCTCGTTGTGGGCCCTGGAGCCATGTTTTGATTAGGAGGCCCACCATTTCTGCTAACTGGAAAGGCTTGGTTTTCACCCTGGAATACTTTGTTGCAATCTTCTACGAACAGCTGGGACTCCCATGGAGAAAGATGGCCGATGAAACCACAGCTTCGGAACTTCCTTCTTTGTGCCACCTCAGATGCAGCTGCTTACACAGGGATTGGCGGGCCCAATGGTTGCTAGTATTCTGCATGAGTTAAAACAAGGCATCAACAATGTAAACCAAATTGTTCACCAAATTATTACTCTCTTTTAAAATCAAGTAATGCACGTTGGAGAAATTCATTAAGGGAGTACTGACACAAAAAATTTTGTACCCCACTTTTGCACTTCTTTAGGTTAGTTGCCGACCCCGCAATTATGACATGGAGCCACAATTCCTTGAGCAGTACAAATAATTATTACGTCACATTTTATGCAGCTAGTTTAAAATGTACTCCAAGTTCAGTACTACTTTATACGTGAAACCGGAGACTATGCACATCACCGAAACCATAGCTGGAATTCATGTGGTGTCGAACAACTCGAGCACGATACAGTTTATTTATTTTATTTGCTCTCATACCCACAGCGCCATTTAGGCATTACAGTGGGGGGGTTACGTACATCAATGTAAACAGCTTATGGCATCGAATAAACAGCATTAAACTATACAATACAATGAAAGAGAAAAGGAGAAAAAAAAAACTGCAACAATGTCATGACAAAAATGGTACATCAGGATGTACATGTACAGCACGCAGGAAACGGCATCATACAATTAAGTCATAAAGCACTATGTAATGATAGCAAACTCTGCAATTACTGTTTACTGTAAAATAAAGAAGAAAATTTCAAAGAGCATTTGCAAAATGTTCATTATTAGGTATACTAACTACGGCAGCAGGCAGTCGATTCCATTCTAAAATGGTTTTGGGGAAAAAGGTGCTTTTGAAAAGTTTAGTTCTACAAGTGTATTCCCTAACCTTGAGCTCGTGATCTGTTTGTCTGGATATATAATGTGGCTGAAGAATATACTTATTACGGTCTATTCCAATTTGGCCATAAAATATATTGTGAAAAAGTTTCAAGCGTAATGCCTGCCTTCTCTTTTCTAAGGTGTCCCATTTTAATGTTTGTTTTGCACTAGTAATACTAAGGTTTCTGTCATAGTTGCCAATTATGTACCGTACTGCTATATTCTGAACTCTCTCAAGTTTATCTCAGTCGGTACACGTAGGAGGGTCCCATACGGTACATATTCTAAAATGGGTCTAACATAGCTTTTGTACAGAAGATCACGAGCCTGCTGGGGAAAGAGTTTTGGATTGCACCGTAGAAATCCTAACACTTTGCATGCCTTTGCTGTATTGAAATCAACATGCCTGTGCCAACATATGGACGGTGTGAGGAATACACCCAAGTACTTGTACTCGGAAACAATCTGCAATGGGGAACCGGATAGATAATATACGGCTTCTGGCATACACTTTTTAGTAAAGCGCATGTGGACAGTTTTCTGTGTGTTTATTTGCATATGTGACTCTCTGCACCAGTTTTGTAGTTTAACTAAATCATTTTGCAAAATAATAGTATCGTCAATGCTTGTAATTTTTCTATATATTATCAGATCATCAGCAAACAATCTTACGGAAGAAACAATAGTGTTGGGAAGGTCATTTATAAATATAATAAATACAATACAGTAGTTGATGGCGATATAAAACACAGGAGGACTCTCTCTCAATATCCTGTTAGGTGCTGAATGATTTCTGTTTTCGCAGCATGGTCATAGTGTGTGTGTATTCGTCATTTGCGTCTGGTACCATGAGACTGCCACGTCGAGTACTGGTGACATGAATAGACTTCTGTTTCATGTCCAAGGCCACACTACACTTCGCGTATGTTTTGAGCTGCCACACTAAAAGGTAATGTAATAATAATATTTCTGTATTTTTAAACAAGAAATTGAGGCTCGATAGCATAATTACTGAGTTCACAGCTACCTAGTCTTGGTATAAAAATAAGACAAAACTTCTGTGGTATACTTGTAAAAAAACTAAATATACTCTCGACAGCAAAAACAATCACGAACAACCTTATCATCATTGTTTCATGTCAAATTCACATTGGATATTGTAAATTTCAAAAGGGAAAGTCCATATTTCTTACTGACAAATAGTACAACATAAAATTCCCTTTCCTGATGCCGACAGCACTTAAACATAGGAATTTGGCAGGCTCGAGCTCAGACTTATATTTATAACTGAATTAAAAAGCTATAGGTTCCCCACCAATAAATGCAAGCATAGCTCACTTTTATATATGCCAGAAAACACAGCAAGAATTCTATGTAATTAAGGCCATAAAATGCATAATTTTTTACCTTTGAGTCGCAGATGATGCTCAAGCAGCAGTGTTGTCAGCCAGTCGGCTACAATTTTGATAGAGGGTGACAGCATAGTAGCTCACATTAGACCATTCCTAACCACCTATGAAAATCAGAAAACATTGATCAGCTGATGCAGGTAACATAAACGACTTCTTAAATTAGAATAGTAAAATAATAGCACATTGGCAATAAACAGCCTTAAGCTGCACTAGCTTATGTCAAAACAGTTTAAATGTGATAGTGCACTATTCAACAAACAAAATGTACCTTGTTCTAGCCTTGTTTCTTGTCTCAAATTTATTGTCATCGCTTTTTCTCTGCAGCCAAATTACCCGTACATTACCTAAAGGTCACATTCGATGACATCTATGAATTGCTTCATCCAAGGTTTTCCTCTTGCAGTGAGAAAGGTAGATTGTCATATGAACAGTGAGAGCTTACACAAAATTTCAAATGTGACCTCTGAGTGAAGACAGGTGCTCCAAATGAAAAAAGATTCATATGTTCGGAACAACAAAAATAGAAAAAGATGCAGACTAAATGACTAACACTACTCTGCAACGACACTGCAAGCAACACAGCTGTCTCGAGTCACATGGGATAGCACAGCGCAGAAGCCATTCAGTAAAAACAGAATAAAGATCAACTGACGGTTAAGCTATCTTAAAGAAATAAAAATAAATAAATTATACTCATTCAACCAAAACAATACACGCAAAAGTAACTTAAAGTTCACCACGATTTGCAGATAGGATTTTTCAATTTCGCACAGGAACATTGAATTCAGTCCCTCAGTACTAAATTTCTTTACCTTGAAATTGCAAGCTTCATTTAGTGAACGTGTAAAGTTATTTATTATTTATTTCTTTTGCAGTCAAAATAGCATGCAGTGCCCGTCAGATTTTTGAACCACTCTAAATCTCCAATTTTCATGAAATGTTGCATATGTGTGCTTATGAGTTGCTGATAATTTTGTTGTCCTCCATTGTGGTTTCCCTTGAAATAGCATAATAAACTTCTGTGCTTTACTGTTATGATTGTACAAAAGAGGCCTCAGCTGCAGGCACCCGTTACTTTCGGTGATCGCACTTGTTTGCTGCCTGCCTTCGGTATTAGTATTTGCATTGCCTTCATGCCCAATAGTGGAGTGGAAACACTTTCATGAGCTAAATGTGGGGGCATTAGCAGTTCTTTTCCCAGATTTGGGAGGTCAATGAAGAGTGTAGAGGTGAATTTTATGCAATATTTTTGTGGTTTCACTTATTTTTTGTCTGTAGTCGCAGCTTGCAAGTGTTATTTACATGATCATGTTTTAATACAGTGCATGCATAGTGATGAATATAGTATCGTAACTGCTTATAGAATCGGTAACAGAATTACCCAGCTCCCGCCATAGCCTCAAAGCCAGTACCATCTCTATGGTACCGTATTCAAGTTACAAAAAGGCAAAAGAGAAAAGAAAATGCTGCTAACAAGCTAAAATGAAACTAGCAATCTGAAACAGCCTCCTTCAATAACTGCACAAATGCGACAATCAAAAAACGTTAACTGATGTTCATGCCGTTCAAATTGTGCCACATGTTTCCGAGCAAAGTAAAACCCTTCAATCATATAATAATGTCACTTACCGAACTGAAATAAAGCGGTGTTGTTGATGCCGTTCTCGCAAACATGATCCAAAGTTCCTCACTTGAAAACTTGCATCACTTTAAGCAAGCGAACATCACAAACCGCCACCACTGCTGCCGAAAGTTTTAAAATTGGCAAAAAAAAAAAAGAGCGCGAAGCAGCACCGTTGCATGTGGGGCCACCTTCGCTGCTGGCACTGCTCTTGAATAAAGCTGTCTAATCCTTTATCATGCTGACATATTTTCGCATTAAAACAACTATAATGCAGCTATGTATTTTGAACAGAACCCATTTTATTTTTTTACTTGTTCTTTATGTTTATTTCAAATTGTGTGCCCTCTTTGCAGGCTGCAAGAACCACCATGCTATCAATGTGGTACCAGATGTGAACCGGCAAAGGTGTGCACTGCAAAATGTGCATGGGAAATCTATGAAGAATCGGTTTCCGCATGCTTCATTTGTGGTGCCGATTACGTTACAAGCGGTTTCATATGCCCTGTCAATGCAACTATCCCTTCACTTTTTTCCAAAGCACACGGGCAAATGTTGCGCTCACAAAATCGACCTTGTCGCCCTCTGCTCCCCCAATTCGTTGAGGCTTTCCTGGATTCTCCGTGGGAATGCCTTTGAAATTTCGACACTTTTTCTAAGAAATTGTCTTCACAATGGCTAGAAGTGTATGGCTTGGAGACATCAAGCGCTAGCCATCTTGAACATGTCTAAAACTATAGCTTGGCATAGCTCTAGCTGCTTCTAGCCTGCTCAAGCTGTATCAAGCTAGCTAGTAGCCAACTTGTGCTTCTTGGGATAGTCCACGGGTAGCATACGCTGCTGTGAACATCTCAGCCAAGTTTTGCTGTTGTACGCGGTGCATGGAGCTCGCAGGCGGAGCGTGGGTCACCTTTCTCTCAAACGCTCTCTTTTGAAGCAGAAGCCTGCTCCTCCCTCTCTTCTGGATGCTTTATTTCGTAATAAAGTGGACTCCCACACACGACTGCTGTTGGTAGCTGCGGTTGGCTATATCGCGTCGATACAAGTCCATTGGCAAAGCGCACTGTGGCTCGATGAGGACAACCACGTTTGGCTTATGTTTAGTGCATCATAGGCACCAAAATTGGAAGTCGTGGCATCTATATTAACATCGAAAATGAAATTTAAACTGCGCACCACGATGAAAATCAGAAGGAGGAGTGCTGTCGGCACACCCCACTCCGCCGTAGCCTTCGCAGTGCAGGGCATTGAAGGAGGAGCGGAAGCACAACAGAGGCCGTGTTTGATTGCCAATAACTCTGCTTCTGCTAAATGCATTGAAGTACTTTTTGCGGCGAAGTATTTTTGAAATAGCCTATTTTCACTTCAAATGCCTTTCCCCAATTCAACGAAAAGTGGTTCGGGGCCCTTTTAAAGGGCCCCTCACGAGGCCCCAATGCAAATTTTATTTATACACTGGAAGATCTAAAATTCTGCCTAGCGATTGTTCTACCGATAAAAATTTTCAGATCAGTTTACTAGTGAAGTAGATACAAGAAATTGAATGCGTATTTACTATACTACCAAGAGGCGAGTGCAGCTGCCAATGGAGACTGTCTCCCTCTGCTTTGGCCAGCGTTTGCAAGCAACATTAATTTCCTGCCTTCTTTCATAATGGAGCTGAGAGACATGGTCAAGTTCACGTAACAAGCCCCGCTTCACTTTTTTTTTATTGCTCTCTTCCTTATTTGATACACAGTGTACCACCGGTGGAAGCACTGCACGTTGCGCATTGGATGATTTACTAGTCGCGTCATAGGGATTGACATTGCTAACACTACTACATCACACTGGCACTGCGTTTTATGTAACGGCACTTGTGCGTGTTACTTTGACTCTGCCTGGAAGCTTTTTCGATAGGTGGGCGTGTAGCATTTGGTTTAAAATTTCAGTTGTTTTCATAGGCACACAGCACTGCAATAATTTGCAGGCACGATCACCAGCACGTGAAGTATACATGGTGCTTGTCTGTTTGAAATGGCCAAGCCTGGTGAGGCGCCCTTTAAACTGACATTGTCAGAGTGGCTCTGGTGCTATGGCAAATGAGTTTGAATTTCACAAATCCACTGTTTCCAAGTACAGCTAAATTAAATGCAAATGATAGTTCCAGTAGCATTAAGACATGCTATGAAGCTTTTCTGGTCACATTATTTGTTGAGTTACGAATTGTACAACTACCAGATTTTGCAACCTAAACCTGTTCTTGTGCTATTTATTTCTTAAAAAAATTGGAGGACACTTAAGCTTCGCCTTCAAGAGTGGGACGCGACAGCGTTCCCGTCGACCCGCCAAGGGGTATAAGACAATGCGCTATGGCACAGCGATCACTTACGATGCGCCCCGCATCGGACTTAGCGCCCACCTATCACGCGGTGAGCGTCGAGCAACGGAGCGTTCGCCGCGGCAACGAAACGTGCGCCTGAGCGAAAGAAACGAACCAAAGAACTCGGTGTCTCGGAGGGGAAACGGTTTACGCCAGCCAAACGTCGTGATCGGCACGCGCAGAGAGATAGATAGTAATCTAAACCGGAAGCACGGCGAAGCGTCGTCAGGGGAGAGGGAGTCCCGCGACGCGCCTGGCAGCGGTCCCAATGCGCGCGCGGCGCGCCTCCTGTCGGGGCAGCGCCGTACATTGAGAGGAGGGGGTCTTCTGTGTTTGCCGCAAGATGGCTCTGCGTGTGCGGAAAGCGCAGAAGAAATTCAGCGGAAACGCACTTCGCAACTCGTGTAATTGTGACTTCTGTACGTTACATGTTCATAATTACCGATATACACCGCAGTATAACTTTCCACGGCTCGTATCCGCACTGGGGAACAGTAGCTGTTTCACATTATCTTGCTGCTACTCAAGAGCAGTGATGACAAGCTGAGAAGAATGCAAATGTGAAATGCTTTATGTGAGCACCGCAACATCCCAAATTCAACACCTGCACATTGATAAGAATATGACCATTCTGGCATAATTCAGAGGTAAACCTGTGACCAAATATATTTTGTGAAGTAACTCACAAGCAACCTTAAATTAACCTTTCAGTGACAGACGTCGGGCATTGCTGGGCTCTGTTAGTTAATCATCTCATTTTGCACTCAGCCTGACCAGATGTCTTGCACTATGATAACATCACTCTCATAGTAGCATGGAGCTTTACCTTGTTTGCATATGCACCACTATTTAAGGAAAAACCAGGTTACGATAAATGTATTTGGCAATAACAATGCTGGTAACCCTGAAAAACTTTACTTGAGAGCAGTACTGGCAGCAGCCAGGATGTGTTCAGACTGTTTATTAGTATATGTTGCTTTGTGTGTATATGTCACATGCAAACAGCAAACTGTTTTTGCAAAGCTATGTTTGTGTTTATCAATTTGTGTAAATAAATATGCTATTACATTTGTTTCATACAAGAATGTGCAGCATTCCTTTATGGTCAGTTTAACACTTTGCAATCTACCCAGCAGAATTCACTGCACGTGGTTTTGCCGAGGACTACAGCTATGCAAATCTGATACTTCGTAGTTGTTAGAGCACAGTCAGAGGGCAGATACACTTCAAGCTCCGCCATCGAAAATTGATGAACTGTATGCCCTTGAAGTACGTAAAAATTGAAGTAATGACGAACAACATGTTTCCCGATGATATGAGGGTGGAATAGTGAAGGGAGATTTGTTTTGCATCTGTGATGTGTATACTGATCTTGTCTCGTCCTTTCTCATCCTCAGTTCGCATTGTTCTATTCTGTATGGATTGCAAACATGCCCATTCGTATATTCTGCAGGCACATCAGTGTAACATGAACAGATTTCAAAGGATCTTTTTTTTTCACATTCGCACCGTTGTGGCTTAGTAAATGCTCTCAAAACTTGCTAGGCTGTCTTTGGGTCTAATAATATACAACGTATGGATAAGGTTGTTCGTTTTCATGTTTAATATTTTTATGAAATTCTTGTGGTGAAAAACTCGGGTTATATTCAAAGAAGAAAACTGGTGTGGAACTGGGGGATGTTGTTTGACAGCCTAAAGTTCAGGATTTTCATGGTAACTTTCACACACGATTAACACAGCAATGGTCGCCTTTCGGACACAAACATTCTATTCCAACATGTGAAATCACTGATAGCAACATGCAATGACAAAGAGTTGCTTGCAAATCATATAACGAACTTGCCTTGACAAATCCTCATGGAAAGGCATTATTCATGCTTTTAAAGGAAACCACATGAACAAAAACAATCTGTTGTCTTCGACAACAAACTTACCTGTTGTCGTCCTGCTTTACTGGCTCCAGCTACAAGCTTTTGCTACAAAATTAACAGAATACAACCTAGCCGAATGAGCCACCCTTGCATGAACATAACCTAGTTGGTTAACCTTTTTCGTTCCATGGACAACCTAGGTTCGTTCACACGTGTCTGGCAAAATGGCCAAGGACGTGCTATGCTCGTTTACGGGACTTCTCGTTTTCTAGCAATGCCATGCATGCACTGGTTTGGTTTCAGTGCTTCATTGTGCTTCTGGTAGATGGCAGCACACAATCTGAGGGACAGCGCAAGCAGGAGCGAGTTTATTCTAGCGAACCAAGTAAACCAAGTTGACAAGTAGGACCTTTAACTTGTTCCCTACTGCACCCATTCACCATTGTTTTCCTCCTAACGATGGTTTATAAATTTGAGACCTCCCACGCGGCTCCCGGACACACTAAGCCATCTGACGTACAGGAGGAGAACTAAACTTCTATCTTTTATGGCGTTTTTTTTCCCTCTCTCGCTTGGTGGTGATATTTCAATGGGCTCCAAAGACGCTCACATGCAAATCGTAGCTGAAAGCGACAACGGTCGCCTGCGAAAGCGGCATGTGCACTCCAAAACATCGTAGATCTTGGCATTACACTGTGCCTGCGGTTGATTTTACCAACGGCTCAAACAACAGCAAGTCAGAGAATAAGGCCTTTTCACCTGACTGATTCCGAGAGTGACGACGACGAAAATTAACCTGCACCTTGAGGATGCACTACTAGTTTGCACTCCTCCGCCAACTGAAGCCATTCAGCAATAGCCAGCTAATATGGGGATGTACCAAAGCTGCAAGAAATATTACAACAGCAAAACACAGCAAGAAACAAGAGATTACTGCAAGACTTGCAGTTTTCCCATGATTGTTTCAAATCAAGGAGCTGCTTTGCTTCATGGCATGCCCAACTGTAGGTCTTCCAGTTAAATTTTTGCAGTGCAAGTAGTTTTCAAGGAAAGATATTGATTTCTTTTCAGATAATGGCTATTAGACAGCAAGACATTTTGCATATTTTAAACGTTAATAATTTTTTACAGCGAAACTATTAAGGGCTACTTTCCCTATCATCGTGTCCGTGTGTAGAATAAAATCCCGAAGATAGTGCAATGCCAGGCCGACCCACTGCGAAGGTGATGCAGGCGTTAAGCACTCCCCATACATGGGCCCATCAAGAAGATAGTAAAATACTGGGCCGACCCACAGCAGATGTGAAGCAGGGGTTAAACACTCCCCTTACGCAAGCTGAACCCAAAGATAGTGCCATGCTGGGATGACCAGCGGCGGAAGTGAAGCACGCATTAAGCGCTCCCCATACGTGGGCCGATACCAAAAGTAGTGCGATGCCGGGCAGACACACGGCAGAGGTGAAGCATGCGTTAAGCACTCTCCATACGTGGGCAAATCCTGAAGATAGTGGAATGCTAGGCTGACTCGCAGCGGAGGTGCACTCAGCCACTATGGGGCCCAGATACATAGCTTTGCTGGTCATCCTTCTTCACAGAGTGGAAGGGCACTGAGTTTTTTAGATACAAGCATCGTGGGGACAATTGACTCTCGCGTGTCCCTTGATGTTGTTTTTCCCACATGGCTCTTGCGTAGACCGTAATCCAGCTTCTCCGTGTAGCTAATCGCTGGCAGCAGTTGGTGTGGTTGCAGCATATTACGAGATGGCACGAGTGTTGCACTGCTAACGCCACCTAACAGAGAGGTTACTGGGGCGCAAAAGGGAGTAGGCTCTTGATCTTTGGCTTGGGGTTGGTAAGCAGCGCAGATGTTTGGCACACTCGCCCACCGTTCGTGGGGCAGTCCTGCAAAAGGCTCTGGTGCAGGACACCAGAAAGTACAAACAAGATCGTTTGAATGTGCACGTCAAAGTGTTCTATGGGAAGCAATTCAGCAGACAGGCATTAGCGTATCAAAGGTGCAATAAATGCCCCTGTGATTGCTTTCACTACTGTGCTATCGTTCCTTTACCCCAAGAGCACGCTTAAGACCCCACAGCGTATCTTTACAAGCTTTATCCAATTTTATTCTACAATTTTGTTTCTGGCAATTTATATTTCTTTAATGTCATTAACTTAATTAATAAAGGTTGTATGCCTGAAAAGCGGATTCATTTTGCTTTGCTTTCATGTATTGCATAATATTTTGAGTGGAATAGTTTCTTCAGAAAAAAAAAATATATATATATATATTGTGTAACTATGAAATACAGCCTTTCCCCCCACGGTAGGAAAGGAGTTAAATGTGACACTGCTGGCAGCTCTAGCTTCGCTGGTTCTCTCTCGGAAAAAGAAAAGCCAACTTTAGCGATGAATCCAGCGTTCTCGAAGATGAAGTGTACTGCTCTTCGAGTGAAGAAGATGAGATAATGAATGCGCTGAGCTCGTCTTCAGAGAGCACCGCTTCTAGCAACCTTGAAGTCACACGGCAGTAGTGTGAACTTGATGTAAACACAGCCCCTACATGGCTGCCTAGCTTACAGTTATTGCAGCCTTTAGTTATGTTTGATGTGGAGGAAGCAGGTGACCCATTAGAGCACTTCAATGCGTACTCTGCCGGCAAACATCGAGTTTCGTGTTCTCTTTTTATACCTATCACATGGTATATAGCATAGTGTTGTTAAGCGTCAGTTTTGCAATAATGGTGGACATTTTGAATAAACACGATGTTTTCATAAAAGATTCTAATATAAAAAAATTATAATAGATGGCACGAAAGGGGTCGGATGTTCTCTCAAGGTCACAGCTACTGTTTGTAATGCAGATCAAGGTCACCACTGCGTTTCCTTCCCAGCACATTACCACTGTTTACGCGTATGCACTGAATATAATACATATGCATGCTTTTGCTTGAGTGTAAAGCAAAAAGGAGCCATATACCATATATGAACAGCAACATTATTTTGATACATTTTAACACTTTTTCGCATAAGATGGGTAACATTTCTTATTTTTGTAGTACTACCTGCATTTATTATTACCATTTAGAATAGAGAAGCCTCTGGGCAGAAATCAGGTTAATAGTACCAATTTTCATAAAACTTGTTTGCGGAGAAAAATAGGGGAATTATCACATTTTAACTGAAAATGAGGGACAATATGTACAGTCCATCTTTACTGATGAAAAACTCGCACAACAGTTACGACTGTGTAAGACGAATGGTTAAGCATTAGTTGTGGTGCAAGCTGCACTTTCTCGCTCCCAATCTAGAGCTTGCCGTATCACTTGTAGGCCTGAAGGGTCCTGCTTCGTCAATAGCATATCAGTGTAAAGTATGTTTTCTAGCGCTTTCGTTCGTCGTCTCCGATGCCCGAGCGCTCGCCAGCTGGCACAGCTGAAGGTGCTATGACGACTGCATGATGACAATGGGATGACGATTCTGAAATGATGCAGATAGCATAACGACGATAGCATGAAGACAATAGCATAGAATAGGATGATGAAGCTGGAGCAACCCCATGACATTATGATGAGGGTAACCATAAATGTGACGGCTGTATGAAGCCAATGTCATGACAATGGCATAAAAATCTTAACTGAGTGACAGCATGATTGGAACGGAGTGACAAAGAAGGGATGCCAAAGGCAGTATGACAAGTGTAGGGCAACGATGGTTTGATGACACTTATATGATGATTATGGCACATACCAAGTCGCAAGACAACATACTCAGCGGCAAATACCTATGAGAACTGTAACCTCTGGAATCAGCCCACCACTGTGGACGGCACTAAAGGCACAAAACTGAGCAATGAGCTAAGCTAGTGCTTTACAATTGAACCAGTCCTAAAGTTCAAGATGTAAAGGCAAGCTGCTGCATGAACTTCAAGGTGGTGCCACCACCTATCTTTTGTTTTCTAATCTATAAAGTGTCCTCTCGAGGTAAGAGTAGCTTTTCTGCTATTTTAGGAGGACAGTTTATTAATACAGCTCAAATTATTTTTCTCATTGTGTCTCTTTAAGAAGTGCTGTTTACCTTGAACGGCTTTTGCATTCTTACCTGAGAACAAGCAAACATTTTGGTGACATGCAGAGACAGGGAAACACTTCCATGGCTGAGCAGGTATCTTTTCCAAAAGAGGATGCACGCACACACAGACATACACACACCGAAACGGACAGTTCTTCAATGTGTTAGCTTTTTTTAATTTTAGCAGATGATCCACGCGCTATATTTACACAAGGTCTGGGCACGTGATAAGAGACACTGTGTGCACAGCAGTTGCTGCCGGTGGTATGCCAATCACAGTTCATTTCACACGCACACACAATTGCACTGTGGACATGTGCACACAGCAGTCTCTCCTCTGCTTCGTCTTACTTTACAACGTATTAAAGATGCAGTCATTGCCGAAAGATCTCGGGTGACAATGTGGGTTTCTCTGGTCGCTGACCAGTCATTGCAGCTGGCTTGGCTGGAGGCTGGACTGGGTGGGCAGTGGGCGAAGGGAGGGCTCGTAGTGAATCGTGGCAGGAAGGGGACGGGAGACGGTCCTTTGTTTGTACAACACGCAGCTGGCAGACGTGCGATGACAAGTGCCCACCACATTATGATGATGACTCGTTGGGTGCTGCCAGGTACAAACTCCGCAGCCACTTCGCGAGGCGAAGCGCTCCTTTCACGGTGACGACGAGGGCCCGAGGTGGCAGTCACTCATTGCTCAGGATGCTTTGTGTCGGTGCTCGCTACTCAGCTTCTTGCGGTGGTGCTTGATCTTTCGGATGTACCCCTCGACAAACGCCTTGATTTTCATTGGGTTGATCTCACCCTTTTTGTTGTGGCAGATCTGCAGGTTTTTTTTTTTTTCGAAAAATGAAATGATGTCACTATAGTGTAACACTACAGTTTGTACGGTGCCTATTGGCTGTGTCAGCTTTTCAATGCAAGCTGTTTGTGGGAGAAATGAAAATGTAATTGAGTCTTAAGTAGGCCCCAACACATGCAGCCCTGCTCAAGGTCTTTTTCCTGAATATGCTGCACTGCTATCCTCAATCAAAAGCACAAAGGCTCCACACACATTTTATGTGATTCCTTTTGTAATCAGTTATTCAAACTAAGAGAGAACCTTCGACTTAAAAACAATGTTTACAGTAATATTTGCACGAGAATCACAAAGACTAAGGTGGTAGACCACATAAAAAATTTTAAATCGGAAGCCAGGATTTAAATAACTTTTTTTCGTGAATAAGCAAGTCTTATTTAACTTATTCAACTATTTAAAGGGCAGAAAATGGTTCATTTTATTTTCTGGCATGTAATTTTTGTCATAAGATGTGGTAAAACTGCTAGTCGCGCCAGCGATGTTAAGTAACTAATGAATTGCTGAATTGAGTAAAGCTTTGGCATTTATGTAGCCAAGTGTGGGACCTACGCAATGAACTAGGATAAATCTAATGTGGTAAATATTAAGAAAGTAATGTCTGAAAAACTAAGCAAAGTGATAAATACTGCCAATTTGGACCAAATTTATTTGAAAAATAAGCTGCAAAACAAAAATACTGCATCAATTTCTTTTGTCCTAGTTCGTTGCACACATCACTATGTGAGGAATGAGTGTGCAAAATTTCATTTAAACATATTCATTTGGAAAAAAGTTGTTAAGTTTGCGTAACATGATGTGGAGCAAAATCTTGCTTAAAAAAAATTTGCAGTACATGTATTTACTCGAATTTAACACACACTTTTTTCCTGATAAAACGTGTCTAAAAATTGTGTGCGCATTAGAATGACCCTAATTCTGCATTACCATATCACCATCGGCATTTTAAAACGGCCACCTCGTACACACTTCTTGCCTAGCTGACGTAGCTTCCTCTACGTGCCGTAGTAGGTCTTCCCGTTTTCTGCGTTTGTTCTATCGGCATGGAAGTGCCGACTGTGAAAATACGCCGAGCTCATCACAATGCCGCAATTAAAAGGAAAGCGATCACGTATGCCTGTCCTGTATTGTCTGTCCTCACACACGTCGTTATAACCATGTTCCATCAAGCCAGCAACCAACTAGTGCATCTAAGTCTGTTAATTACTATAAAGGACTTTTTAGGTCATGGCAAACGGGTGCATGTTACAATTGAGGGCATTTATTTTTCTTCCTTTTTTTGGTCACGGAAAACGGATACGTGTTACAATTGAGGGCGCATTAGAATCGAGTAAATACAATACACAAATCTTCCAAATGACGTGAAAGTTGCCAAACACAACACAAAGGCCTAAAGTGTACCAGCTTCATAGCTGGAGCCCCCATGAGATGCACTAGTCTCCTTTTGTTCATGTGGCTGCTCGTCGCTAGCAAAAAATGAAAAGAGTATTTTCAATAGTATTTATATAAAAGGAATACAGTCTACGCTTGTTACAACAAACCTGCGTACAACAGACTTTCTGATATAACGGACCATATTTAAGCCTTCGTTTGTTATACAATGCAATGACGTTCACTTTTAATGGACCGCACTACAACGAACTATCGGCTTCAGCGGACGAAATTAGCGGCAATTTTTGTGAAATTTGGGTGTATAAAACGGACTTTTGCCATGTCAACATGGGCTGGCAGCTGACTTACGAGGGTCAGCTGACGATCGCGGCTCAACATCTTGCGCCCAAGGGAGGGAGGAAAGCGAAGCGGTAGCGCCGGCGTCCTTCCCGCATGAGGCACAGGGGAGAGGCGAGAGAAAGAGGGGGGGTTCTACTCTAGCGGCTGCTGTTAACAGCATGGCCGCACGGGTGCCGTATCTTGAAAGCGATCTGCGATGTGGACAAAGTGCGCCCAGTGCTGGTAGCTTCGTATATGCTGTGCTTTCGATGTGTAGTTCGCGATGAAACGAGAGCAAGCATGAAGGCCAATTTGCTTGCAGCTGCGCTTATCTTGCTTCATTTGCTATCGCAATTAATCCTTCGCCTTTCGGGTGAAACTACAACTTTTTTGTTTTTTACTTTGGATGCTCATCACTCACAATTTGCAATAAAGTTAGACATAGTGAGGAAAGTTTCTTCTATCGTTTTTATATCGGCCAAACGGGGTGTTGCATCAATGACCGCATGCGCGAGCACTTCAACAAACTTCAAAAACGGGCAAAAGATAGTCAGTTGTCACTACATTGCAATGAATGCGGCTGCAAGCCATCTTTCGAAGGTGTAACCTATCTGCCAAAATATCGTGATGACCGCGCACGCCTTATATCCGAAGCCTTCCACATTCACGTTAGTGGCGAAGCATGTGTAAGCCTTCCGTCCATTTCTCTCCTTCCGAAGGAGATTGCCTTCTTATCACATTAATTGCAATTCCCCCTGCGCATGCCCAATTCTGTAGATTCTGTGCTTTCAGATAGCGGCGGAGCATATATATGCTGACTGAAGGAATAAAGACACTTTGGTTGTTAGTCAGCGCTGTTGTCTGTGTCCCTTCACTCGTCCCGTCGTTTAGCGCTGTTTTTTTATTGCTCATAATCATGAACCAACCAGCCCAAATGCGTACTCTTTTGAAGGTTTCGGAAGTGAGGCATCTCAGATATTGTGGACTTCGGATAAAATTAAAGTTTTCTGACGGATTATCAGGGTCCGTTGTAAAGAGAGTCAACTGTAGTACTGACTTTCGGTATCGCAATACGAGGGTATGGGTTGGAAAACTCACTGTAGCTCCCAAACTAATGATGATAGGAAGATCATTTCTTTTGAAACATGTCAAGCGTTTTGGCATACATAAAATGTAAAACACAAAATCAAACTTGTTAAAAAAAATTGACTTTTGAGTGTGGCCTCCCACTTTAAGGACTTCCAAGGCTCTGACAAGAACTTTTCAAGGACTAAGGCAACATTGTACTAGAAAGATTGATGACAAAATATTGTTGTTAAGAGTGAGCAAGGATTCTTTTGCTGCTAGATCAAGAAGGGCACATATTGACTCTATTAGGTATGTTTTGCGCCGCAAAGGCGGCTAAATTGTCAGGCATGTCTAAAAAGTTGGGTGTCTGGAAAATCGATTGTTAACTGTAGAGCAAAGTGAATTGCCGGCGTGTTTTGGTGTTTTCCTTGTCTTTTGCGCAATTGGACTTATCGGATAATTCGAGTAGTTTCATCAGTCTCGTCAGGGTCAAATTACTTGAAATTGACCTCATTGAGTTTTGACTGTATATTCACAATTGAGTCGCAGTAAACATGGGCCGCGATTTTGTAGCGATTTCTTTTCCTGACGCTAATGCCTTTCTTTGCTTTTTGCATTCTTGAGTGGCCGCGTCTGATGCTCCACCCGGGACGGAGTGTCTCTTGATCACTCATGAACGCGAAAAGCACGAAAGGCATTAGCACCGAGAAAAGGCATTGCTACAAAATCGCAGCCAAGGTCTGCAATATCTCCGTGCACACTAGTGCCAATACTGATGCCAGGGCCTGTAAATTTTTTCTCAAAGACCCTTCACATCATTCAAATACTAAAGCTATGGCAAATGAAGTCCTCGGAGGGGGGGGGGGGGGAACATTCCAAAGCAAGTTGCAGACTATCAGACATGCATTGGCGGGTCTCCAGATTATACCTGTGTGATTTTGTATTTCCTACTTGTCAAAACGTGATCACCATGTCTGGGAATCGAACTTGTGACCTTGTGCTTGGCACAGCAGAATGCAATGAATGCAATAGCTACTGAGCAAGACACTGAGCCAGCAACTGGCTGCGACAGTTGAATGCAACACTACAACTAAAGGTCTGGGCCTCTACCTTTGGAACAGATTTCCGGAGGATGTCCTTGTATTCCTCCTTGGAGATTTCGCGGCGATTGTAGTAAGGCTTGAGTGCCAGCTTCACTTCGTCCACCACACGCTCCTGCCTGTTCAGCTTCTTCAGGAACTGCAACAGGCGAGGATAAACTATAATCTTGGCACAAAAAGAAGACCTGCCAAAAGCTTAACCCAGCAAGCAAGAAAATTACAAAGAAATGGCACACAAGATCAAGCACTAAATTAGGAAGAAAGGGCTAGATCAAATAAGAGGATTCAAATTTATTGAAAGGCGGTCAATTTAGCAGCTTTCAGAAAATGAACTGTCTATACTTTGCCCTTACAGTGCTCCATCAATTTTCTGAAAAGGCTTGTGGGAAAGCACCTCTTTAGACAGTACAACAAGAATACCAGTTAAAAATGAACATTCCTGCTAGACACAGCAGAATTTGATGGCTACAGTCATTTGTTTGCTGGATACCTTGCGGCATCCAGCATAGTGTACATGCTAACCACTTCCACAGACTAAGACGAGAAATCACCCCCATGCAGCATTAAACCTTGTGCCGTATACGACACTGGCTGTACATGTATAATTGCTCTCAAGTGTGTTACGACCTATGCTGTGCCACACTGAGGTGCTGTTAGTTCTAACTGCCTTGAATTTGGGCGACAAATAGTTGGAATTGCATGGCGCCATCACTGCTCTCTCACTGTGCATCATACATCATACAGTAGAACTCCATTCAGCCTCCGGTTAATTTGATCCCGGCTGAAAGTCCCGGTTGGTACCCATGAATTTCTGCAACGAATGGTGTGCCACTGGGAAAGCGTACATTTTTACACATGCAAAGAAGAGACAGCGCGAATAATAAGGGCCCAAATTTCCGATATTTTGGTCCTAAAATTGGCCATCGGCTGAAAATTTGAACTCGACCAGTCAGCACGTGCACATGTGCCTGACCCCTCAGGTGACAGTGAATGCGTTGAAAAGACGTCATGTCCTGTCAAAAACGATCTTTTTTTTTGGCTTGCCTTAGAAAGATTTTCAAGAAATAACGGCGGCTCACGATGTCCAATTATTGTATTTACCCAATTCTAACATGCACCTTTTCTTTCTTTTAGTTCTGTCAGGATCGAATTAACGGAAGTCAACAGTATTTACATAATCTTCACGGATGCCCTGTTCTCAGAAAGGGTATATAATTGTCATTCTCGAAGATTAAACCACAAGCTTAACTTGATATTTCAGTATTTAAGCAGAATCACATGCCATTGTGGCCCCTCCACGCACGATGACAACACGCATTAGACTACAAGACATCAGTCAAGTTTAAAATGCACAATCATCAAATAGCTTTGAGCAGCTGTTGCAGTGAACACAACAATGTGCAAGTGTGATTACGATGCATTCAGGCAACTCATGCGAACTGTACAACCACTTATGCATTTTTGCAATGTTACTGCATTAGAAAAAAGTAATAATAACTATACATAACAGAGGGGCCTGATTTTTGTAAATCATGAACACACAAAGCCAAGAGGTGTGTGTGTGTGTGTGTGTGTGTGTGTGTGTGTGTGTGTTTGTGTGTGTGTATATATATATATATATACATATATATATATATATATATATATATATATATATATATATATACAGTGCAACTGATGTTGGTCAGCTTCGGACCGCCGTGAGTTGCACTTTGCTCCTCGAAGAGGCAAAACATGTGCTGAGTGAGCCCCTGAACAGCACTTCACAATGTGGTAACCTCAGTTTAAACCGTGGATTCCGGACATCAAAGAGTCGTGATGCAGTTCCTGACGCATCTCTCTCCCATATAGCTAAATCGCGACCGTTCTTTTCCCCAAGGATTTTGCATTCCTTTTTATTTTGGCGCACAGACTGAGTAGTCAGATTTACTTCTTATAGCAGTAGTGTGGCATGGGAGCATTGCAGTGAGCAGTTTGTTTTGCCACAGCACGCATACAGAAATTGACGGTGCATTGACTGCTTACTGTTGTATCCAATATATTGCTAAGACCACTGTTTTATAAGTGGGTTTGACTGTATTATGTAAGCTAACACTGATAGCATTTCAGAACTAATTGGCCACTTTTTCTGGTGCTGCATGAAGCATATGAAAGTGCTGGTCTGTCACAGTGCAAGCCACTTAGGAACATTTTTAAGTATGTTAACAGACACATTTCAAGATGTGCTGAAGATGCTTCACAGCAGTCACTGGAGTGCTTGTAGTACACCTTTTGTAATGTTAAAGGGTATTTAAAGCATACCAGCATGACCTGTAGCATAGTGTGTTTCACTTGATGTGTCTGAAAATAATGCAACACAGGGCTCAACAGGCATTTAAATGATTCTTGTGAGATAACTTAGTGTGTGTCAATAAATTTAAATAGCTACAAGTTCTGTAACTGGCCAATTAACAAAATACATTATTAAACATTCAATTGGCAAGGTAGGCACCACAGTAAGTTTCCATTATAGATGGGAACTTTATCTCTTTTACAGTGTGCTTCAAGATTGTCTTTAGTACTGCAAAATGGCAATGCTACTAGCCACAGCTTCCCTGGTAAACTTTAAGCTTATTTATTGTGCTAAACCAAAACTGTGTGCATCAGGTGCACTACTGCTATGCCCAGACTGAACACACTGGCGACATGAAAGAGCACTATCGCAATGGCTCTGTAGCTGCCAGTGTCATGTGGTGGCAGACTAACGCAGTCTTTTCATAATGGCATCTTATACCCTAGTCAGATGGGCTAATTTAGTGACACTTCGAGCAAGTGTACTTTGCCGTTAGTGTCACTCTGAGGCTGTCAGACAGAAAATTTAGTGACACTTGCTGTGGAGTGCACTTGCCAGCAAGTGTGTTCGAGGAACTCGCTTCACTGCGTCAAGGTGTGTAGCCTTGATAGCAATGTGTCAAGAATAAATAAATAAATGCTCACAGCAGAGTTGGTACTAATAATAAGACCAGTTTTTCATGATTTCAAATGTGATGGGCATGCTTGTAAAAAAAAAAAAACTTGAAACGTTCACTTTAGACAGATTCCACTATTTTGGCCCTGTGGATATCTTCCTTGCTTGCACTGGCTCAAAACAAATAAACATGTTAATGGGACTACAGTATTTCTATTTTTGATGGCAGAGGATTGTGTACATAAGCGTTTTTTCTATATAAAACAGCGATCGTTTCTAAAACTCAAAATGCCAAGAACCATATCAACCCCTATGGCTTCATAGATTGTCACTGTCATCAATCCCAAATGATACCTCATTTTGCTGTTCTGTGTGTCACTTCCGCACCACCATAGTGACACTCAGTGAGACGAAGGGCACTTACTTGAAGTGTTGCTGAGTTTCCTCGTATGACTTAGGTATCACACATCTACCCTACATTCACGTAAGTGCAACGTCTAGCTGTGAAATTTGTGACCAAGTAGCTGTGCTATCAAGCAACACATACATACACACATAGCATATTTACTTGCATAATGATGGCACTCGCATAATGATCCCACCCCTGAATTTTGTTGTCAAAATTCTTTTTTTTTTTCCTTTCCTGCGTAATGATCGCACCCTGAACTTGCTGCAGCGATATGTTGTGTGCCAGGTCTAGCTAATGATGATCCTGCTTACCATCTGTCAGATGCTGTAATGGTACGCAAATGACATTTCGAGACATAACAAATGATCTGCATTCACTGAACAGATTCTTAAGCAGATGCCTCATTTCATTCCTTTCATCACTTTCTGCACTTCCATGAAAAAAAAAAAAAAGATCTACGACCAAACTTGCCTTGGCTTTAATATTTGCAGGCTTTATAATGGTTGTGGTCAACAACAACAACAAAAAAGGCACCTTTTGATTCCTCTCGTCTGCACTTGTGGGCACACAACAAATTGCGAGCTGCAACGATAGAAGCCACGTTTACACTGATACATAAGAAGTGTACCCCATTCATAAGCCAACGCTTGTAACACAGCTAAGATATTTGTCCACCCCTAGCAGAAACATGGCGCATTAGGGTAGTAGTGAAGACAAATGTCGTAGTTTTCACAGCATGCCCGCCATGTGTTTCTATGTCACTGGCAGCTAAGCACGCCTATCTCCGTTTCTGTCCCCTCAAAGTGGACATGGCTATGTTATTGCTGCAAACTTGCCACAATATTATTCATTAATGATACGGAAGAACCTGTTCCAATGCACAAAATGTATTCAGGAGAAGAAAAAAAATCATGTTCGGTGCATTCAGCTTGCTCCGCCGTTGATGTCTCACACTGTTACAGTGGCAGCCGCCTGTTCATTGACCTCTTGTCATCCCACAGCAAATGCGGGATGAAAAAAAAATTTTTTTGCAGAAAATTTAACCCACGTTATCGCACCCCTGAATTTGTGTGAATTATTCTGATAAAAAAGTGTGATCATTATATGAGTAAAAATAGTAAATACTACAGTTAAACCTCGATGTAACAAAGGCGGTAAAATCAGCAATTTGGTTTCTTATATTGAAATTTCATTACACTGAAATTCGACCCTTTATGCAAACAAGTACAGTCACTGATAAACTTTTCTTACTTGGACTGGGCTGCAATATATTCCTAATTATCAGGCAATCAGGAAAACCAAATTTGAATGAGATAAAATTAATCTTGTTGAATTTGAGAGTTGGTGACGAAAGATATAGTTTCATGCCATGTCGGCGGTATATTCACATTGGTGGTATTAAGTAAGGCCAGCCATGCTTTCGCATCAACTACAGTCTCCCACAGTGGCACGAGGCTATCATGAAAAGCGCCAGCAGCTGGGAGTAAATGCTTTCGTCTGGTTGGTGTCTCACTTCGACATGCCTATGAAACTCGAGATTATGCAAACTCCAGCATTAAATGCACGTGAAGACAGCACACCATGATGTCACACCATCTCGGCTCGCAGTCTTTGCACGTGTGACAAATTACCTCTAAACAAGGCACGCGGGCTGCGTATGCGCTCATCCACGCTGACAGTCATGCGCAATTATGGTTGGGCTAGAAAAAGGTGCGCACCATGCTGCTTCCATTTATTGTTAGTTTTCTTTCACACCAACTGGGAAATTTCATTTTGTTGAAATAATGCATAAACGTACATCATTATACTGAGCTTCAATATACAGTGGAACCCTGTCCATATGTTTTTCACCGGACTGGGGCAAAAAAAGATGTAACAGCCAGGAAAACGCAGCAGCAGTGAGGAAAGCTCTGAAAATGAGTGAAAACAGTGTGCTTTTGACTTGAAACCACTTATTTTTTACAAAGTTGCCTTTCAAGGCTTAAAAAATATTGAGAATG
Source organism: Dermacentor albipictus (assembly GCF_038994185.2). NCBI lineage: Eukaryota > Metazoa > Arthropoda > Arachnida > Ixodida > Ixodidae > Dermacentor > Dermacentor albipictus. The sequence continues at coordinate 65,281,275 of NC_091823.1, read as the reverse complement.
GAGGCTTGCCGTTTCTTTCTCTCACTGGATAGCACTACACATTTCTCAATCACCTGAAAAGCCTCATTGCTGTCGGTATCAGTTTGAGGTGCAACGTACCTACACAGGAGGTGACTGCCTCTGCAAAGCTTTGATTTGTTAAATCCCCAGAATCTTGTGGCTTGTACTCATCGTCATCATCACAGGCATTGGTGTTGTCACTCAGGGGCAAGTTTGCAACGATCTCGACAATGCTCTGGCACTCCGACGTCATGATGGCAGCATCCAAGGCGACATAGTCGTTGTATGAGACTCCAATCGCACCTAGCGTATCCATCTCCTCACTGTGCTCTTGGTCATGAGTGGCTGCTGCTGACTCTTTAGGCTCTTCAGCTTGTACCAAGGCCATTTCCATTTCTCCATCCATGTGGAAGCCACATCTCGCGAAGCAGTGCTGTGCGGTTGATGTACTCACTGCAGCCTACGCTGTAGCGGCGTAGTGCATTGCGTCAAGTACGGAGATGGTTGCAGGCTGCTGTCCACGATCAATACGTGCCAGACGTTGCTTCACGATACACTTCTGATAGGTGTGCTTTAAATTCTTTTTGATGCCGGCATTTAAAATCGAACGGCTGCAAATGGATTGTGTTCGGTTGAAAAAAAACGCAAGCTTGATGTTCGAAGAAACGGCAGGTTTCTCTCGTAGGCTGCATAGTTGTCAATAAAAAGGAGAAGACTCCTGCACTGTGAACCCATCTTATTGTCGAGGTGCTGAAGAAATTCTTCGAACAAAGAACAAGTCATCCACACAAGACTGTTGCTTTTGTAGTGCCATGGCAGTAGGTGAGTGTTCTTCAAGCACCGTGGATTCCCATATGTTCTGATCACCTGTGGCTTTAGCTTGTCCGAGCCATCTATATTGCAACGAAGAAGCACGGTCAAATAGACTTTGCTGCATCTGTCTCAGTGGCACACTTTGTTTTTCAGGCTTAGCGACTGATGGCTGCACCCGAAAGAAGAGGCCGGTTTCGTCAACATAACTGTCGCAAGGCTCATATGGTTTCCTCTATAACTGAGGGGCAATTATAGATTAAAGTATGGCCTTCCAATCATCCATTGTGTCTGTGTTGATACTCGCCGCTTCTCCGCTGAATGCCCTATAAGCAATGCTATGCCTCTATAGAAATGGTCAATGCAGCCATTTGACGCCGTAAGGTCTACAATGCCCAGTCTATCTGATACTTTTCATGGCCTTCTCGCTTAAAATGCTGCTGTTGAAGTTCACACCAGAAGCGTGAGCTTGCTTTAAGTTCTCCAGGATCTCCAGAAAGTTCGAGGGAGAAAAATTCTGCTCAATGAAATTCAGTAAAATGTTCTCAAGATATCATTCTGTAACTTTTATGGAAGCATCAGGGAGACATTCTAAACATTTGTGCCAATTTTCATCAAAATCCATGAAGAAATAAGGAAGTTGATATTCAAAGCCACGTCTCCCCTTAACCACGTCAGAAATGCCTTGTTGAGGTTCTTGTACTTAGCGCCACGAGCCCGCTTAGCTTTTCTGCCGAAAAGCATGGCATTTCCTGCTATGTTGACCCACTTCTTGATCATGCTGTTAAGTGTCAAGAGTGGTAGTCTGAGGCCCTTGGCAATGTTGGCTCTTTTGTGTGCTGGCTGCTTGTCTACTGCGTTGAATACACCAAGCTTTCTCTTAAGAGAAAGCGCCTTCTGTTTTCACGATGCCATCGAGAAGGCACGGCAAAGACCAGTTTGGACCAGTTTACCAGCTGCCTGCTAACTTAAAAGTAGGTCAATTCTCAATCGCCGATATAAAAAAATTTTTCCGAAGCCAGCAATATTCGACTCCTCTATAAGTCTGTGTTTTCTCTTTGATGCATTCTTCCTTTTATTTTTTATTATTTTTTTTACTTTTTTATTTTTTATGTTGTCCTCCGAACTATTGTATAATTTTTTGAGCATTTCGCCTGCCTTTGTGTATAACTGTCGTATAACTGCTGTCACGTGAATCCTGTGTAAAATACTGAGTTGTCTCGCTATAATTATTTTTTCGCACTTCCTGCATGGGCCCAAGTCTAGCTGAGAAGGCTAAGGGCCCAGATGATTCACATGTATTTCTGATTAGCCGTTTGAATAAACTGATTTTCTGATTTCTGATTTCTGGAGGTGTCACTAGATGGCCATCCATGGATCACCATCTAGTGCTGGCGATTCTCACTTGCGTGCTGCTCTGTGCAGGAAGTTATATGATCAAGCCAGGCCAAGGCTCGCCAAAATCAAACTGACGGTTGGCACTTGTTGCTCAGGCAGGTTGTGGGTGCCAGATTGTGACATATGATATGGGAATGTTTTCATAGTTGGGATGTAACAGCAGGGTTTTTTCAATGCATGGTATTCTATGCAAGCTATGCCAGGACTGGTCAAAAACAACATAGCAGCTGGGAAAACGCAGCACCGGGGAACAGAACAGCGTGCTTCTACAGTACATATGTTCTATGGGCGCGAAGTTAGAAAAAAAAGTAAAATACAGTGAAGCCTCGCTAACCCGTAGTTGGCCGTAACTCGGAAAAAGTACGTACTAAACGGTAGTACTGCTTAACTGAAATAGCACAAGATCGCCCACATACCTGTCAAAAATGGAACTCGAAGAGAGTGCGATGAAAGGGGAAAAAACATGCAGTATTTATTTACTTCTCGTGGCAAACATGTTATTTTCGTTTGATGCCGCGGCGGCCTGGCAGCGACCTCAAACTTGCTGAAGCTGTGAGCCAGCTTTTCAGCCAGCCCCCTTTTCTCAGCAAAACTCGCATGGCAGATTCCTCGTTGGCGTTGCATATTCACCGTTGTAAAGAACGGCGGGTTGCACAACAAGATTGTCACCTTGCCACCCGATTACGACAAGGGGTGCAAGACGCGCACCTCCCGCTCTCCACCTCTCCGTGCTGCAGCTGCGAGGCGTTCAAAGAAGCGACCTTTGCGCTGGAACCCGCCGCCTTCCTCCAGCCCCTTCGACATGGTGACGGGACGAATTCGGCGTGTGGACAATGATTCTAGAGTTCCCCAATGCGGAGCTGATTTGACACGCCTGAAGAAGCTACCGCGGGAACGTCTTGTTTTTGTGCTTCTCACGGTTTGGAGTGGCTCGGAACAATGAGCGACGCGCGATCGACAACGTCGATTTTCCGGAACGGCACCACCTTCAACGCCGTCGCTTGGGCTTCGGAATGTGTGTGCCTTTGTGTCTGTAAACTGGTCTTCAGAGCAGCTGCGAGTTGGTGGTGTGTAAACGAACAGCCGCCGCGTCGTAGGACCAGCGGATCGAGTGTATAAAAACTGTGGTTGTGCGATTGTTGGACGCACTTCTCTTGAGCAGTCATGTTAGACTGGTTCACTTCTCTCATGCAGTCCTGTTGGACTAATACTCTTTTTCTCAAGCAGTCATGTTAGACTGAGTTAACTTCTGTAAATAAACCCTTTTCCCCGTTCTCGATGAGAAGCAGTTCTTCACTTCATCAACGATCTCAGCGTAAATAAGTTGGACGACGGCATGGGCCAGCTACCTTCGAATTCATGCCGTACTCCAATCTTGGCAAAGGACCACGGACGAAGGGATTGAGCCCCCAATCCTGACAACTGGCTGACAGCGGTAGGATGGACTTTGCGACATGGTGCTGTATCTGCGGTGAGTGCTTGGTTTTTGCTTTGACTTTCTAGGCTTCATTTTGTGGTTGTTCTGTTTAGAACAGTAGGGAAGCTAGATTGTTGTGTGTTAGCTAGGTTGTGTTTTCCTAGCTAGATTTAGAAAGCGAAATCAAGGCAGTAAAGCAGCAGTCATGGAATTAAGGACACTGCTGAGAGACGAGTTGTTGATTGTTGGTGAGGAACTGGGCCTAGATGTACGTAAAGAAATGCTAAAATCAGAATTATTGCATATCATTTCCGAACAGGCCAGTGAGGAAGAAGTTGAACTGGGGTTTGAACTTCTGAAAAAGAAAGAAGAACGAGAGAGAAAAGAAAGGGAGGAACGCGATAAAGATCGCGAGTTAAGAAAAATGCAACTTGAACTTGAAAGCAAACGTTTGGAGTTGTCTCAAGGAAGTGAAGGCGCTCTAGGTCGATCAAGTGAGGCAGAATCATACCGCATGGACAGGCTATTAAAGCCATTTGAGGTCGGGACCGACATAGGCTTGTTCCTATGCAATTTTGAAAGGACTTGCGAAAAGATGAACTTCGGCCCGAGTACATGGCCACAGCGGTTGCTGTCTATGTTGCCGTGTGAGGCAGCGGAAGTAATCGCCAGACTGAGTGTGCAGGATGCATATGATTATGCAAAAGTTAAGGCTAGTCTCCTGAAGAAATACCGCCTTTCAGCCGAAGCTTTTCGGCAAAGGTTTAGGAGCACAGGCAAGAAAGATAGCGAGGGCTATCCGGAGTTTGCGTATAGCTTAAAGGCCAACCTAGTCGAGTGGCTTAAAAGCGCGGAAGCATACGACAGCAGAGACATGATCATTGAATGCATGTGTCTAGAGCAGTTTTACAAAACCATCCCCCAAGCTGTGAAACTGTGGGTGCAAGACAGAGGTAATGTAAACACTGTGGAAAGGGCGGCTGAATTAGCCGAAGAGTACGCAACCCGTAGAAAATTGAACGCCGAGGAGGGAAACTGGGACGGTCGAAATGGACCGCGGAAACCATTTCCGTTCAAAAAGGGTGCGCAAACTAGACGATCGAAGCCTGTAGACATGGCGGAAAAGCCCGCAGAAAAGAGCGAGGAGAAACTTAACGGAGAAACCGCACAAGAACAGAAAAGAAAATTCGAATCTGTTAGACCAATTCGCTGTTACAAATGCCACAAACTGGGACATATAGCTGTAAACTGCGAGAAGCCTAGCGTAGTTTTTTCCTACGTGGAGGAAAAAGATGAGAATATGGAACTTTTAAGTCCATATCTCCACGACCTGCAAGTTAATGGAAAACCATGCCGAGTGCTAAGAGACAGTGCCGCCACGCTGGACATTGTCCATCCGTCCTACGTGATGGTAGATGACTTCACCGGAGAAGTAGCATGGATAAAACAGGTTGTAGAAGAACACAGCGTGTGTCTGCCCATGGCCAAAGTCAAAATCAGTGGACCATTCGGGGAGCTAGAGACTGAGGCTGCAGTTTCCAAATTTTTGTCACTGCAGTATCCCTACATCTTTTCGAATCGTTCGAATCAGTTACTGCGTGACAGAGGGCTCAAACTAGGAGAGGGCATAGTACAGGCATTGACCAGAGGCCAAGCTCGTAAGATCTCGGCGCTTTCGGCTGAAAATGCTCAAGCTCCTCCAGCTGAAGCAGAAAAGGGGATAGCTTCAATCCCCGAATCCGAGCTAGGCCCGAGGGACAAAAGAACAGTTGAGGAGAGCCTGCCAGTTGACCAGCTCAATGAGAGCGTAGCACTAGAGTGTCAGAGTTCTAGCCTGCAGGAAGAGCATGCAGACGCGCTCCCAAGCGAGACAGGGTCGTTGTTATCACCGGCCTCAAAGAACTTTGATCAACTCTTACGCGTGGATAGAGAGTCACTGGCAGCTGAGCAAAAGAATGATGAGAGCTTAGCTAAATTACGTAACACAGCTAAAGAAGGCATTGCTAGGCGCAACGTAACGATACATGAGAAAGGAGGTTTGTTGTATCGGCATTACAGAGATCGAAAGGGTAGGATTTTAGATCAGTTAGTCATACCTACTAAGTATAGGGAGGACCTTTTGAGTCTTTGTCATGGAAATGGGTGGTCCGGCCACCTAGGCATAAACAAATCAAAGGAAAGATTGCTTATGGAATACTACTGGCCTGGCTGTTTCAAAGATGTAGAAAACTTTGTAAGATCATGCGACGCCTGCCAGCGTTCTGGTAAACCAGGAGAGACTTGGAAAGCTCCACTGAAGGTAGTGCCCTTAATAACAGAGCCTTTCAGACGGCTTGTAATAGACACGGTAGGGCCTCTTCCAAAAACAAAATCAGGCTACAGGTACTTGTTTACCATGCTGTGTCCGGCTACCAAGTTTCCAGAAGCAATCCCTTTGAAAGAGCTCAGCTCCACTGAAGTAGTAGACGCGCTTTTGACAGTGTTTGCACGAGTTGGGTTTCCAGCCGAAATTCAGGCAGATCAAGGGTCAGTATTCACGAGCGCACTGACTTCCACATTCTTGCAAAAGTGCGGGGTAAAGTTAATTCACAGTTCTGTCTATCACCCTCAGTCAAACAGTGTAGAGAGGTGGCATTCGGTGCTTAAGCGAGTTTTGCGTGCGCTCTGTTACGAGCACAAGGAGGACTGGGAGAACTGTCTGCCGGCAACTTTGTTTGCTTTGCGAACGGTTCCACATGAGGCGACAGGGTTCTCACCAGCAGAACTGTATGGGAGGACACTCCGTTCTCCACTGAGAATGTTAAGAGGGATGTGGGAAGAAAGAGGGGAGATTCCGACAGCGGTTGAATACGCGCTAAATTTACTGGAACGGCTGAGCGCAAACCAAGAACTAGTCGGAAAGAACATGGCAATAGCTCAAATGAACGCCAAAGTCTATTACGAGAAGAATGCGAGGCTTCGTACGTTTAAAGTTGACTTAACGATGAAAGCGGAAAAGTGTAGGTTTGGTTGTTCGCAGGTTACTTATCTGGGCCATGTTGTCGGTCAGGACATGAGACGGCCGGCTGAGCTGAAAATAGCTATGATTGGAGATTTTTCTCAGCCGCGCACGAAAACGGACGTTCGTTCATTTTTGGGGACTTGTGGGGTACTATCAACGGTACATTCCGAATTACTCGCAATTGGCAAGTCCATTAACAGACGCCCTCCGAAAGGGAGCACCGAGTAACGTACACTGGGATAAGGACAAAGAGAACGCTTTCCAAAGTTTGAAGACGCTATTGGTTTCTCGCCCTGTGCTTCGCGCGCCAGACTACACAAAGGAATTCATAGTTCAATGCGACGCAAGCGACAGAGGTATGGGCGTGGTACTTAGTCAAGTCGGCGACGATAACGAGGAGCATCCTATCCTCTACGCCAGCCGTAAACTAAATGTAAGAGAGGAAGCCTACAGCGCTTCAGAGAAGGAATGCGCTTGTTTGGTTTGGGCCGCCCAGAAGTTGTCGTGTTATTTGTACGGAGCGAAGTTCATCTTCGAGACCGACCACTGTCCTCTGACGTGGCTCAATCAAATGTCACACAAAAACGGCCGCTTGCTCCGATGGAGCCTCACTCTCCAAGAGTACAACTTCTCCGTTAGATATAAGAAGGGAAAGTTGCATAGCAATGCGGATGGTTTGAGCAGGCTAATTTGAATTCTGCGTTTGAGGGTCCCGCCTAAATTTTAGGGTTACTAGTGTTAATTTTATTAAGCGAAGAAGATCCCCTCTCATTTAGCAGGATTCCCTCCATGATTGCTGAATTTGTCTGCAGGAATTTGCTTCAGAAATTGGCATAGTGAAATGCAGCATTTTTTTTGTTTCTGCACTTATGTTGTTGTTGTTTTTTTTGAAGCCTAGCGAGTCTAAAGTGAGAGCCAATGCACGTCATCTCGGCGCAGAGCCGTGTTGTGGGGTTCATTTTGCAGTTGCCTGTCCTTGTTGGATGTTTTGGGGCGGTGACATCAATGCACAAGTGGTCGCTGCGGGCCAAGACATCAATCCCCCCCTGACCAGCAGCCGTTCTCTTCCTGCCTAGCGGTTGTCAGCGCTAGACAGTCGAGACTTTTGGGGCCATGGAGGCGCTGTAAAGAACGGCGGGTTGCACAACAAGATTGTCACCTTGCCACCCGATTACGACAAGGGGTGCAAGACGCGCACCTCCCGCTCTCCACCTCTCCGTGCTGCAGCTGCGAGGCGTTCAAAGAAGCGACCTTTGCGCTGGAACCCGCCGCCTTCCTCCAGCCCCTTCGACATGGTGACGGGACGAATTCGGCGTGTGGACAATGATTCTAGAGTTCCCCAATGCGGAGCTGATTTGACACGCCTGAAGAAGCTACCGCGGGAACGTCTTGTTTTTGTGCTTCTCACGGTTTGGAGTGGCTCGGAACAATGAGCGACGCGCGATCGACAACGTCGATTTTCCGGAACGGCACCACCTTCAACGCCGTCGCTTGGGCTTCGGAATGTGTGTGCCTTTGTGTCTGTAAACTGGTCTTCAGAGCAGCTGCGAGTTGGTGGTGTGTAAACGAACAGCCGCCGCGTCGTAGGACCAGCGGATCGAGTGTATAAAAACTGTGGTTGTGCGATTGTTGGACGCACTTCTCTTGAGCAGTCATGTTAGACTGGTTCACTTCTCTCATGCAGTCCTGTTGGACTAATACTCTTTTTCTCAAGCAGTCATGTTAGACTGAGTTAACTTCTGTAAATAAACCCTTTTCCCCGTTCTCGATGAGAAGCAGTTCTTCACTTCATCAACGATCTCAGCGTAAATAAGTTGGACGACGGCATGGGCCAGCTACCTTCGAATTCATGCCGTACTCCAATCTTGGCAAAGGACCACGGACGAAGGGATTGAGCCCCCAATCCTGACACCGTGCACAGGCACGGTAGTGCTGCAGAAGTCACGGTGCACCTTTTCATTGCGGGGCGCTGTTCTCGTGATGATGGCATTCATGAGGCTGACGTAATGCGCAGATTCTGCCACTGTCGGGCCTAAATCCTCCGTGCTGTGAATTTCCGTGTCGTTCTTATCACTGTTGCAGGCGACACTTCGGCAACAACAGAGGCAACGGTGGCACAAAGTCAAACTTTATAGCCAACATCTCTTCGTGGTCGCAGCAGCGCTGCCGAGCAAGTTCTTCGCATTCCAAATGCCACACACCGCAGTCAACAGCAGACCCATGTCGCGTGCCAGCGCCAACTTTTCGTGTCACATTCGATAGCACAAACGATGTCTAATTTTTCTTCTATGCTGAGCACTTGGCGTCTTTTTTATCCGAGTTTCGGCATGACGTAAGTTCTTGCTTGCACGACGGCACAACACTCTCTGGCACGGTGCTCTCTGGCACGGTGCTCTCTGGCGCAGTACGACGTAATGATGTTGATGTTGCGTCACGCGCAAGCGCGCAGGGCACTTGGATGCCATTGTACTGCTCTCTGAGGCTTGTTGTTCTACCGGGTCGCCTGATGGAGATGACGCACCGCCGTGTTTGTGCGACGAAAAATGGAAACACTAAGTGTTAACCGATACGTACACAATAAGCTGGTACGGTTTATGCGGATACAAAACACATTATGTTCAATGGCTGCCGAGTCGGGGATTTGACTTTACTACATTTAAAACGAAACTACTGTTTAAGCGGGTACAGTTTAACGAGGTTTTACTGTACATGTTATATTGAGAATTTAATTATATTGAAGTTTGTTATGTCGACGCTTTAATGTATTTGTATTTGTATTTTAAAGACACTTTCAGGGGAGGAAGACATAGAAAATGCCAATTTACGATTCACAAATGCCAACTTTCAAATGTTGAATGTGACAAGACAGAAGCTTTTCCTGCCATTGCACTCACCTTATCCTTGACCTGCATCTCAACAGCAGAGCTGGGCAGTTCGTCGAGGATCTGGAGCTGGCTTTCGTCCATGCTGCGACTGCTAAACTTGGACTCCGACCGGCTCCGGGTCACATTCGACGAACCACCCTTGCCCTTGTCGACCACAAAGTGTACAATATGCTTAGCATCTTGTGAAGAAGCACCGCTACTGCTGGTGTGCTGCCGCTTGGACTTGGAACTGCCTTTGCCACTTTTCCGGTCAGCTGGAAGAAGGGAGTCGAATGATGCCTTTTGCGCAACAGGTGCCGGCTGAGGGGGCATCGCAGCAGGCTCCGGAGGGGAAATTGGAACATCCGTGGGGGAGTATAGCAGTGGCGTTGAAACATCCATGTCCACAACACCTGTCTGCTCCGCTACCCGCAACGCTGGTTCAGGGGGCAAGCTGAGAGTCGTTGGGGCAGTAGGTGCAGTGACTATGGGTGGGGCAGCAAGCCGCACGATTGGCGCTGGCGGTGGCCTCAGTGGCATGAGGCCCATTGGCGGGGGTAGAAGTGCACCGAGCGCCGGTGGCACAAACGGTGCCCTAAGGCCAAGGATCATGGGCGCCGCAGCTGGAGCCCAGGCACCAGCCAGATTTCCCACCACTGTAGTGAGAGGCCTTGCCGGCAAGAATGGTGGCGGAGGTTGCAACTGCAGCCCTGCCATGGTGGGGAGCACTGGTGGGCCACTGACAGGTGCTGCAACTGTCACCGACGGCAAGGGCAGAGTTGGTGGCAAGGATGCTGCTGTTGCCATTGCACTGCGGGCCGGTGGCTCTGGTTCTGGTGGAAGTGGTGGCAACTCGGGCTCAGGAGGTGGGCATGGATCGGTCTCGGTAGCCGTTGCAACTGTGGCCATCGGTGGTGGTGGTGGGCTTGGGCTTTTGGTCGGCTCACAGGGGTCATAGCTGTTGTCCTCTGGCGGTGATGGGGGCGACCGCGGTGACAACTGTATGGCGGAGCCGCTTGACAAAATGGGCATCTGGGGTAACGGCGGTGATGGTGGCTCCGGCACCTGAGGAGTCGCTTGTGATGATGTCGGTGACTTGTCCGCGGCCGCAGGCGATGGGGGTGACACATGCACTTCTGGGGGTGTGCTTGGCTTGTTATCTACAAAGCCATCGCTCTCCGATGGCGAGGACGCTGATGCCTGATCACCAAAGTCATATGCCGGAGATGCTGGTGACCTCTCCATCGCCTCTTGCTCATCGTCTTGCTCGCTCGCTTCACTTTCGTCCCTGCCACCGTCATGGCCAATCCGATGGTGGCGGCGCCTCCTTTTGGACGAACTCTCATTGGCATCACTGTCACTTCCATACTGTGGTGTGGCAGGAGAGGCCTCACGTTTACGTGACCGTGACTCCCTGACACTAGGTTTAGGATGTGCATCGGTATCTTTCATTGGCACAGGCGCCAACTTTGTTTCCTTCTTGCTGCGGTTGAAATTTACATTGATTATGATGCTGTCACCCTTGGCAATCACCTCTTTTGACTCGATGGGTGTGTGTTCTTCTGCCTCCTCTAAATAAGGGCTGGGTGACCGTTCTTTCCGCCGCTCATGCTTATCGCGCCAGTAATCCTTCTCGACAACCACCTTAATCTTTTCTTCAATCCGCCGTGGCTCCCTAATTACCTCTCGTGACTCCCTAGTTTCTCTACCTTCCCTAGATTCCCTGCTCTCCCTAGATTCCCTGCTGTCCCTCGATTCTCTGCTGTCTCTTGTCACGTCTCTCGTTTCCCTGTTGTCTCTTGACTCCCGCGTGTCTCTCGACTCCCTAGTATCCCTAGAATCCCTCGCATCTCTCGACTCTCTTCCTCGACTGCCATCATCCCTTGAATCCCGTGTTTCTCTAGAGCTTCGCGCTTCTCTTGAGTCTCGTTTTTCTCTTGAATCCCTACTGTCCCTGTCATCATAGCGTCTTGACTCTCGGTCATCTGCTCGACGTGAATCCTTGTGCTTAGAGGACTTCTCTGACGAGCGCTCGTCAGAGTGGTCTCGATGGTGTCGGCTGCTGTGGCTGCGCTCACGGCGTTCTTTCGAGTTGCTCCGTCGTCGGTCCTTGCTACTGTGGCGAGTGCGCTCTTTGCTGCTGCTGCCACTTCTGCTATGTCTGTCTCTCTCCTTATATTTGTCCCTGTGGTCTTTGTGTGATGATGACGATGACTTGCTGTCCTTGCGTGATGACCTCTCTTTTTCTTTGTCCTTTTTGTTCCAGTCGCGCTTCTTGTCAGGGCGAACGTAGAGCTCCCGGTCAGGGCGCCGTTCTTTCTTTTTTGGCGGTGGTGGCGGCGAGGGGGAGCTTGCCCTCGCCTCAGTATCCTTGCGTGCTAGATTATCGGAGCGCTCAACCCGACTGTCTCTCTCACGTTTTTTGATGTCGCGCTCCTTGAACAACACTGTGTCATCCCGCTGCTTTCCGTCTCGGTAGCTGCGCTCCCGTGAGTGCTTAGACAGTTTTTTCCAGCTGATATCAGTGCCCGAGTCAACCCTGCTCATCACACTGGTGCGCTTTACTTCCGCATGCGATGCCACCGTCATACTTTTGCCATCACCTCCAATGCTGGATTCGCTATCAGCAGCATGACTCGTGGCCTTGTCGCCCCTCTTGATTTTGGGGATCCGCGGTAACTCGGAAATATTGATACGTGGTGCCAACTCCGCCAGGTCATTTGCAGGTGGCTCCACATCCTTCCGTCGTCGGCTCGAAGAGGATGGCGAACTCTCCTCAATGATCTCTCCTTCTTCACGGTCCTCATTGCTGCTGTTGGTCCGTCGGTGACGCCGATGCTTCCGATGATGACAGGTCTCCTTCTTGTGCTTGCTCTTCCGCTCCTTACGCTGTGGCTGCTCTTGCCCCGACTGGTCGCACCGCCAAGGTTCCTCCTGCTCCCTGACTATGGCATCCAGGTTGTCCACCAAGCCATCTGCACTACCCGGCTCTGATATATCTTCCATGCCATTGCTGGTATCCTCAATTAGGCCTTCTTCTTCGGATGAGGAGATATCCTCAGTCTCTAGGAGGTCGCCAAGGAGGACACCACCATCATCTGGCTCCTTTGATTCTTCTGGCACCGGGGAAGCGATATCCTCGCCTGGGCCGCCCACCACCAAGCTACTCTCTTCCTGCTCCTCCCTATCCTCCTCTTCCGGCTCAGCCTCAGGGCTCTCAATTTCTTTTGGAGAGGACGAGTTGTCTTGGGTGTCTTCTTCTTCACCCTCATTGACATCTGAAATCACCTTTTCTTCGTTTGGTTGCCCATCTTCGTTTTCTTGCCCGTCTTCACCTTCTCCTGCAGGCTCTGCCACTTGCTCATCTGCTGGTGCTGCTTCAGGAGAGACGGGTGCTGAGGATTCCTCTCCACTCTCAATTGGTGAAGCCCCAGGAACCACATCTTCTGATGGCGATGCCGGCATGTCAACAGGAGCAGTAGGTGATGGTGTTTCTTCTAGTGGAGATGATAGACAGTCTTCAGCTGGGGGAGATGCAGGTGCATCTTGCACGAATGAGGGGCCCTCTTCTGTGGGGGATGCTGGAGTGTCTTCAACTGGCACAGAACCTGTTTCTTCATCTTCAGTGTTCATCTGTGAGTTTTCTTCCTCTTCAGCTAACGGTTGCACTTCTGCCTTTTCTTCTTCCTCCTCTTCCTCCCCCTCCTCACCATCTCCTGCTTCTTCTCCACCATCATCACCCTCTTTGGCTCCACTACTTTCATCTTCATGCTGGTCACCATCACTTGAGTTTCCATTCTCAACTATTTCCAGCCCACCCTCTCCGTCTGATGCTGGCGATTTGGCCTCATCATTGTCAGGGGACGGACTTCTCACATTGTCTGTTTCCAAGATGGGCCCTTCCTCCTCACTCTCTTCAGCTGCTTTTGAATGATCATCTGTAACTTCTTCATCCTCCGGCACCTCGGCGGCATTTTCTTGCTCATCAATGACCAGCTCGTTTTCACTTGATGATGCTTCCTCGTCATGGTCCACGATGCTGGCTGCGACGCGCCGTGACACACTCTCTCTGCCAACGGATGCTGCTGCAGACACTCTCATTGGGCTTTCACCATTCACTGAAGGTTCTGTATCATCTCCATTATGATTCACACCATCCCCCCCACCACCATCACCACCACCACTATCATCACCATCGTCAATATCACTATAGATGTCAATGTCATCGTCTTCCTCAACTGGGCCATTTTTAGTCCGGTCCCGGCCATTCTTGCGTGCATAGGCATCTGGCGGAGATGGAACCATCAAGTTGTGGTAACTGCCACAGCCTTCCCGTTGTGCATGGTCATCATGCCGACTAGGTGTTGTGCCGTTGTCCCCCGGTGCACCAACATAATTCGAAGTGTAGCCTCCCCCACTTGATGCTCGTCTGCTGGGAGCCTGGTTTGCCGAGCCTGTTGAGTGGCCACCTATGCTTGAGGGCGGAGGAGAAGCTGGGGATTCAGCGGGGGAACCAGGAGGACTTCGAGGGCAATTGCGCGCCGATGAAGGCACCGCACGCAGGTCGAGGGAGCCGTCACGTTGCACAACAGCACCCGCGAGACCTCCTTTGGAATGGAACACAGATTGCATCTCCAGGATGCTGCCTAGTAGGTCGCTGCATGCTGGAGGAGGAGAAACTTTGGCCAGAGCTGCACGTACCCTGCAAGCAGTGGGTACACGCGGCTTTGTGATTAACTGGTTTAGCAGCACTTCCCGAGTGGGAATGTGCCAGGGTACAGTTGAACCTCATTATGTGTACTGAAGCCACATCTGATGTGAAAATGACATGTCTACTCCTGTAAGACCCGCACTTTTTTTTTTCTGATATCTTACAGGGTTCGGGCCTCATAGGAGGAAGGCTTCTGACTACATAAAGAAGCCTCAAACTGCACTTTGACTGCCATGTAAAATAACACAATGACTGGTGGCCAACTATAAACAGATTTGTAGTTGCCGACTGCTTTTCGTACACGGAGAATGTTGGGAAAATATCTGAACAATCAGGTCAATCAGCAAAAAATCAATTGCGATGGTAAAATTGATATCGTTGCTGTAGATGTTTGTGGAGCAAAATGTTCAGAAAGAAAAGGAGAAACGGACAGAAAGAGTGTCATAAGGAGGATGTGGTTCCCTATCTGTCCGTTTCTTTTTTTCTTTTCAAACATTTTGTACAAGAAACACCGACAGCTATGCACCTACTAGCCCTACATTGTACCTTGATTTCATTGCTTTTTAGACCACCGGCAAAGTGGAACATTCATTGGCAGACTTTTGCTCTGTGTTGTGCTCCACGTAAAATGAATATTTACTTGAAATTTCGTAACGGCTGAGGGTTTCGGTGTGTTTTGCATTCACCCATCAAGTAGCTCAATGTGCATCACAGATCATTGTGAAGTGCAGATACCATGATGCAATCTTGACTCTGCTACACCCGGATGAAAACTTCGGCAATTGGTGAGTGAAACTTTTCTGCAAACAAAATTTATTTTTCATAAAACTTGAGGCAACATTCATAAAATCCTAAAACAAGTCTAAATTCATAAACCTTATGGAAAATTTGGGAGAGTTGGCAGATGTGCTCATTCCCATGTATGGTCTCTGCATTCAATACAGTTTGCCTCAAGTACCCTACTTTTATGCTCTAACCAGCACCAAAAATTCAACAAGTTTAACAGTAGAGTGAGGTGCGGGTTACATGCAAATTTCCCCTTGAGGTCTGGCTTCATAGTAGTGCAGTGCGTATTTCTGTGAAACCACACCTCAAGGCAAGGTTCTCTGTCATTCAAAGTTCTGTCATCCTAATTTCTACCCCTCCCCACACCTGCATGTTGAAGCTCCTTTCTCTCCTCCTTCATGGTCACCTATTCTCCTCCTCTTTATGAGTCACAGTTTTGCATTTAGCAGCTAGCGAATAGTGCATGTGGTACCAGCAAACTAAAACTCAGATCACGATGAGTTGCGCTAAATGGCCATTCTTTTACAGTGCAGCAAAAGCTGAAGATTATCAGCAGTGCCAAAGAGTGAGAGGCAACAAAGTCGTTGGCCGAGGATACATGGACTAGTGGTGCATCTGTGAATGGAGACTGTTCTTGCAAGATGTGAGCGTTATTGTATGCAATCATTTCCACGGTTTATAGATGCAGATTTGTTCTCCTCATTCTGAGGTGTTGTAATTGGGGGTGCAGTTAAATGTGGCAAAACACAATACAGTCGAGCCCGCTTATAACGAACCTGAGTGTTACACGGCGTCTGTTCGTTATACCCCGAAGTTCATAGTAAGTGGACTACAGCTTAAAAAGAAAAAAAGAAGAGGCTAGTAAAAACACAAAATTTATTTCTTTGCAAAGAAGTTCGCGATGCTAATCTGTTTCTGTAGTGCAGATACGATGAGGACGGTCTCCAGTTTATTTAAAGCAGAAGTGTGCTCTTCGCCAAGGACTTTGGCAAAGACAAGTTGCCAGAAGCTCTCTATGTAGCCCATTGTTACAGGCACGCTAATAGGTGCTGGCTCCGAAGTTTCGTCGTCATCCAACTCCTCTGCGTCACTCTCCGCCCGGACTTTGCAAGCGATGCCCTCACCCATGCACGGTTCCGCAATATTGGCGTTTTCATCAGCAGAAATAATGTCATCCCAACCAGTGTCGTAATGCCCCATGTCGAAGTTGACATGGGGCATTACAAATCGCCGTCAGACCAATCATCTTCGGAAGCATCACACTCGGATGGCATCAGGCACTGCATCGAAGAAGCAGGCCTTGCGAAAACAGTTCCGCATGCAAGTGGCCGTCACCTCTGCCCAGGCCGCCTTCGCCATCTCAACGGCTGAATACAGAGAAACTCGAAGCAGCAAGTTGGCGGCCAGGACGTCTACAGCGATGAGCAAGTGCTCCACAACGCGGCTCCTATACGACGCCTTAAATGTGCGTATTAGGCCCAAATCGAGCCGCTGCACTTTCGAAGCGGTATTGGGCGGCAAGAACAGTAAGTGCTGTCAGAGAAGTTTGTACAATGTACGCTGAGCAGTTGTCAAGCACAAGGAGCACGAGCCTTCTTTGCCTCTGCACGTTGTGGTCAAACTCGCCCAGCCACTCTGTGAATAAAATGCGCGTCATCCAAGCCTTATTACTGTGCCTGTAGTGCACAAGTATACAGCTCTGAAAGCAACGCGGCTTCTTTGATTTTCCGATTAGAAATGGCATGCACTGGTCACTGCCATTCATATTAGTGCACAAAAGTACTGTAACGTGCACTTCACTGTGTTTGCCGCTAGCGCTTGAGTCGCCTTTCATGGTGTGCGTTTTGTCCGGCAGCATCTGATAAAATAACAGTTTCACCTGCGTTATACACATTCTGCTCCACGTAGCTTGCAATAATGACTCGGTTTGTTACAAGCCACGTGGCAACGTCTTGCTCACTTGCTGAAGCCACCTTGCCAACAATCGATTTAAAACAATCCCATGCCGCACCTAGAATCGATGTAGCCAGTCAGTTCCTGGGTAGAAGTCAGGAAAATTTAGCAGGAACGCAAAGTCTCTGGCTTTGCTCAGCATCATTAGCTCACTTATTGGAATGTTGCGAGCCTGTGCATCGACGGACCACTTTAGCAGCACACCCTCTGCGTCCGTATGCAGAAACTTTCTGTTCGTCAAGTCGGCGTCAGAGATGGCAATCTTTTCCTTGTCCTTTAGCATTGTCCAGATGGTTGAGTTCGACAAGTTGTACTTTTCCCCAACTCACAGTTTTAAGCACATTGAGACAGTTCCGTCAAAACTTTCCACTTCGTTGCCATATACAGCGCTTTTCATTTTGTGGTTGCTGCAGGCACCGCATTCCCATTCTTCCATTACAACTCGGACCTGACTAGAACGAAGCGTGGAAGCATGAAGACTAGTGTGGATAGGCCTGCTTCGCGGTAACGGCCAGAAAACAAAACTTCTGAACTTTAGCCGGCACTGTAGTGCACGCCGAGATAGCGAGGGTGTTGCAAGAAAGAGTGAGGAGAGGAGAGCGCAGTTGCGAGGACGGGCGGGCGGGCGATCTTGGAAGCCACACGCCAACACTTGTGGGCAGTATGTGATGACGAGGACAGGGTAGAGGGCCGCGAAACCATGTTGTTTTTCCCTTCTCCATGCACAGAACGGATAGTTTGCCTCCGAGGAGGCTTTGGCAAACAGACCTCGCGCGCGTAAAGGGGTCGGAGGTCGTTGCTATTTCGATCGCGGCAGCAGGTTTACACCATCCGTTCGCTGTAACCGATCGGCAGGGCTCAAAGACGTTCGTTTTAAGCAAAAGTTTGTCTTAAGTGGGGCCGTTATATGTGGGCTCGACTGTATGGAGCGAAAGAAAGTTTTAGATTGAAAAAAAGGAGAATGAGGAAAAAGGTTTCCTTACCGATTCAGTGATGCTGATGCAGGTCTTGAGATGGCTTTCTTGACTTGGGTAAAGGATTGTCGTGGTAACCTTGGTCGGGCAACCATGACATCACTCCTGCTGTCTTCGTCACAGCTGAAACCGGGAGAGAGCAGGATATCGTGGCTTTGCAAAATTCTAAGAAGGCACACTTGGGAATTCCTGCCCAAACTAGAGACAGTAACAAACTATACAACTGTACAGTTCACATGAAGCACAGGAGTACAGGAGCAATGTGCTACACCGCATATGACGAGAGAGTAACTTTGCTGTTTATGTGGCTCAAAGAAAACCTGCAAGCTTACAAGTGAGACACACATGCTGGAAACTTAACATACAAGGGGTTTAGTATTGCAGGAAAATCAAAATGGTTGAGGAGGAACAGCTAAAGTTAAACAGCAGAACTCTAACACATTTGTCAAATTAGGATAAAGAGAAATGCAGTCAAGTCTATCTTTGGCTTGCACTAGAATACCCCATTGAAAAGCTGATGTCATACAAAATGTTAAAAAGAAACTGCTTAGATGCTACACAATGCTTTTTATGAACAGCTCAGCCGGGTATTTTTCTGTACTTGCAACAGGCAGCCTATGCGTTAATTCAAAAGACTATCTGCTGTTTCCTTCAACTTCCCTAGAACTTCCTTGGAACCTTGCCACACATACTGTATATGCCACTGGCTGTACAGGCACGAAAGTGTCATCACCCGGTTGCATGCATTTGCCTGGAGGGCGGAAGATCGAAAGAAAAAAACGAGGGGGGGGGGGAGTCATCGCGCAAACTTGTCATGACCCTCTAGATTTCAGAATATTTGACAAGTGGCAAATGAAACTGAGCGGACAGCGCCTGTTTACCGTCAGCGCTGCTATGCGTGGAGCGGTGATTGAGTCATCACATGATGCCCGTTCATTTCATCTGTCGCACAGATTGGCCTTACGATAAACCACTTGCCACGATGTTGGGCCAGCCCTTTTACAGGGTGATCATAATTAAGTTTTATGAAATTTTTAAAATCGCCTATGGCAGATAGCATAATTCTTGCTCTAGAGATGGATTATTTGAAGAGTCGAACATTACTAGCATGAGAAATCGAAACAGATATTCTACTAAATAACAAAAATTCACTAATTAATTACTTTACAGCACATCTTGCAACTTACGAATTGTAGCTGGTGAGTTCTCAAGACGTATCAACTTGAAATGAATTTCGAGGATAACACCAGTTTCGTGATAATATTTCTGAAAATGTGGAGCGAAATACATGGGCACTCCAGTTACTTTTGTGCTTCTATGCATAAAAGAGTGCTTTGTTAACAAAGTAGGTGGAACAACACTGCATCTTTAGGGCAAGTTTGATAGCACGTATCTCAAAACTGGCATCATTCTGGAAATTTTTGGGTCATTCTGGAAGTGAACATCTGTTTTCGAATTTCAGTAATAATTAAGTACTTGCGAGAGAAACTGACTGACGTTTACTGACGGTTGCCCACAGCCACCCGCATAGGAATTAAACTTTGGCCAGGCTGCTTATCGGTGTAGTGACCATCAAGTCTCGCTAATTTCGAATACAGTCACCGACCGATAAATCAAACACTGATAAGCCAGACAGGCTCAGTAATTCAGACTGCTTCGCAGTACCGCAAATGGCCCCATAGACTTAATGTGTAAAGACAACCAATATTTCGGCCAGTTGCCAGCTCTACATTAGATTATCCGGACTCCGTCCGTGGCTGTAGCGTATGCCAACTCTGCCGCCATTATCTCTCCTGGCAACCTCGATGAGATATTAAGTACAGTCGAAACCCGCGGTAACGAAATCCCGAGGGAACGAAATTCTCGCCGCAACGAAATATTTTCAGATCTCTGGCGAGCAGCCATAGGAGTCAATGCATTTCCTATCTCGCGACAACGAAACTTTTTTCTATAGCAATCCCTCATCAACAAAATTTTCTGAAACGACAGTCCGCAAATAATCTACTCATGTAACATTAGTTGTGCCCAGAAACTGCTCAAATGCATTCGTTGTGCACTTAAATTGCATTAACTACCGCCACAGCACACTTGCATGGCTGCCGCCATCATTGTTTACAATAAAAAAAGCCTCGCACCACCTCTCGTGTCAGACAACAGTGATGATGATGATGGTGGTCATTCGCCCGTCGCAACGGGTGACTGCGCAGTGTCCGGGCCAAAAATGCAATTAGCATTTAAATGATACAAATAAAAAGACAAGAACCGTAGGCGATCTCGCAGTGAGCACATTTTATTTAATCCTGTGTGCCATTACAGCTTGTGCTAAACACGGAGCAAAACGCCTGCGTGCGTGGCAGCCAAATCGACATCTACTACACGTGAAGGCTCCAATAACCCGGATGACGCTTTAGTATCAGTGGGCTTTGTGTACCGCCGCACATGGTCGTGTGCTCAGTGTCGTTGGTGCTAGGGTGCGTCAATTGTGTGTCTCTGTGCCAATCGGACCATTTGCTTTGACAGCCTGCTAAGATGCCGCCTCCAGCCAAAAAGAGGAAATTTATGACACTGCAAGATAAGGCTGCAATTATTGCCCAAGCTGAAAAGGGCAGGAAGAAAATGGATATCGCCGAAGAATTTGGAATTGCGTGCAGTTCGATATCGACGATTCTGAAAAAGAAGGCCTCCATTCTCGGCGTGCTCGGAAATGATGTGAGTGCAAAAAACAAAACGGTGAGCGCTGCGGCTTTTCTAGACGTTGACAAGGCGGTGTTTGCATGGTTATGTGAACAGCGTGCCAACAAAGTGCCGCTGTCTGGCAGAGTTCTTCAGCAGGAAGCACTGGACTTCGCATGCATTCTCGGGTACACTGATTTTAAGGCTAGCCCTGGCTGCTTGAGCCGTTTCAAAGCCCGCCACGACATAGTGGCCCAAGTCATTTCCGGGGAGGCAGCAGCTGTCGACCCTTTGACAACGTCGTCGTGGCTGCTGACCAACAAAGAAGTATTGGACCAGTACAAGCCCTCGGACATTTACAACGCAGATGAGACGGCCTTATTCTACGAGATGCTGCCATCGAAGACCCTGGACTTAAAAGGCCAGAAATGCCGCAGGGGGGAAACACAGCAAGCGGCATGTAACAATTTTGTTGCGCACCAACATGGACGGCACAGATAAACGGCCACTGCTTGTAATCGGCAGAAGTAAGAAGCCCCGCTGCTTCAAGGGAAATCGTCGGCTGCCCGTACAGTACACCGCGAACCTGAAGGCATGGATGACCCAGGCAATATTTGGCAGCTGGCTCGAGGCCTTTGATACGGACATGCGGAAGGCAGGCAGATCGGTCTGCCTTTTTTTTGGACAATTGCAGTGCCCATCATGTCGATGACGTGGAACTGGGAAACGTGCGCTTGGTTTTTTTCCACCGAACTGCACTTCCGTGCTGCAGCCGCTTGATCAAGGAGTCATTTGTAGCGTCAAGTGCGCCTATAAGGAGAGGCTGATTCAGCGTCTGCTGCTGAACCTCCAGTTGAAGCGTCTCAACGTAGTGGACATGTTCATGGCGCTTGAGCTGATGGCCGCCGCATGGGTTGCGATGTCGCCAGCCGTGATAGCTAATTGTTTTAATCACGTCGGCTTCATTGCCACTCGGCAAGCATCATGCGCTGATCCAGTGGCATCGCAAGAAGATTCGCCTGAAGGTGCACTTGTTGACAGTGCTGACGGTGCAATGCCGCCATCGCTGGCCCACGCATGGGATGAACTTTCTGCCGTGACAGATGGTGTTCCGGATGGCCTCAGCATCGATGAGTTCGTTCGTGTGGATGAAGGTGTTGTCGTCCATGAACAGATGACTGATGAGGTCATCATAAGTAGCGTTTGCCAAGGTGCCGATGACGTCGACGACCACCAGACAGCAAATCAAGAGAGGACTGCATACCCGTGGGATGTATTGAATGCCTTCGATGTAATTCGATCATTTTTCGGTGAGCATGATGACGACGTAGCAATGGACCACTTCTTGCAGTGCGAGTCGAGAGCAGTAAAATTGCTTCAAGGCAAGGCTCGGCAAAGTAAGCTGACTGACTTTTGGCAATATATATATATTTTTTTTTTGCAAGCCAATTTTCTTTCCTGTCTTTTCTGCCTCATTCTCGCGCTAACGAAATTCCTGCAAAAGCGAAATGTTTTGCTTTCCCCGGCGATTACCAAACTAGGTAATCTTTGAGGCCTTGCCTTCATTGCAGCTCTATGCCTCTGAGATTTCACTGCAACTGCCAATCATGGAGGCTTTGCCTGAATTATGAGGTCTCATCAACATCGCGATCATCACATTCTTTCCGGCACCGCCGTACATGGCCCACTCTGTTGAGTTTGCTTTGCGCACAGCGTTCTGCCATGCTGTGCTTATTTGTTTAGTTTGCGTTCCAGAAAGCGCTCTGCTGGCTCCAACAAGTCTTTCTCGTGGAGTTATAGACAGGCCGCATCAAATGGCCCCAACAGTGCCCTCGCAGTACGACTCCAAATGAGTCTTGAGTCGCAGTCTGAATGAGCCTGACTCCGCAACTGAAGAGGCTGAACTGCTGCCTATCACAATGAATTCAAATGTGGACATCATTAATGACCTGCTGGGCTGCACGCAGTGTGCAGATTCCTGCTACCGTTAGATTTGAAGACTTTGCAGACATCGACAGCCCGGTTTTGTCACGTGCCGAACTGAACGATGATGAAATAATTGAGCAAGGTCTCCCACCATCAAACAGCGACACTGACTTGGATGATGATGTGCCGTGTGCACCGGAGCCTTCCACATGCAGGTCTGACTCAAGCCTTTGCAGTCTTTGTATCGGCGTACAGCGAAACTCAAAACTGGCAGAAATACAGGTGGTTGCATGCAAGTTGAAGTGCGTGCAGCAATGCATCAACCACTTGTTCCATGCACAGGGGCCTTAAAACGTCAATAAAGTGATCTTTTGCGGATACATTCGTTCTTTCAGACATTCGATAGTTTGGACTTATTTACATTACCCGTGGAGTCAGAATTATCAGCCGTTGACTGTAGTTTGGAACACTTAGCCTCAAACCTCGCAGAACTTAATGTCACACAAGATGCATGCTTTCCAGAGCACGCTGACTACTGGCCTGCTCCTGGTTAATCGCCATAGCAATCTTTGCCTCTGTATTAAGCTATTCATAATGCTTCAAAATATGCAAGTTGGATGTGGCTGCTATCTGTCGGTCAAACTGGTGCAGGACAAAGCATGGACAGACTGGAGTGTAGGAGCGTGAGCACACACTCAAGCCCCGTTGTGCACAAAGCAAACCCTGTGCATGCACACTACAGTTGCATGTAGCTGCGATCTGCTACGTAGCGTAGATACCACGGGCGCCACGGGGTGCCGCAATGAGTCCACTAGCTGAGCTAACTGCAGCTCGCCGAGGACCACTGCGTTTGGCATTTCGCAGGCACCAAAATTGGAAATAAAGTCGCCGACCGTTTATTCGGACGTCACGGGGACTGCGGAAATGTCCAAATAAACAGGTGTCCGAAAAAGCAGATTAAGAAAAAAAAAATGAAATCCTTTATTTCCACGCACTTATTCAGGCTCGGCAGTAGCCTTGAAGAAATCGTGAATGTGCCGTTGCACGCTGTTCCGTTTACGCGCAATCAGATAAGCCTGAATCTCGGAGAGGGTCGTACAATCACTATAGGCGGCTGAAAGCACAGTCACTGCTTGTACACACTCCACATGCAATGGCAGCATAGCACATGGTGCGTCATCTTCCAACGGAGTCACTGTCCGGCAGTGCAGCAGAAACCTGACGAATGATCTCGCCGTCGTAGAGTTCTGCGCATGTCAGTACAGTAGTGTCAGCACCTTTGAAACTGTCAAATGAGACGGTATCCGGAATCGCAATGCAACCACTGCGCAGGTCTCGGCAGAACATTTTCTGTAGAACATTTTTGTCAGTAGGGAGCACATCAGAAGGTGACAAATCTTAGGCGTCCCGCCACCTGCTTGCCGGCATTCCCCAGTGCAGTCTGCGCGGGCACTATTGGCGCCATTAAACACTTGATGCGATGTTTCCGTATGACGCGTTGGATCACTGGCACCTCAACACAGCACACAAAGCAAACACCACCATGCCGACACCAGTCACACAAATGAAAAATGTGCGTGGCCTACTCGCAGCGTTGTACGCGAAGAAACAAATCGGCTGCTGGATTGTCTTGACATGGCTTACTAAGCTGTAACCAGAACTGCTGTAGAGCCACTCTATCGAACCAGGCAGAAACGATGATGATGAGCGGGGATTTGCAGTAGCGCCACTTTGTGGGGCAGCAAGGAGGCTCCGTTTAAAACAAAAATGGCGTTCGGCAAGTCGAACCATGCACCGGTCAGAGTCGGCGCATGGTGCTCTCGATCGACTTGGCTCAAGGAGTGTCCGAAAAATCAGACGAGAGGTTGCAAGGAGTCCGAACTTTCGGCAGTTGTTATACATTATGGTCTATGGGGAGAATGGCGGTGCCGGGAAGCAGACCGAATAATCGAGCATGTCCGAATTTTTGGAGTCCGGAAAATCAGTCGCGAGTGTAGTGGTGTTTACGTGAACATTAGAAATCAAAGTTGAATTGCACGCCACGGTGACATTCAGTAGGCAGAGCATTGTTGGCATGCCCTGCTAAACTGTAGCCTTCTCAGGGCAAGTCATTGAGGAAGGACCACCAGGGAGGGGGGGGTAGAGTTTGATTGGCAATAACTCCACTTCTGCTGAACGCATTGAAGTACTTTTTGTGGCAAAGTATTTCTTAAACAGTCTATTTCAACTCTAAATGCATTTCTCAACTTCTATCAAAAATGGTTCAGGGCCCCATTAATAGGTTACCGCTGTTTTGCGGCAATCTTTCACTTGTTAATGCGAAAGTATTACATGTCCCATGAGGCAGAAAAGCCTGCGTTGTAAGCAATGAGTGGTGCCAAAAATAATCATCATGATTGACGTCATCAGCATCTTGCATGACGTCAGCAGTAATACAGAATTAAAGTTAGAACAATTTGTAGTAAGGTGAATTGAGGTCAGGTAAAATTAATGAAAGTGAATTAAAGTGGATTGAGGTTGGTTACATTATGAGGTTTTACGTGCCATAACCACGATCCGATTATGAGTAGTGGGGGTCTCCGAATTAATTTTGACCAGCTGGGGTTCTTTAACGTTATTTAACTTCATTAAACCGTAGTTGTCCGGAGCTCGGCGAAAGTATATAGTAGATGGTAGTACTGCTTAACCGAAACATAGTGCAGTCCACTTATATAACAATACCACATATAATGATACAGTTAAAGGGTCCCTGAAACGGTTAGGACAAATTTTGTAGACGCGTAGGGTACAGCTTAAGTAGAACATTCGCACCACAATTTAATTGAAGCGTTACGTATTAACGGAGCTACAAGCGATTACAAGTTACCCTCCTCCCTAGCCATGCTTTTCCTCCTCAACCCGTTCGCCGAGCGACCGGGGCTAAGCTCCGCCTTCACTGGTTCTGCGTCCCGATGCGACGTCACATCGTCGACTTCCAGTTGTTTTGGAGCCCGCCCATGAGAAACCTCTCCGCTAGCCGCTTGGCTGTCGACCCCAAGCGAGAGCTATCAAAGCAGCATGCGTTGCGAGCATTCTGTCGTAGCGCCGAACGTGTCTGGTATTCCGGTAATCACACACTACCTGAATATTTCGACGGAACGCTGGAGACATAAACTCAAGCTGATGAAGGAACCTTAGCGTACACGTACGTGAACTGCCTGGTCGGTCTCCACGGTCCAGCCACCCGTTGGTGCAGAGCTTAACCAGCCAAAGGAAGAGCTAATATTCCACCAACCAAGTGTAAAACATTTTAAACATTTACAAAAACAAAGTGTTAACGATTACACTTCTGCGAAAAATTTACACCAGCAGCAAAGAAGAATACATTTTGCTACTGCTACTGTGTCTGGTTGAGCTCTATGCCACCAGGTGGCTGCACCGTGCAGACCATTCACATTTGCGCTTCTGTTCATCTCCTGAAACGACACTCAAGGGGACACGGCCAGGCCCTGTCCCCTTGCGCTTGCGTTTACCCTAATACCGGACTCGCGAAACTCTCTTGCGTTAGTAATCTTCCGGTGTAAAGTGACGGCCGCAATTGCACAAATCCTGGCGCCAATCGGATAGCGGCAGTCCGATGCGCTGCAGCCAGTTCGCTCGTCTACTGGCTTGCAGAGGGACACGATGTCGCAGCTTGACATATTGCCAGTCGCTACGTTTGCCGTCCACAACGCAACAAAGTCTAATCATAGCGCTCGTGAAAATACAAACCGACACTGACGGCAGAGCTCTCGTCAAAGACGGAGCATGTTGTAACACAAGCAGACGACACTTGCTGTGTGCCGGAAGTGCTTAAGTGTACTGAAAAATTGTTTTTGTGCATTCTCTTTATGTTACTTTCTTTTTAAAAAAACAAATGAACTAACATTCCAACTATTACGTACATCATTTATTTACCATAAAGTTGAAAAAATTATTGATCACGCGCCCTGGTCAGCCATTCGGATAGCTCGCCTCACTGACGTCATATGGGTGATTTCGGTCATATGGGTAGGGGCGGCTTAAAATTCCGCCGAGCAGTGTGCTGCGATCGGCAGCGATGTGCATTTTTAAAACCTTAAATTAAATTACATGCCTTACGTGGAGCACTTAGATGTGTCAATTAATGATCAAAAGGACCTACTCTAACGACTCAGTACGTTTGTAAAAAATCGTCAAAATCTTTTGAGAGTCCCTTTAAACCTCGTTAAACCGTACCTGCTTTACTGCACTGACTCCTCCTCGGTGCCACGCTTCAAGAGGGCTGGCAGTTTGCATCCGCAAAGACGCCCGATAGTGTGTGTTCACTGGGTTCGCTCATAGACGCCTTGGCAGACGCCACTTAATACTTTGTTAATGAGAGTGTTTCAAAATGCTTCAGTTGACAGACATGGAGATCACAGCAGAAGTAGCAGCCAAACGAAGGCGCCGCAGAGTTTGATCCCGCAAGCGCTGATATTGCCCCGCTTCCGATTTCAACTGAGGCTGTAGCTGCTTTGGCACTTCTACACCGTAATTGTGGCGCAATAGAGGGCACCAGCCTATTGCTTGTCGATCGTTTAGACTATGTTGAGGACTCCATGCGGCGGCCAATAAGAAGCAGATAAACTGCTGCAGTACTTTCAGCCAAACAAAGAAATACATTGTGTGAAGCTTCAAGTGAGTACAGTGAAACCTCGATATATCGAACACGGATATATCGAATTATTGCGTATATCGAACACTTTCTATATCACGTGGAAAATCGCATGCATTTTTAATTTTTTATTTCGAACGGGGCCGGATGTAAAATGGATATATCGAACTCCGCCGCCCCAGACCAAGTGCGCTCTGTTGACAGGAGGCGAGCTTTCCCGCAACACTCTCGAAGATAGCGGCGGCGCGATGGGCATTCCCGACTGCTGCGTACGACAGCTCCCACATCGGTTGCGCCGAGGGCGCCATTTGAACGTAGCGGCGTACACACGCGGCGGTTTGGAGCCAGCCACGAGCCCGTCTCGAGGGGAGCGCGCGCTTCGCGCGCTCCCCTAGAGACCGGCCGTGAGCCAGCCCGGCCGCCTCAATCACGCGCGCCCGCGCCCCCGCCGTGCGCGCGTGATCGAGGCGGCCGTGGAGCCAGTCGGAGCGCTTTGTCGGTGCTGAGCCACACAGCATGTGCATTGAGGACTTCGTTGGCGGTGATGACAGCACCGGAACAGTGGCAGAGTTGACAGACGTGAGATCGCGGCAGAAGTGACTGCTGAGCGGCCAAACGAAGACGCTGCCGAGGCTGATCCAGCAAGCGCTGATGTTGCCCCGCTCCCGACTGCAACTGACGCTGTAGCTGCTTTGGCCGTTGTACGCCGCTACTGCGGCGCAATAGAAGGCACTGGACCGTCTCTTGTGGAGCGTTTGGACTATGTTGAGGACGCCGTGGTCAAGCACGCGGTTGCCAATATGAATAAGGCTACGCTGCTTCAGTACTTTCAGCGAACGAAATAAATACTTTGTTTGAAGCTTCATGTGAGTATCTATTGCGCCACGATTGGTTCATTGATTGATTTGTGCTAGTTTTTGACGCGTTTTCTACGTGATTTTATATATCGAATTCTGGCTATATCGAACTATTTTGCGATCACCGCGCTGTTCGATATATCGAGGTTTGACTGTATTTACTGCGCCACGTTTTGGGCTCAATTGTGGATTGCTGCTCGGAGCGTGCATTCGGTTGCACCGGACAGCCTTGTTGTCGCAAGTCATTGTGGAACGATTCTTGAAGTTCTCTGATAGCGATCGCCTCTCTCACTTCCCAAAATTGTTCTTGGTGCTGAACTTCTTGATCGGCCGAACAATAGCTGCAGTCAGTCGACAACACCAAGACAAATAGGCGCGCGCTTGCGCGCATCTCAACAGTGTGAAGCAGACGACGGGAAGGCCGCTAGGCCAATCGGGTGCCTAGACTGTCACGTGCGCCGAGCAGCCAATACAATCGCGCGTTGGTATGCCTCGATGACGCGTTTTTTCTAGAAAGCCAATGAGCAAGGACAACCAGTGACGGCGGGAAATCGAAGGTGAAAGGCGGCTCTTTCAAACGAGACCAAGACGGCCATGATAACCCGTGTGCGACGGCAACCGTTCGGCACGGAAAAAGTGCCAGTTTTGCTTAAATTTGCGCTCAGATTCACCTCACAGGCGTGTTACAAATTGAATTTGCGGCGAAAATAATGATAGGTGAAGCTAGAAACTTCGCAAATTGGTGCAAATGTGGTTCTAGATTCCAAAAATGTCAGCTTCAAAAAGTAAATCTTTTCGCAATTTTCTGCCTTTTAAGACCAGTGTCCCCCCCTTGAAAATTAACCTTGGAAGCCAATGGGCTACCATTCTACGCCATGACCAAAGTGAGACTGGTGCAGGCTAAGCACTACGCTTTCAAGTAGTGCTTACCGAGGCAATAAGCGCGGTATTAAATGGCATAAATATCAAGCCGGCATTTCTCACTTTGAAAATGTGCTGCTCCATTACCCTCAAGCGACGATACTTTCACCCGTCGAGTGAACTTCACTGAAGGCCATCTGTCTCCATGATTGCATTCATGCGATTGGTTTGTTTGTGGGTACATTCATTTAATGAATAGCCTTAATGAGCACTCAAATGATAGACATAGCAGCATGCATCAGCTCTTCCTGAAAAATAGCCTTTACCTCCATACAACCCAGGAGCATGCCTCAATTTGAATATGCATACTTGGTGCACATCATATTGCCTTAAGATTAGCATTCCGAAGCTTCTAAATAAGCAGCAGCCCTCACCTGCCATCGAGCGAGACCAGCTCATCTCGATCCCCAAACAGGGAGAAGGAAGGGCCATAAGTTGAGCCAACAGACTGTGAGCCCATAGCATAGGTGGAGGAAGAAGTCCCCAGGTCGACACGGCGCATGAGTGGCAAGCTCTGGCCTGGTGGGGGCCGTGCAAGTCCCAAGCGATCGGCAATGCGCTGTCGTACTGATGGGGGACAGGCCAGAGGTCGTGAGGATAGACGCGACCGGCGTGTCTGCAATAAGATGACCAAGAGGAAATGGAATGGTTATTCTGCTTGCGTAATTGCAACATGCCAGCCAGAAATTAGTTAGCTTGATGTCAGTTTGATAGGTTAGCCAGTTTGTTGTATCACCTAGCAATATAATGCAATCATCAACCCGATTGAGTAGGGTAAAACAGGAAAGTTGGAAATAAATAGGGAAATGGGACGCAGCGCAACATCGATATTCCTCCCCGAACTCTCCATGACATAAGATTTTGAGAGCACCTACTCAAGTTAAATTTATGTGTTCATCAATACATAAAGATAACACTGCAGTTTAGAGGAAGTAAAGACTGAAGTATTTGGTTCGCCATTGTCACTACGTAACAATAATATTAAAGTCCATGATGGTGTTCATACCCTTTCTCCAGCTCTTTCAATCACTGAGCACGTACTCAGTGATTATTGCACCTAAGTGGTTGTTGCGTGTCTCCTTCCTTCGTGCGTTGTTTTATTTGGCACCTTCCTTGTAATCTTATACTCAGCAGATGCTCAAAGAAAACATCTAATGACTGCAACAGAATGATGGCCTCAAAGATGAAACCAACGCGTATGAGAAGGCATAACACCGCAGAGCACTCACAGTGCGTCGGTTGCTCTTGCGCTTGCTACCCTTCCGGTGAGTCTTGCGGCTGCTGCCAGTTGTCTTGCGCCGCTTGGCTGTGTTTCCCTTGGTCTTGCGCTTGCGGTGGTGACCAGTGCTGCGCCGCTTGCGCTTTGATGTCTTGCGGCTCGACGTCTTGCGACTTGACGCTTTCCGCCGTCTGGGCGCTGAGGAACGCTTTGCTGGTGCTTGTTTGGCTGATGATGACCGTTGCTGAAATTGACAAGATGGCAGAAGGAATGAGCATTTTAGAGCTTTTAAAGGGAAATGCCAGTATGATATCTTCATAATGTGCGAAGCACCAGTGCCTATGCTCACTGCGACTAAGGCTTACTGGAGTGTTTATAAAGCTTAAAAATGAGCCCACATGCTACTAGTATAGTTAGAGGTTTTTTTACTCTTCGTGTACTTGCGTTTAAGCAAGAGTACATGCACTTCGGCATTAATCGCAGCAGACATTAAAAGGTCCCTAAGACACTCTTGAGCTTGGAACATTTGTTAATAGTAGCAAATC
The DNA here is from genome assembly GCF_038994185.2 of Dermacentor albipictus. NCBI lineage: Eukaryota > Metazoa > Arthropoda > Arachnida > Ixodida > Ixodidae > Dermacentor > Dermacentor albipictus. The sequence goes on along the minus strand of NC_091823.1, from coordinate 65,250,566 downwards.
TACAATGAATAGTGTACCAATCTACAATGAACATGCAGTCGCAAGAATTTGCAAAATAATGTCATATTAGCAAAGCTACAGGTGTTTGATGAACAACTACATGGCTGTTATGGTTTTTCACCTGCTTTTGCTACCCTTCCCCGCATCACACTCTCTCCCCCTAACTACCGTTATAGTATTTAGAGAGAGATGCACCTAGCAACGCCTAGGAAGGCGTTGCTAGGTGCCGTAAACTAACTGTAAGAAAGAAAGCCTACGGCGCTTCAGAGAAGGAATGTGCTTGTTTAGTTTGGGCAGCCTAGAAGTTGTCGTGTTAGTTGTACAGAGCGAGGTTCATCTTCGAGACCGACCACTGTCCTCTGAGACGTGGCTCAATCAAATGTCACACAAAAATGGCCGCTTGCTCTGCTGGAGCCTCACTCTCCAAGAGTACAACTTCTCCATTAAATATAAGGGAAAGTTGCAAAGCAATGTGGATGGTTTGAGCAGGCTAATTTCAATTCTGCATTTAGGGATCCTGCCTAAATTTTAGGGTTGTTATTGTCAATTTTGTTAAGCCAAGAAGATCCCCTCTCATTTAGCAGGACTCCCTCCATGATTGCCCAATTTGTCAGCACGAAATTCCCGTGAATATTGGCGTAGAGAAATACAGTATCTTTTGTTTCTGCACATGTTTTCTTTGAAGCCTAGCAGGTCTAAAGTGAGATCCGCTTTGCAGTTGCCTGTCCTTGTTGGATGTTTGGGGTGGTGTCATCATTTCACAGCTGGTGGCTGCCAGCCAAGGCATCCCCCCCTTGCCACCAGCCATTCTCTTCCTGCCCCGCGGTTATCAGCACTGGCCAGTCGAGATTTTCCGGGCCATGGAGGAGCTGTTACGATCAGCCTGCAGAGGTACCAACCTACAAAATTCTCCCAGCCCACCGCAGCTGCGGGAGTGGCGATCTAGAGGAGAAGCGACCTGCGAACTCTCACAGCCTGCTGCGGCGACTCGCTTTGCAAGGACGACAACGCGCCGCGTCAACATCCCATCGGCGCCACTATGTCTAGACATGGTCGACGAACCAAGTATTGTTAGTGAAGTCACCGGCGCCTTCACGGTTTGATTGGAGTGGGGGAACTCCTGCAAGGAGATGTTTTGCGGTGCAGTCTCACGTGCACCAGAAGAGGTCGCAGTCAATAGACAGACATGGTGGCCATAGACTGCAGTGTCAACTATGGAATCAATAGGCGCCTGCTCGGGCCAAGACCTGTGTCTGCGAGAACCCTCTCACCTCGGTCTGATCAGTGAAACCTCTGTGGAAGTGAGTGCGTAAACCCTCCCCCTCAAAGGCGGGTCGGTTACGATGACTTTGGACGCTCTGATTGGTCGAAGGTTGAACGGCCGTTTCTCCCTCACCTAGGAATCTAGGGAAGACACAGTGCTTATAAGCAGCTGTTGCGTGGCTGCTGAATGTGCATTCTCTTTCAGTCGTGCTAGACTGATGAACTGTAACATTATCATGTAGATACTGTAAATAAATCCCATATTCCTCGTTCTAGATGAGAACGAGTCCCTCCCTTCACAACGTCCTCAGCATGGATGAGTTTGGACGATGGCACGGGCCAGCTATTTCATGCCCGACCCCAACCATTACAACCTGGGCACCTCTCTCGCGCATACACTCTACGCTTTCTAGCGCCGCCACCACAAAGTCCATCCGTACCCATCCATTCCATCCATACCCCATGACCCAAAACGGTCATCGGGTATGAATCTCTTTTTCCAAGTTCAAGGGTTTTCAAGGATTGCAAAGAGGTGTGTGAACCTTGATACTCACAGAAGGTTCAGGTGAGGATGCACTTTCCCCTTCAACGGCTGCTCGACGGCGCTGAATGCGAATGCGCACGATTTCACTGGCACGTGTGCGGGCAATGGCTCGGCGGAGACCACCTACGTGGCCAGGCCGAAACCGCGATGCCAGCATCTCTCTGAACTCTTCCATCATATCATCGGGCAGCGGCTCATCTGTGACAAGAGATAAGACACAAAAGCTGCACGAAGGTCCTCAGGGGAGTGTTGGATAGCAGAATTTTACAATTAGGTGCAGCAGTAGAGAAACTAGCAGTAAGGGTGCAGTCGAAATGCTGCAGTGAAATGTTTTACTGAATGGGATAAAGTGTCCATAATATAAATTTTAATGAAATGAAATACTAAGTACAGTGAAAGCTCATTAATACTTACCAGACATTAACTATGCACTAATCAGCAAGTACAAGTTAGCATCCCTTTGACATGCACCACCGCTACCAACAAATAAATAAATGCGACGGTACCGTAAATGTTGCCCAACATACCTACTTTGAGGGCCTTTCTTTCTTTTCTAGCAGTGAAAAAATTTTTAGCATTCTCATAAAACTGTGCGACAGCACAAAGATACGTGTTTAAAGCAGAAAATTAATGTAGGACTGACATTAAAGCTCCTAAACAAAGCAAAAATCTAACATGCAACCCATCACAAGACTAGCTTTGGATTTACATGGCAGGTGCGAAAGTGTCATGGCCGGTTACATGTACTTGCTTGAACAGTGATAAGCATCACGTGAATTTGCTGTGACCCTTCAGATTTCAGAATGCTTGAGTGGTAACAAATCACACCGAAACTGACAATAAAATGGCGCACGTGTATCCTCTTAAGCATCGGCACTGGCTACACACAGAGTGGCAGTTGAGTCACGTGATGAGCGGTACTTTCGTCTGGTTGCACAGATTGGGCTCCTGATAACCCACCTGCTCTAGAGTTGGGAGAGCCCTCTTGTGTTTTAGAGAACTTTCTATGCAACAAATAAGAGATTGACGCAACACACTTCTCCATTATTAAACTGAGAACCTCATTGGTATTTAGTATAACAGAACGTCATTAATTAATTAGTTTCAGAGGGAAAAAAGCACTTGACTCAACAGAATTTCTATTGATAAAAAGATATTTTCCAGACCTTCATATACTACAACTGAGCTGTTATCAGTGCCAGCATATCAATTTGGTGTTCCCTTTATTAAAGAGACCCTGAAACGATTTTCATGATGATGTACGAATCAGGGTGTCTACCAAGTTGACATTTCCAAATTCCCTGAGTTTTCCAGGTTTTCCCTGAGCACCTTTGCAAAATTCCCTGAATGAGCCAGAACATTGTTTTATGTCAAGACAGGCTGACACCATGTTGCTTGATGCTGTCGCTCTTTAGTAAGCATGTTGAAACAAAAAAATGACTTAATCCAGTTTGAATAGTAAGGAGTAATACTTAATTTATTTAAAAAGAAAACAGAGGACACAGCAAAAAAAATGGTAAAATCCATTCCAAATTGAGTCGAACATTTTCAAATATGAATGAAAAGGAGATGCATACAAAAGTAAATATTTTTAATATGAGCTATTTCTATCAACGGATAGCAAACTCATCGGTATGAGGCCTGAACTTTGTCACAACTACGATTCTCTCTCAGCAGCTGGAAAGTCAACCTCAACTGTCCTGACATACTCTCAGCCCATACACATCATCTCAGTGTTGGGTTTCACTGCTTTAGAGAGTTTATTTTGGTTTGAATGAGGGACACCTGCATCTCGGCATCAGCCAGCACCGTTTCTTGAGCTCAAGCTCCTTCAAAGAGGTGGCGGCACGCTTCCTTTCCCCTTAATTCCTCAGTGCGTTGGTCCTTTCTGTTCTCATCCCACGGATCATCTGAAGCATCCTCTTGGTCAGTTGTACAGTCAACGTCAGATTTTTCGAACTCCCTAGGGACCGCAAAAAAAAAAAAAAAAACATCCGATATATTGGGCAGTCCGAAAAAAATGAATGCATGTCTGCCCTTAAGGACTAAAATTGTGACAGGCATGCCCGAAAAAGCTTTTAAGGCCTGCCAGTACACTTATTCGACATATCGGTGCTCGTACTGTGACAGGAGATGGGAGTGCACGCGTGTATAAGTGAGGAATACATACTGTGTCCCGTGAGAATTGCCCTTTCCCACGCATGTTATCCTTCACCGCGTAACACTGCTGTATTAAGGCAAAGCTAACCTTCGGAGACTGGCATTACGCAACACGCTGTGCTCTGTGAGCTTCGAAGCCAATCGCAAGGATTACAAAGGTGGAGTCGGTGCCATTGCTGACAGCGGCAAATTCTTTCAAAGAAAAACACAGCACCGCATGGCAAGAAGCTTAACAGCAAACGTAGAAGCAGCTAAGCCTAACGTTGCTGCAGTGGTGGCTACGGCTTCCAGCGGATCTGTGTGAGAGAGTGGCGGTTTGAGGTGGGGCGAGATGGTCAAAATGGCGACGGTGGTGGCTTTGGTTAATGCCATTTCAGACCTGCAGTCAGGGCAATATACATTGACTATATGGAGTACATGGTGGTGCCACAAAGCCGTGCGAATTATCGGGCATGTTAGAAAAATCGAGCGTCTGGAAAATCGGTCGTTAACTACTCTGGCAATACCTCGTGCCGATGACACGGCATCATTCACGATTCGTTGCAATTCCTCTGTTACTGGAGCCAGCGTTAACATGACTTTCATTCCCTTTCAATAAAGTTACAGCTAATTTTCCCTAATAAAAGCACAAATTCCCTGAGTTTTCCCTGAGTATTTCCAGACTATTCAAATTCCCTGAGAATTCCCAGTTTTCCCGTTTGGTAGACACCCTGCAAGTGTACAGAGTCGCTAGGCTCGGTCCTCTTGATCATTATTTGATGCATTTGAAACCTATAATTTATAAGGTTTTAAAACGTACATCGGTACCGATTGCAGCATGCTACTTGGCGGAATTTTCAGCTGCCCCTGACCGTTTGACGCAAGGTGCCCTAATGATTCTGTAGGGCGAGCTATCCGATTGGCTGCCCAGGACACGTCATCGATTATTTTTCCAACTTTATGGTGAACAAATGTTGTTTGTAATAGTTGGAATGTCAGTTAATTTATTTCTATTAAAAGAAAGTAACAGAAAAAGAATGCACAATGACAATTTCTCACTATTAACCCTTTCGCTGTCACGGACGTACCGGTACGTCATGGCGCTCCCGCCCCCTCAGTGTCACTGACGTACCGGTACGTTCTCTATCGTGCGTTCAAAATTTCGCGCCTGAGCGCAAAGCTGGCGTTCCTGGATTGGCCCCGCCATCTGTAGAATATTTCTACAAGTTCGTATTTTCGCCCAGCACTGTGTTGATACATGTATTGAAGAGTACGGTGCGACTGCCCCTCCCCCCTCTCTCCTTGCTCAGTGGCGCGGTCGCTCCGCGTTCGCTGGATCATGCGTCGCGCGCGTGTGGTTATAGGTTCAAGGGTTGTTCTGCTATCTTCGCTGGCTTGAAGGTTTTTTTTTTTTCTGTTAGTGCGTCTGCTACGGCGCGTCAAGTTCAGAGGCGCGCGCCGTTGCCTCTCCGAAGTGAGATCGACACATGATTGCTTCTCTCGCCGCACCTTCGCTTCCGGCTTGCTGCAGTAAATGTAAAGCCCCTCAAACTTTGTTTTAATCTTTTTCCGTCTCACTCTATCTTCTTGATCAGACAACGTCATGTATCTCTCCGTTGTGCGGGCGATTGAAAGCGCATCCTCCCTGCGCGCGGTTAGTTCCCTGGTATGCTCGTTCCCTGAAACCAAGCCGTCACTGGGGGTGCGTCACGGCCAGATTTGTCCGACAGCGAAAGGGTTAAACACTTCCAGCACAAAGCAAGTGTCATCTGCATGTGTCGCAACGTGCTCCGTGTTGATGAGAGCTCCGCGGTCAGTGTTGATTTCGATTTTTATTTTCGCGAGCACCATGGTTTGCCCTTGTTACATTGTGGGCTGCAAACGCAGGGATTGGCAATATGTCAAGCTGCGACATCGCATCCGTCTGCAAGGCAGCAGGCGAGCGGAGTGGCTGCAGTGCATCGGACTGTCGCTATCCAATCAGTGCCAGGATTTTTGCTTTTGCGGCTGTCCATTTACGTTGGAGGATTACTACCACAATAGTGTTTCACGCCTCCATTATTTAGGTAAACGCAGGTGCAAGCAGGCTGGGCCTGGCTGTTTCACCATGTCGTTTCACAGGATGAGCAGAGGCACAAATGCAAATAGTCTGCACGGTGCAGCCGCCTGATGGCACAGAGCTCAACTAAACACAGTAGCAATAACGAAATGTATTCTACTTCGCTGCTGGTGTAAATTTTTCGCAGTAGCGTAATCATGAACACACTGTTTTTCGAAGTGTTTAAGATGTTTAACACTTGGTTAGAGTAATAAAGCTCTTTGTTTGGCCGGTTAAGCTCTGTGCCACCAAGTAAGTGGGCCGTGCAGAGCAATCAGGATGCTCATGTACATCTACGCTAAAGCCGCTAAAGCTCCTTCATTAGCTTGAGCTTACGCATCCACCTATCAGTCAAAACGCCCAGCTCGCCTGTGGTTAACGGAATACCATACACACTCGGCGCTGGGACAGAATGCTCATAACGCGTGCTGCTTCGATAGTTCTTGCTTGGGGTCGACTGCCAGGCAGCTGGCAGAGAGGTTGGAGAGGCTTCGCGCGCTCGCTGCTAGACAACCAGAAGTAGATGACACAACATGCCATCATGATGCAGAGCCAGTGAAGGCAGAGCTTAGCCCCGATCATTTGGTGAACGAGTTGAGGAGAAAACACAGGGCTGTGGAGGAGGGTAACTTGTAATTGTCCATAGCTCTATTAATATGAGACGCTTCACACAAATTGTGGTGTGAATGATTAACTGTAGCTGTACCCTACGTGTCTACAAAATTTGTCCAAACTGTAATATCTCCATTCCTATGCACCTAAGTTACTGATAGAGAAGAAAGAAAACCGAGGGCCCAATTTTTATTAGCCGTATCATAAGAAGTCCAACAAACAGGCACCAAGGACAGCATAGGAAAAATGTGTGCTTATTAATTGAAATAAAGAAGTGCTAAATTAATGGAAAGGAAAGCGGATGAAAGAACAACTGGCTGCAAGTGAGGCACGAACCCACGTGTTCACATTACGCTTGTGATGCTCTTACCAATTAAGGTACCATGGCGCCGTTTTCACATTCACTTTCTGCGGTATTTATGCATATCTACTAGAACTAATTCTGGGAGTGTAAGCCAGTGCCACAGCTTCGGGCGGATGTGGAACATTCCTTTTTTTCGCAGGCAACCCATGTACAAGATCTTTTTGGGTGAACTGGCTAATGAACCCACACATGCTGCCCGAAGACATCAATGCTGCCGGATCCGAGGCCTTACCATGTAATGAACGAGAAGGAAGAAAACTGAAGGCCTGATTTCTATTCCCCTATGCTGTCCATGGTGCCTATGTTTGTTGGCTTCTTATGATAAGTTAACGATAGCCAGTTACATCCTTGTTATGCAATGCTAGGAGACTCCCGAGCATGTGCAGCATCGCATTTCCTTAGTAAAAAATTTGTTAGCATTAAATTTTGAGAAAGCTTTTCTAATACAGTCAGAACTCATCAATTCAAGCATGCTTAATTTGAACTTTTGGATTATTTGAACTTACGCTGTGGTCCTGTCAATGTTATGTGTATTCCAATGGGCAAAAACACCCGGTAATTAAAACGCGCAAACATTTGCAACTGTTAATTCGAACATACTGCGCTCCGACAATGCTCTCAGCAACACATGAAATCGCATGGCGGCACCCGGACCAGCATTCCTCTGACCTCGCCATAGAGGAGGAGCCTAGGAGAGACCCCTCAACGCCACGCATGATGAAAAAACATTTTAAAAAAAATACGGCTTTGTGAGCAGACGTGTAAGTTTGTGAGCAGACGTGTGCAGACGGGGCATCACCGATTACAGTCAAACCCGGGTATATCGAACTCGCAAAAAGATCAGTTCGATATAGAGCATAATTCGACATAAGCCTGCTAAATGACTGGATGTCATAAAAGCACATACCATTTATAAAATCACTTTATTGACGAAACTAGCTTAGTTACGCATAAATTAGTCCTGCATTTTCTTCTGCTTGGGCAATTTCGCTGCCTGCGACACACGCACTTTCCCACGTTGTCTAAGGAGTCGGAGCAGCTGAGGCCGCAGCCTTTCGCATTCGCGCAGAAGCTCTGGACTAATGCGAGTGCACCGATCACTTCGGAGGATGTGGGCAAAGGACCGTATTTGCTTTCCTCAATGTGCCTACTTTCATTTGTGCTCGGTACGATGTCGGCGATGTAGTCTTCGTTTACGGGCTCTACCATGGTCGCGACACCATCATCTGCACTCAACTCGTCCATCGTTGATTCAAATGTCCAGGAAATTTCGACAGCTCGCTCCAAACTTCGGCAACACCGGCAACGGCTTCGTCGCATTCATCAGAATTTAGTCATCACCGAGCACGCGGAAACCGGCACGTATGAAGAACCCTTCGTACACGGCCGTGCGTACGCGTCGGGCGTCATGGGCACCGGGTTGCGAGTCTGGCCACTTTAGCCCTAATCGTGCCGAGAGTGCTCCTCGGAATCTTGCATGCTGCGGGGACATCGAACTTCTCATCGCGTTCGACGCGATTTATGATTTCGAGCTTCACGACGAAAGGCGATTTCTGCCGCTTCATCACGGCAACACTGCGGGAGAAGGCCCACAAGGCGCTAACATGATAAACCAGAGAAGCAGCCAGACAACTCAGGACGCTTGATTCTGCAACCCGTGAGAGAGCACGGCAAAGCGTCGTCAGGGGAGAGGGAGTGGGAAGTGAAAGATGATAGAGAAAGAGGGAGGATGTGGCCTAATAGACTCCACTATGCGCGAAAGGGGGAGTGTCGACGGCTCGCCCGAACAGCCCGAGGCAGCGAGGTCATGGTAGGGAGAGCGGTTGGATGGAGCCGCGTCGCCGGGTTTCCCCGATACTGCAAGAGAAAGCCAACTTCTGGGGGCACTTTTCCGCCGCTTGACGTTCGATATATCAGGAGTCACTGCAATATTTGTTCGATGTAAGCGTAATTTTTGCGATACATACTCATTGTAACTATACCGTGACCAAAAATTTTTCGATATATACAATAATTCGATGTAAACGGTTTCGATGTAGTCGGGTTCGACTGTACTTCTGTTGGTGATGGGAGGAGGAGGAGGAATAAACTTTATTTGTGGACAGCAGGATTGAGACCTAGGCCTCTCTACCTGTATGACGGCCTTGAGCCCTTGGGCCCTGGCGGCATCTTCAACCTGCTGGATTGCCTTGAGTTGGTCTTCCAGCGCACAGCTGAGCAACACTGTCTCCCACTGCCCTCTGGTCTTGTTTATTTTATTCTATGTGGGTGTCCGAGGACAAGCCCAAACCGTATGTTATGTGTTCGCCCTTTCTTGAGAGAATCTACATCTATCAGTGTAAAGGTACAGGTGATGTGTGCAGGTGTACAGGTAGTGATGGTAGGCCAACTGGTATGGATATGTATCTGTTTGTAAGAGGCGCCATACCGTCGCATGCCGTCTACTCAGTGAGGAGTGTGCCAGGGGGAAATAGGTCCTTTCCAATTTATAGTGAAACATCATTCCAGCGCACAATTGAACACGGACGAGAAGAGAAAGCCGGTAAATGAGGGGAGAAAGGGCCCAATGTACTAGAAAGTATATCGCTAAGTATGAACAGCTCGGCTAGTTGGTTGTGATTAGCATTATGAAACATCGTTCCAGTGCACAATTGTGCACTGGAACGAATTCGGAGACATTCGGAAGCGGACTTTCAATTCAGGGCCTGAATTTCGTAACGAGAATTTTCAAAAATTCTAAAGTTGGAAAAATAGTAGAAGCACAAAGTTTAAAAATTTATAGCTCTGCATCAGGAACAGATATCGCAGTTCTGCAAACAGCATCCTTTAGATCTTTCAAAGAGGACACATTTGATATGTCAATGTATGACTTATGTGAATTTGTCACATTGTGTACAAGGGTTCTGCAAGAGCTGTATTTTCATATTGCTGAATTTTTTCTCATTTAGCGTAATATCAATTTCGTCCACTTTAGATGTACTATGAGATGAGAAGTTCACAGAATTGTGCTAACATTTTTCTTTGCCGAGTTACAGAGTTGTAAACTTGATAGTTTCGTTTTCTGAAAATTTTCAATTTTTGCCAATTTTTAATAAAAATTGACGACCTAAATCAAAAATCTAAAACCAACAGTCACCAGATTTTATGTTTTTCCTTTAAATGCAACAAACCTCGTCAAATTTGCTGCAGTGGTCGCCGAAAAAAACGAGTTCTCCTTTTATATGTATTTAAGCAGGAGTGCCCAAGCTAAAGCTTCCTCTTAATTCGGATAATTCTGAATTCGGTGAGTACCACAAATGTGCGACTTAAAAGAATGAGATGGTGTTGGTGCCCACTGAAATGAAGAGGCGGTGGTTTGCATCACCATAGTCATCAGTGGAAATTGTACATGAATGACAGCAACGCCAGGACAATTCGTGCACATTTGTGCCTTTAGAGTCATCACTTTTGTGCGGACCGCAGCGCACAGCACTGCTATTTCGGCGGTAGTTTCACTCTGACTCAGTGTGCGTGTTAGCAGCGCGCCTTCATGACTGTGTAGTCACTATCCACGATTGCGTCGATAGCGACCGCAGTTTCATCAGCAGTTGCAGCAAGAGGTAGTTTCCTTTTGACTCGGTGCGTGAATCGGCCATGCGCCTTCAAAAATGCAAGGCTGCCGTCCGTGATCACGCCAACAGCGGCCGTGATTCCGTCTGCAGCGATTGCAGCGAACAGTAGTTTCGTTTTTACTCAGTGCAAGGCTGTCGAGGATGAATAGCTCCATCTACATCGTGATGGGCAATAACCTGGCGGCATTGGAGATAAATAATCGGAATGTGCACGCAGTAGTGATAAGCGTGTCTCGAATAAAGACGTGTGCCACGGCTGCGCTGTAGAGGAAGTCGCGAGGCCTTCTCCACTGCAAACGTGAATCAGTCATGAGATGACAAGAAATGCAACTTCCACATTTCTTTAGTGCAAAATGGAAACAGTATGTGTTGACTCATTCAGCAAATAAAAGCGTGTTGACATAGTAAGCATTTGTTTATTATTTTATTGATGCCCTCGATAATTCGACATTCGGTCAATTTGGACATTTCCTTCAGTCCCATAAAATCTGAATTGCCAAACTGTGCTCACATATCCGGCTGCTAGATACCATGTGAACAAGAAAATGCGCAAGGCATGTGTGATTGAGAGCAGCAGGCACGCATCATGGCAGCTTCGCTGCAGTCCTTGCCCGGCCACGTCACATAAAATCAGGCATGCACTCAGTTTCTTCTTTGGCAGCATCAAGTTTTCTTAGTCGCCGAATTCATCGCTATCGCTGCCAATCCTGGTGTGATAAGCATCTTCACCTATCTGTTTCCAAGTGCACGCAGCGTAGTGACGTTGGAAGTGTAGTGCGGTGCATGCCTTTAAGGGGGACGTGACATTCGATAACAGCTTTTCTATTTCTTCATGGATTTTTATGAAAATTGGCAGACTTATCAGCAATGTTTCTGTGATACTACTGTATAAATTTCATAAAGACATCTTGAGAACTTTTTATGTATAATATTTTTCTCCTTCTGGCATTGTTCCAAGCCTGAATCACTTAAAAAATATGATAGAACACTTGTGCAAAGCACTGTGCATTCTAAGATGAATGGTTGAGGTCGTGACATTCTTAGATTTTTTTTATTTGCACGCAATTTCTTTTAGTTCTCATTTTTTTAAAAGGTAACTGTACCACAAGCGCAGTACCAAAAAGCATAGCCTTTGAGATTCGTGGCTGTTACTCAAAGGAAATCATTGCTGGGATATGTGTTTGGATGCCACCTATACGTATAGTGGCGCTCGGCAACGTGCAACCGGTGCAGCTATGAGAGTACCACGGAGACCAACGTCGCAGCAGGTTGTGGTGCATTTTAGAGCACAACTCTTGTTTCTGTGGCGAGCGTCGGTGCCGGAAAGGCGCCTTTATATAGTCCTGATGTTTTCGTTCCACATCACTTGTGGCCAGTCATGCTATGCCGCTTGCGCTGTTGAGTGCTCTCTGCACAGCATGAGCAGAACGGTTCCCAAGCCATGTGCTGCTTTGAACGGGTGTCTTCAACCGCTGGTGAAGTGACGTGGGCACCTTTTTTCTCCGCGCTATGCATTGTGGGTCAGTGGGTCAGCGCAGATGGCGCGACGAACGCGTGGATGGAGCAAGAGCCGTCTTGACATTGGGCCGCATTAGCTGCATTGGTTACATTGGCTGCGCCAGTGCATCAAACTATATGTGTTGTTGTTCTCACCAACGTGACGTAGTGTGTGCGCGCGCGTGCTCATGCTAGGTCAGACTGTATACGCGCCTTAACCGGGCAATTTTTTTTCTCCGGCTTTCATTAGTTCAACTTTTGTATAATTCGAATTTTCGTAGCATCCTAGTGGAATTTGAATGAACAAGCTTTTACTGCATCAACGATGGTTGAGTGCGCCCAATTTTTTACTGACTTCGGGTCGCATGTTTTCTTGGTTACTGCATTTTTTCTCAAGTGTTTTTCCAAAACATAGGAACAAGGTTATACAGTAAAACCTCGTTAAACCGTACCCGCTTAAACAGTAGTTTCGGTTTAAAAGTAGTAAAGTCAATTCCCCGACTCAGCGGCCATTGAACATAATGTATTTTGTATCCGCATAAACCGTACCAGCTTATTGCGTACGCATCGGTTAAAACGTAGCCATAGAGAAATTTCTTTTCTCTATGACGTAGCGTTTCCACTTTTCGTCGCGCAAACACGGCGGTGCGTCGTCTCCATCGGGCGGCCCGGCAGAACAACAAGCCTCAGAGATCGGTACAACGGCCCCCAAGCGCCGTGTGCGTTTGCACGTGAAGCCGCATCAACATCAACATCATTTCGACGCCGCATGGACGCCGTGCCAGGGAGCGTTGTGGCGTCGTGCAAGCGAGGACTCGCGTCATGCCGAAGCTAGGATAAAAAAGACGCCGGGTGCTCAGCATAGAAGAAAAATTAGACATCGTCCGTGTTACCGAACGTGACACGAAGAAGTCGGAGCTGGCCCGCGACATGGATCTGCTGTTGACTACAGTGTGTGGCGTTAGGAATGCGAAGTTGCTCGGCAGCGCTGCTGAGACCGCGAAGAGATATGTCGGCTACGAGGATCGACTTTTCACCATCGTTGCCGCTGTTGTTGCCGAAGTGTCAACTAGCGACAGTGATGAGGACGACACGGAAAGCGACAGCACGGGCTGCGTGTTACGTCAGCCTCATGAATGCGATCGTCGCAAGGAGAACAGGGGCGCGATAACGTAACTATTCCATACAAAAAGTTTTCCGAACTCCGGCACCCGGCAATGAAAAAGGCGCCCCGGGACTTATGCAGCACTACTGCGCGCGTGCACGGAGAATACGTAACGCCAACGAGGAATCTGCCGTGCGAGTGTTTGCCGAGAGGAGGGGGGCTGGCTGAGAAGCTGGCACGCAGCTTCAGTAAGTTTGAGGCTGCTGTCGTCGTGCTAGGCCGCCGCGACATCAAATGAAAATAAAACTTACCCCCCGCGAATTGAATAAATACTGCATGTTTTTTCCCCTTTCATCGCACTCTCTCTGAGTTCCGTTTTCGACATGTAAGTGGGCGATCTCATGCTATTTCGCTTAAACAGTACTACCGTTTAGTACGTACTTTTTCCGAGCTCCGGCCGACTACGGTTTAACGAGGTTTCACTGTACTGCATTTGTTACATGCTGCTACTGGCAAGAAACTTTTTATATTTACTTCTCTGTATGTGATAACTTGTTATTACTTTTGTGTTTATTATATTGAGGTTTGACTATTGCTTAGCCTCAAAGATTCAGGGTATGCACACTCTTACAGATTACATAGTGGCTACTCCCTGTTTGCTGCATGAAGGAACATGTGATCTTTTCCGAGCAAGTGCAAACGGTAAGGGTAAAGGATCGCATGCGGTACTTCAGCTGATCTAACAAAGTGGTCTGAAAGTGTTGGCATGTGCAACACTTGTGGAAAACATACCTTCTGGTGGGGCATGGTCAGGGGCACAGTCGGGGCAGTACCACTCCTCTATGGGCACAGAGTCAAGCGGCGGGCTCAGGCACTCGCAGTGGTACCCCAAGTCACAGGCATCACACAGAAGCAGCCGATCCTCGCGATCACATCGACCGCACACTTCACAGTAAGTCAAGTCCTCTTCTTCCTGCTGCTCCTGTCCCTCCCCCTCACCGGGGACTGGTACTGAGATTTGGTGGACCACTCGGTCTCCCTTGCGCACCAAGATGAGCCGAAACACAGACCGGTCCACAGGGCATGTGTTCATGTTCTGTGCACAGAGAAAGATATTAAGGATACGCTTGTGCAAATATTTTATATTTTCCATCATTTGATCAAATATTATGCTATTTGGTGTTCGTTTTAGTTGAAATTACAGTACTCACAAATTTTAAGTACTTGGAACAAATGAACATAAATTTCAAAACATGTACAAGTGGGAGTTTCAGTTTCGGTGAGCAAGTTGCATTACCACTGACACTGTTCATAGCAAAGACAGGCCATAGACAAATGGTACTTTAGGCTGCAACGAACCACAACGAAATCGTCCATCGTAATGCAGATACAGTCGAACCCGACTATATCGAACCCGTTTACATCGAATTATTCCATATATCGAACAATTTCTGGACACGGTATAGTTACAATGAGTATATATAGCAAAAATTACGCATACATCGAACAAAACTAGTAGCGACCCCCTATATATCGAACGTCAAACGGCGAAAAGTGCCCCCGGAAGTTGGCTTTCCCTCGCGGTGAAGGGAAAACCCGGCGGCGCGGCTCCATCCAACCGCTCTCCCTACGTGACTGCGCTACCTCGGAGCCGCCGACACCACCCTACAAAAAAATGATCCTGGCCCGTCCGCCCGCAGCGCTTGCTCCGACAGCCAATCAGAGGCTCTTGTGCCCTCGTCGTGCAAGGTGGCGAAAGTGCTAGTTGTCTCGCTGCTTATCTGATTCATTGTGTGCGCGTTCTCCCGCAGTGTTGGCGTGATGAGGCGGCAGAATTCGCCTTTCATCGTGAAGCTCGAAATAATAAACCGGGTCGAACGCGGTGACAAGTCGGATGTCCCCGCAGCGTGCAAGATTTCGAGGAGCACTCTCAGCACGATCTTGAAGAATAAGGGGGAGATTAGGGCTAAAGCGGCTGAACTCACGACCCGGTGCCTGTGGCGCCCAACGCGTACGCGCGGCCGTGTACGAGTGGTTCATCCGAAATTGCTTAAGCCGTACCGACTTCCGCGTGCTCGGTGATGACTGTAAATTCTGATTAATGCGATGAAGCCGTTGTCGTTGCCGAAGTTTGGAGCGAGGTGTCAGAATTTCCGGAAGCTGTTGACAAATCAACGGTGGACGAGTTTGTGAGCGCAAATGATGGTGTTGCGACCACAGGAGAGCCCGGAAACAAAGACTACATTGCCGGCATCGTGCCGAGCACAAGTGAAAATGGGCACAACGAGGAAAGCAACGACCGTCTTTGGCCCACATCCTCCGAAGCGATTGGTGCGCTCGCACTAGTCCGGTGCTTCTGCGCGAAGGCGGAATGTTGCGACCTCAGCTGCTCCGACTCCTTAGACAACGTGGGGAAGTGCGTGCCTCGCACGCAGCGAAATTGCCCAAGCAGAAGAAAATGCAGGTCTATTTCGTGCGAAACGAAGCTAGTTTCATCAATAAAGTGATTTCATAAATGGTATGTGCTTTTATGGCATCCAATTATTTAGCAGGCTTATATCGAATTATGCTCTATATCGAACTGATAGGCGTTTTTTTGCGAGTTCGATATAGCCGGGTTCGACTGTAGCAAATTTATCGCTTGCCTACATATCACACTCAAGGGCCTCTATTTTGAGCAGTAGTGGTGTTTCCAGCATCAGCCACACAGCATGCCTTGTAGCCAAAACAAACTCTGAAAGACCAACCCTTGGGCGGGCTGATCTTGCATTCTCATAAAGGCAAGTCAGACAGCAGAATACCAGACTGACACAACGAGACAATGACTTGTCTGTATTGTGCCTCTGTTTAGCATTTTGCCTTAATATATTCCTTCAATGGTCGAATTTTTTCATGCAAACTGTGCTTGTGGTCAATTTTTTTAATGGCAAATTCCTGTATAGAAAATGATATAAAATTCATGAATACAGCACAAATTTCTACCAAGCAAACGATTTACTCGCACAGCAGTATACACACAAATATGCTATACAGTAAGAGAGAGAAAGAGATAAATAAATTTTATCAATTGACCAGACTTCTTTGACTTGCAAGAGATCGAGAAAAGGGTTTAGCAAAATTTACGGCTATCAATTTGTTGTTCCAAAAACACATTTGATTCCAAGAAGAAATGCACCAGAAATAAGTCGCAAGACGAAACATTTGAGCAGTCGCCAGGAGAAGAGGCATTGTGTGCAGCCATACCAAAATCACAACTGCACACACCCCTGTGTACAGTGAAATCTCAATATATTGAACTTCAGGGGCTGCGGTAAATTGTTTGTTATTCTGAAAGATCGCTATAGTGAAAGCCCCAGAATTAACCCTTCTGCCCATCAACCCATCAGTTCGTAAGTTGTCACCATATGGGCTATCCACGATAACGTCGCTGTTGGCTCTTGGCATGTGCTGTTGCTATTTGTCATAGATTCCACTGCCACGCACCCCCAAAGCACCGTATAAATTATGAGTGACTCGCGCAAAGCAGATGCTGACGCTGAAAAAGCTATAGACAAAAAGGTAGCTCCATGTCGCTTCCAAAGCACAATGTTTCTTGTTTTTTGTTTGTTTTTCACATTTCTTAGCGTGGACACAACTGTCTTGCTCAAGGCGGACACATGAACTATGCCAAAGTGCAAGTGGGCGTAAACGACAGCATCTGTAAAGTGCAAAGTGCGACCGTGTGGCATCTCCACGAGTGTGGAGGTTACATTTCATCACACGCGAAGAAAGAAGCACGAAAGAAAGAGGCATGAGCAGGAAGAAGGGTGAAAGAAGGAAGAGACGCGCTCGCCAAACCTGATGCGCCGTCATCTCCACTCGCCCACGTTCTTTTTTTCTCAGACGCCATCTCAGGTTTTCCGAACCCATGCACTCTAACGTCCTCCGCTCTCTGCGCCTTGTAGTCTGCTAGCCTACTGTTTCAGCTACAGTCGAACCCGGCTATATCGAACTCGCAAAAAAAACGCCTGTCAGTTCGATATAGAGCATAATCCAATATAAGCCTGCTAAATAACTGGATGTCATAAAAGCAAATACCATTTATAAAATCACTTTATTGATGGAATTAGCTTAGTTTCGCATGAAATAGTCCTGCATTTTCTTCTGCTTGTGCGATTTCGCTGCCTGAGACGCATGCACTTCTCCACATTGTCTAAGGAGTCGGAGAAGCTGAGGTCGCAACTTTCCAAATTTGCGCAGAAGCACCGGACTAATGCAAGCGCACCAATCACTTCGGAGGATGTGGGTAAAAGACCATCGTTGCTTTCCTCATGGTGCCCAATTTTACTTGTACTTGGTACGATGTCGACAATGTAGTCTTCATTTTCAGGCTCTCCTGTGGTCGCGACACCATCATTTGCACTCACGAACTGATCCACCGTTGATTCGTCAACAGCTTCCGGACCGGAAATTCTGACAGCTCGCTCCAAACTTCGGCAACATCGGCAACGGCTTCGTTGCATTCATCAGAATTTACAGTCATCACCGAGCACGTGGAAGCCGGCAAGGCTGAAGCAATCACGGTGCCCGTGGTCGGGCACCACGGGCACCGAGTCGCAAGTTTGGCCGCCATAGCCCTAATCTCCGCTTATTCTTCAATATCGCGCTGAGGCGGAACAAATGCCGGCTATGTATGCCAGGCTAACCCCGCCTGCTTCAACATCACCACCACCACCACCACCACCTGTGCTGAGAGTGCTCCTCGGAATCTTGAATGCTGCAGGGACATCCGACCTGTCACCGCGTTTGACCAGATTTATGATTTCGAGCTTTACTACGAAAGGCAAATCCTGCCGCTTCATCACGGCAACAGTACGGGAGAAGGCCCACAAGACGCATACACAATGAACCAGAAAAGTAGCGAGACAATTCGCACTTTCACCATCTTGCACGACGAGGGCACAAGAGAGCTCCGATTGGCTGTTTGAGCAAGCGCTGCGGGTGGGCCAGGATCATATTTTGCAGGGGCGTGTTGATGGCTCGCTCAACGCAGCGCAGTCACGGTAGGGAGAGCGGTTGGATGGAGCCGCGCCGCCGGGTTTCCCCGCCACCACGAGGGAAAGCCAACTTCTGGGGGCATTTTTCCGCAGCTTGACGTTCGATATATCAGGAGTCACTGCTATTTTTATTCGATGTAAGCGGAATCTTTGCAACATATACTCATTGTAACTATACCTTGTCCAGAAATAGTTCGATATATAGAATAGTTCGATGTAAACGGGTTCGATATAGTTGGGTTCGACTGTACCGTGAAGGATACACGGAAATCAAGAATCCCCAGATTTCGGAATATTAGTTCGTAAAACTGAGGCGTTGTTAACACAGGGAAATTGAATGATTGTTATTCTGAAAAGTATGTTAATGTGGTGTTAGTGGTAACGAGGTTTCACTGTATAGGAATATACGAATCACAACCGAAAGAACCACAACTGAAGGCAAAAAAAAAAGAAAACTGATTAGTATCTCTGAACTCTGGTCGCAGCCCACTGTTGGAAAGGCAATGGCAGCATGTGTAAAAAAAATGATAGCATCTCCTACACCCAAGCTTTGGAGGTAGCAGATAACACGCGCATGACCACTTGACCGAGCGCTCGGAGGTAAACTAGTGGAGCGCACTGGTAAGCGGGAACACAGCTTCAAATTACATTGAGTGACTTCATAGAGATGGCAGCACCTCTCAACAACCAGTAATGTCGAAATCGTGCAAAGTACGAAATAACATATCTACTCGCATAATGATCGCACCCCTGAAATTTTTGGCAAAATTCGATTTTTTTTTTTCTTTCCCGTGTAACGATCGCACCCTGAACTTGTCGCAGTGATATGTCGTGTGTCAAGTCTAGCTAATGAAGATCGCGCTTACCATTTGTCGAATGCTGTCAAATGCTACGCAAACTACCGTATTTACACGATTGTAAGTCGACCCCTTTTTTAAAATTTGAAAGCCTGAAGTTGGGGGGTCGACTTACAATCGAAACCAAAACATGGCCCTGCCAAAAAAAGCGATACCAACGAGAGCTACAACGTAGTTACAATGTTATGTTTGCTCTATGGCCCTACCCGTATGTTTTTGCTATCCCGCATGTTTGTTTGCTCTCGGAAGGGTTTTTCAGCATTTTTGAGAGTCTTACAATGCATGCAACACTCATGGGGGGGGGGGGGGGGGGGTCGATAGTTGATGGAAGCGCCGCTGTTCCCATTTGCAGCGGCACCCTCAGAACGGCGGCGCTTGCAGGGGGTATCAGTAGTTCATGGAAGAGCAGGCGCCGCTCGCGGGTTTCTCTTTCTCTGTTTAAAGGCATTGCTATTGGTTTGACCAACTTTTTGACGCGTTCCACTTGACTGCCGGCTGCGTGCTACTTCTATGCTGCCCCAGTCGTCATGAGTGCTGCAGGCCCACTAATTGTTCGGCACTCATTCCCAGCAGCATTCAAGGGGGCTGCCATCCTTTACGCCAAAGAAACAAATCACTGCGCAGCGGGCCGCAATTTCTATGTTTCTAAATGGGTGGTGCGAGAGTGGCGACTGCAGCGAAGCGAAATTTTCACCCTGTGACGGCAAGTGACAAATTTCCCACGTGCCGAAGTCTGGACGCTTTCCGGAGCTGTAGGTTTTCATCCCGCAACAAATGCGGGATGAAAACAAAAATCTTTTCACGGGAAATTTAATCCGCGTAATGATCGCACCCCTAAATTTTCGTTAATCTTTTTTAAAGAAAAGTGCCATCTTTATGTGAGTAAATACGGTATAACATTCACACCGTACATGTACGTCGAAAACCGTGTGGGACAGATCAGCAGTGCCATACACGTATGGCAAAAACCCTCAAAGGGCTACAAGCAAGACCTACACACACATGGTACAAACCACAGAAAGGATACATCGCGCTTCCATGGTTCATCTAATCATTGAACATAGCAACGGGTACATCATTGCTTCATTTAAATTGGACTCCAGCATAACTTTTTCAATGCCCGTAACTAGTGCTCCACAGCTGCCAAGATCAGAGGCTTGTTTGAATTACATGATGAAGAACTGAAACACTTCTAAATTACAGTCGTCGAATGATTTTCCGGACTCCGAAAATTCGGACATGCCCGATTATTCGGTCAGCTTCGCCGCACCGCCATACTCCCCATAGACCCTAATGTATAACAACTGCCGAAAGTTCGGACACCTTGCAACCTTTCGTCTGATTTTTCGGACACTCCTTGAGCCAACTCGATCGAGAGCACCATGCAACGACTCTGAGCCCAGAAACTGGAAATCCACGCTCATCATCATCGTTTCTGCCTGGTTCCATAGAGTGGCTATACAGCAGTTCCGGTTTCAGCTTAGTAAGCCATGTCAAGACAATCCAGCAGCTGATTTGTTTCTTCGCGCACGACGCTGCGAGTAGGCAACGTTTTTCGTTTGTGCGACTGGTGTCGGCACGGTGGTGTTTGCTTTGTGTGCTGTGTCGGGGTTTCGGTGATCCAATGTGCCATAGGGAAACATCGCGTCAAGTGTCTGATGGCCCCGACAGTGCCCGTGCAGACTGTGCTGGGGAATGCCGGCAAGCGGGTGCCGGGAGGCCTAAGATGTGTCACCTTCCGATGTGCTCCCTACCGACGCGGAAAATGTTCTGCCGAGACCTGCGCAGTGGTTGCATTGCGATTCCGGACACCGTCTCATTTGACAGTTTCACAGGTGCTGACACTGCTGTACTGACATGCGCAGAACTCGACGACGGCGAGATCATTCGTCAGGTTTCTAATGCACCGCCTGACGATGACTCCGAGTCAGATGACGCACCATGTGCTACGCTGCCGTCGCATGCGGAGCATGCACAAGCAGCGACTGTGCTTTCAGCCGCCTATTGTGACCATACGACCCTCTCCGAAATTCAGGCTTATCTGATGCGCGTAAACGGAACAGCGTGCAACGGCGCTTTCACGATTTCTTCAAGCCTACTGCCGAGCCCAAATAAGTGCGTGGAAATAAAGGATTTCATTTCTTTTTTTTTCTTAATCTGCTTTTTTAGACACCTGTTTATTCGGACATTTCCGCAGTCCCCGTGAGGTCCGAATAAACGGTCGGCGACTGTATTGACCATCAGTATGCTACAGAGCCACACACATTTGGAAGGACAATACGGTGAATGGTGAGTTGCAGTTATTTAATTTTCCAAACCGACAAGCCAGAATAAGGATTTACTGTGTATCATCAGCTCTCTATGATGCCTTGTCACCAAAACTAATGTGAAACAAGCAAATGGAAGAAAAAATGTGAATGCAGTCATCCATGCCCACCTTGGCCCATTCCTGTATGCAGTCGAGGCAGAAGGTGTGGTCACAGCTCTCGGGCGTGCCCACCTCCTGTCCCAAGAAACGGTTGAGGCAAACAGCGCATCGCTCTGCCTGTGCGTCGCTCAGGTCGCTGTCGCTAGCCTCGCCTGCAGCTTCGGCTGCCTTGCGCAGAGCAGCATGGACAGTCTTCTTGGCCGATACTGCTTCCACTGCTCTGGTGACAACCTGCTGCTGGCAACCTTCCAAGAGCAGCTCTGAAAGACAGCCCACACGAATGAGCAGCTGCACCCTCAAGCGATGCAAAAGTTCCACCTGCTAAAGAGATGGCATGTCGACATCATTACACAGTCTATACAGTCAAAACTCATGGTGAAGTTGCTTCTTACACGAAAATACAGCAGAACCTTGTTCATACATTACCATTTAATACGATTTCTCGGCACCAATTCTGACACTGAGAACGCAAAAATTTGCCAATACAGTTACGCTTCCTTTTTCCAGCTAAAACATTCCCGAAAAACACAGTATTTTGGCACCAATGTTCACTACCGTATTCACTTGAATCTAATGAGCACATTTTTTCCGACAACGCAGGTCCCAAAATTACATGCACGTTAGAATTGAGTACGACCATAAAACTGTGTTACCATATTGACATCAGCTATTCAAAATGGCTGCCCTGTATGCGCTTTGAGGCAAGCGGCTAAAGCTTCCTCCATGCGCTGTAGTATGTGTGCTTAGGTTAGTCTACAGTCTGTCTTCCCATTTTCTGTGTCTGCTCTATCAGCAAGGAAGTGTCGACTACGAAAACACACCGAGTTCATCATGATGCTGCATTTAAAAAGAAAGTGATCATGTGTGTAAACAGACTGAAATTGGACAGATTCACATGTGTTCCGAGTTCCAGAAACTTGTGTGTGGGACTAGCGCAAAGAGAATCAGAGGCATTATACTCCGGCGACTGCTGAATATTGTGTAGCCACGTGTACCCTATCTTGAAAGTGATCAGCGATTGGAAGAGAGTCTAGGCGTCAAGGTGCACCAAGGGCCAATAGCTCTGTCTGCGTTGTGATCTCATCACTTTGTTCATGTTGAAGCGAGAGGCAGCACGAAGGTCAATTCGCTCGCTCCTGCTACCACACTTCCTCACTTCAGTGTTTTGATAGCGAGTTTTGGTGGTCATCGAGAGAGACGTGTTCATGTTTGCTTGTGCACACGTGACACCATGCTTGTTAATTTAGTTATAAGCGAATGTTTACAAGTTTATACCGCTGACTTTGTACAGCTGTTCACTAATTTGTTATCGCAACCGATGCTTCGCCTTTCGGGTGAAACTGCTACTTTTTTATTCTTCGCAAATTCAGTGCATTGGGAGTAAATCTTTTTTTTTTTTTCTTCATTGACAGAACATTGTATTTCTGTATGAAAGCATGAAGTGCACGGTACTGTAAAGGACGCTTTTCTTTTTTCTTGATACCGAAAAACGGGTGGGCAGCAACAACTCAGGGCATGTTAGGATAGAGTAAATACAGTACAGTCGCCGACTGATTTTCCCGACCCCGAAAATTCAGACATGCTGGATTATAGTCGCCGACCGATTTTCCGGACTCCAAAAATTCGGACATGCCCGATTATTCGGTCAGCTTCGCGGCACAGCCATTCTCCCCATAGATCACAATGTATAACAACAGCCAAAAGTTCGAACACTTTGTAACCTCTCGTCTGATTTTTCAGACACTCCTTGAGCAAACTCGATCGAGAGTACCATGCACCGACTCTGACCGGTGCATGGTTCGACTTGCTGAACGCCATTTTTGTTTTGAACGGAGCCTCCTTGCTGCCCCACCAAGTGGCGCTACTGCAAATCCCCGCTCATCATCATCGTTTCTGCCTGGTTCGATAGAGTGGCTCTACAGCAGTTCCGGTTACAGCTTAGTAAGCCATGTCAAGACAATCCAGCAGCCGATTTGTTTCTTCGCGCACGACGCTGCGAGTAGGCCACGCACATTTTTCGTTTGTCCGACTGGTGTCGGCATGTTGGTGTTTGCTTTGTGTGCTGTGTCGAGGTGCCGGTGATCCCAACGCGTCATACGGAAACATCGCATCAAGTGTTTAATGGCGCCAATAGTGTCCGCGCACACTGCACTGGGGAATGCCGGCAAGCAGGTGGCGGGACGCCTAAGATTTGTCACCTTCTGATGTGCTCCCTACTAACAAAAATGTTCTCCAGAAAATGTTCTGCCGAGACCTGCGCAGTGGTTGCATTGCGATTCCGGATACCGTCTCATTTGACAGTTTCAAAGGTGCTGACACTGCTGTACTGACATGCGCAGAACTCTACGACGGCGAGATCATTCGTCAGGTTTCTGCTGCACTGCCGGACAATGACTCTGTTGGAAGATGACGCACCATGTGCTATGCTGCCATCGCATGCGGAGCGTATACAAGCAGTGACTGTGCTTTCAGCCGCCTATAGTGACCGTACGACCCTCTGCGAGATTCAGGCTTATCTGATTGCGCGTAAACGGAACAGCGTGCAACGGCGCATTCACGATTTCTTCAAGCCTACTGCCAAGCCCGAATAAGTACGTGAAAATAAAGGATTTCATTTTTTTTTCTTAATCTGCATTTTCGGACACCTGTTTATTCGGACATTTTCGCAGTCCCTGTGAGGTCCGAATAAACGGTCAGCGAATGTAGATCACAACTGTAATAGTATGACATGATTTCCAGCCTCTGAACCCAACGTGAACAAAAATAAAAATACAACGCAATTTTTTAGAGCACTTCTACGTGGTTTTCAGTGATGATATTCACTAATCAGATAGAAAAATGGTTATAGACATAGAAAATGTGATTTTCAAGAGAACTTTTCGGCCATTTTTCGCGATGCAAAGACAATGCCCCCCAGCAAAACTTCCTGGCAGGATGTTATGCCTGGAGAAGCTGCTGACCTAGGCCAAATTCGAGGATCATGAACATAAGCTTACTAATGCCGGGCCCCACCAGATCAGCACGTGTCAGCGTCTCGTGCTACAGCGCTTCGCATTACGTAGACGTCAACTAGTTTAGTTCGCCAAACTTTTAGTGACTTCGAATTGTACATGTCTGTTGAGGCCTGTTTTGTCCAAAACATATGAACCATGTTCTAATGTACTTAGCTGTATCCGATAGTCAATATAAGCATATACAGTCGCCGACCGATTTTCCGGACTCCGAAAATTCCGACATGCCCGATTATTCGGTCAGCTTCGCGGCACCGCCATTCTCCCCATAGACCATAATGTATAACAACTGCCGAAAGTTCGGACATGTTGCAACTTCTCGTCTGATTTTTCGGACACTCCTTGAGCCAAATTGATCGAGAGCATCATGCACCGACTATGACCGGCGCATAGTTCGACTTGCTGAACGCCATTTTTGTTTTGAACAGAGCCTCCTTGCTGCCCCACGAAGTGGCGCTACTGGAAATCCCCGCTCATCATCATCGTTTCTGCCTGGTTCGATAGAGTGGCTCTACAGCAGTTCCGGTTTCAGCTTAGTAAGCCATGTCAAGACAATCCAGCAGCTGATTTGTTTCTTCGCGCACGACGCTGCGAGTAGGCAACGTTTTTCGTTTGTGCGACTGGTGTCGGCACGGTGGTGTTTGCTTTGTGTGCTGTGTCGGGGTTTCGGTGATCCAATGTGCCATAGGGAAACATCGCGTCAAGTGTCTGATGGCCCCGACAGTGCCCGTGCAGACTGTGCTGGAGAATGCCGGCAAGCGGGTGCCGGGAGGCCTAAGATGTGTCACCTTCCGATGTGCTCCCTACTGACGCGGAAAATGTTCTGCCGAGACCTGCGCAGTGGTTGCATTGCGATTCCGGACACCGTCTCATTTGACAGTTTCACAGGTGCTGACACTGCTGTACTGACATGCGCAGAACTCGACGACGGCGAGATCATTCGTCAGGTTTCTAATGCACCGCCTGACGATGACTCCGAGTCAGATGACGCACCATGTGCTACGCTGCTGTCGCATGCGGAGCGTGCACAAACAGTAGTGACTGTGCTTTCAGCCGCCTATAGTGACCGTACGACCCTCTCCGAGATTCAGGCTTATCTGATTGCGCATAAACGAAACAGCGTGCAACGCCGCATTCACGATTTCTTCAAGCCTACTGCCGAGCCCGAATAAGCGCGTGGAAATAAAGGAATTCATTTTTTTTTCTTAATCTGCTTTTTCGGACTCCTGTTTATTCGGACATTTCCGCAGTCCCCGTGAGGTCCGAATAAACGGTCGGCGACTGTATTTGTTACACGCCGACATCAGGAATAAAAATTTTAATTTACCGACAATCTGAGTGTATCCTACTTTACGGCATTACCTCCACAAGAAATTTGACAACCTACGCTGCAATGAAGCCACGCCACACTTCTACATGAAAGAGACATAAAAAAGAGATTGCAGTACAGAGAAACAGAAGATGTTTATGTCTTCAGCTGTGCTTTGCAGGTGACTGTACTAGGCCACTATGATATCAATTTAGGTGTTTTACATGGCTATTCACACAATTCATGTGTACATTATGGTCCAGTGTTAATGGAAAGACTAAATTACAGATGTGGAACCAACTACGGTTAAGTTTTGATCCAAAGGCATCAGCAATAATTTCTCTATAAAATATCAACAACCTCCCCATAATTAAGCCACACAATCAGAACAAACCAGAACCTACCTTGAGGAATCTCCTCCCACTCCGACTCGCCATCACCACCTTCATGTTCTGCTGCAGACTCATCCTCTTCCGAGGACGATCCGGGCTCCCCACTGCTCTCTTCATCATCCTCATCCTCGTCGCCGCTGCCTTCCTCTGAGCCACTGTCAGATGACGACTGCTCCTCCTCTTCATCAACAATCACCCTTGCGTTGCGCTTGCGCTGCGGAACAATCTCCTCCTCGTCGGAGCTCATGGCAGTCACCCCTCAGTGTGGGACTCTTTCAGCTGGCCATGGTAGAGTCTGCCTCTAGAAAGCATAGGAACAGTCGGTTCAGACTTGAGGCACTGGCAGCACAGACTATACATATGTGAAATGGCCACATGTCTGTGTATGCCTTGCTGCAAATTACATCCAAGTGGGTAAGCGTTGCAGTACTATGGGGTGTGAATACCGAATACAGTAAGAGCTCGTTAACTTGAATACCGTGGGGATGCTATGAAAATTCAAGTTATACAAAATTAAAACTAATGAAAGAAAAGAATTGCTCGTTTAAGACACGTATATACAGTCGAACCCGACTATATCGAACCCGTTTACATCGAATTATTCCATATATCGAACAATTTCTGGACACGGTATAGTTACAATGAGTATATATAGCAAAAATTACGCATACATCGAACAAAACTAGTAGCGACTCCCTATATATCGAACGTCAAACGGCGAAAAGTGCCCCCGGAAGTTGGCTTTCCCTCGCGGTGAAGGGAAAACCCGGCGGCGCGGCTCCATCCAACCGCTCTCCCTACGTGACTGCGCTACCTCGGAGCCGCCGACACCACCCTACAAAAAAATGATCCTGGCCCGTCCGCCCGCAGCGCTTGCTCCGACAGCCAATCAGAGGCTCTTGTGCCCTCGTCGTGCAAGGTGGCGAAAGTGCTAGTTGTCTCGCTGCTTATCTGATTCATTGTGTGCGCGTTCTCCCGCAGTGTTGGCGTGATGAGGCGGCAGAATTCGCCTTTCATCGTGAAGCTCGAAATAATAAACCGGGTCGAACGCGGTGACAAGTCGGATGTCCCCGCAGCGTGCAAGATTTCGAGGAGCACTCTCAGCACGATCTTGAAGAATAAGGGGGAGATTAGGGCTAAAGCGGCTGAACTCACGACCCGGTGCCTGTGGCGCCCAACGCGTACGCGCGGCCGTGTACGAGTGGTTCATCCGAAATTGCTTAAGCCGTACCGACTTCCGCGTGCTCGGTGATGACTGTAAATTCTGATTAATGCGATGAAGCCGTTGTCGTTGCCGAAGTTTGGAGCGAGGTGTCAGAATTTCCGGAAGCTGTTGACAAATCAACGGTGGACGAGTTTGTGAGCGCAAATGATGGTGTTGCGACCACAGGAGAGCCCGGAAACAAAGACTACATTGCCGGCATCGTGCCGAGCACAAGTGAAAATGGGCACAACGAGGAAAGCAACGACCGTCTTTGGCCCACATCCTCCGAAGCGATTGGTGCGCTCGCACTAGTCCGGTGCTTCTGCGCGAAGGCGGAATGTTGCGGCCTCAGCTGCTCCGACTCCTTAGACAACGTGGGGAAGTGCGTGCCTCGCACGCAGCGAAATTGCCCAAGCAGAAGAAAATGCAGGTCTATTTCGTGCGAAACGAAGCTAGTTTCATCAATAAAGTGATTTCATAAATGGTATGTGCTTTTATGGCATCCAATTATTTAGCAGGCTTATATCGAATTATGCTCTATATCGAACTGATAGGCGTTTTTTTGCGAGTTCGATATAGCCGGGTTCGACTGTAGTCCGACGTAGCGTGAGCGAGCGAGCGCACCCGCTAAGTCATGTTGGTGAGAACGTCTTTAGTTCGAAGCACAGGCACAGTCAACGTAACCGGACGCAGTCCAACATGCCCGACGTTGAGATGGCTCTTGCTCCATCCACGCGTTCACTGCGCCAACCCACAATGCATGGAGCGGAAAAAAAAGGGTACCCACGCCGCTTTGCCAACGGTGTTGAAGGTGAGAGGCAGATGAAGCATTTGCTCCCCGCTGCTGGCACTTTTCTCAGTACAGTAAAACCTCATTAAACCATACCCACTTGAACAGTAGTTTCGTTTTAAATGTAGTAAAGTCAAATCCCCAGCTCAGCGGCCATTGAACATAATGCGTTTTGTATCCGCATAAACCATACCAGCTTATTGCATACAAACTGGTTAACATATAGTGCTTCCCCTTTTCGGTGCGCAATCACGGTGGCACATCGTCCCCATCAGGCGGCCCGGTAGAACAACAAGCCTCGGAGATCAGAACAACAGCCTCCAAGCATCCTGCATGCTTGCGCGTGAAGCCACATCAACACCATTTCGGCGCCGTGCCAGAGAGCGTTGTGCCGTCATGCAAGCTAGGACTCGCATCATGCCGAAGCTCGGATAAAAGACACCGCTTGCTCAGCATAGAAGAAAAATTGGACATTGTTTGTGCTATCGAAAATGGCACGAAGAGTGTCGGCGCTGGCACGCGACAGGGATCTACCATTGACTACGGTGTGTGGCATCTGGAATATGAAGAAATCGCTTGGCAGTGCTGCTGCAACCGTGAAAAGATGTCAGCTACAAGGTTCGACTTTGCGCCATCGTTGCCTCTGTTGTTGCTGAAGTGTTGCCTAGCGACAGTGGTGAGAACGACACAGAATGGAACAGCACGGGTGATTCAGACCCGATAATGGCAGAAGCTGCGCATTACATCAGCCTCATGAATGCAATCGTCGCGACGAGAACAGCACCCAGCAATGAAAAAGGCACCCTGTGACTTCTGCAGTGCTACCGTGATGCAATGCCAACGAGGAATCTGCCATGCGAGTGTCTGCTGAGAAGAGGGAGCTGGCTGAAAAGCTGGCTTGCAGCTTCAGTAAGTTTGAGGCAGCTGTCATCACTGCTAGGCTGCCCCAGCACCAAACAAAGATAACAGACTTCAGTTGCGCGAAGTGAAGAAATACTGCATGTTTTTGCCCTTTCATAGCACTACCTCCGAGTTCCGCTTTTGACAGGTAAGTGGGCGATCTCATGCTATTTCGGTCAAGCAGAACTACCGTTTAGTACATTCTTTTTCCGAGCTCTGGCCAGCTACGCTTTAATGAGGTTTCACTGTAGTGTCGTCCTACTGCAGGCTGCAATATCACATGATGGACTATAGTGGACACGAAAGCGCAGCTGGCTTCACTTCGTACTGCTAATAAGAAGATACCATTCACACAGCATGAAACCGCATTGTTTGTCGCCAACTTTTAAATTAAACAAAATAAATTTTCTTCTCATTCAAATTGCTTTTTCTGGCAGCTGATGTTCTACATCAGCCACCATGGCTGTGAGTTGTTGTGCTGGCCAACGCTCCCCAACGTGATATCTATTACACGTATAATACCCAAGAAAAATGGATGAGAAAATTGCACCACGGTAGTTCAATTGGTAAGGTCATCACATGTGTAATGCGAGGACGTGGGTATGGATCAGACCTGTAGCAAGTTGTTTTTAAGTCTACTTCCATATCCCTTTATCTTTTTACATCTCTATAAAAATTTATCCTAAGCTTTCCCTGGTTTCATTGTCAGTTGGCTTCATATGCTTGCGATTAACAAAAATTGGGCCCCTAGTCTCCCATTCTCAATCACTTAAACATAGCAGGCGTTTCTAAAAACAAAGGAAAGAGTTCCGCACTCACCAGTGTTTCTTGTATCAAGCAGTGGCCTTATGGACTTCTGCAGAAAAGTGTCAGCAAAAATGGCATGCTGTTTTCTTCCTGAAAAATGCAAATGTGAATAGACTTAGGACACTGCGTCAGTATCACATGATAGGTCCCACACTCTTATATTAAAATATATACTCAAGGGCACAACTAGCATCAAAGAAGGTTTAATAACATGCTAAAAGCAAGCAGAGCATAACATAGCAGCTTGTTATGCAGAGAATCAAAAGCTATAAATTTCCAGACTTCAGCCCCATGACAGTGGCATGGCAAACCTCAATTTCAATACTGTGACACCTAGAGTAATGGATATTCATTGCATAAACTGTTAGAAAAGTCAGCCACCCTGTTGATACTGAAGAATACTGAGCCTGGACAGCACAGTTGCACTGCAGGCTGCTAGGATTGACCAACATGCAATGATTGGCCGATGCCACGCTTTACCCTCCTGAGCATGAGAATGGAGCATTTGTACAATAAATTGGACATTAGAAAGCTGGGCGCCACTCACTTGGCGAAAGGCCATTTCTTGGTTTGCTCTAGGCCCTGTGCTGCCATCTGAGGGGCATGATTTAGGTGTGCTTGTTTCCCACCAGAGCAGGAACTTCTAAAATGTTGGTGCTCACCGTAGAAGTGGATTTATAGTTACCGATGTAAACAACAACTTATTAGTGTTTCCGATGACTGAAGGAATACGCAGAAATAAATTTTGTCCACTTAATATAATAATCTTTTTGCAATACTATCGGTCAAGTCCAATTTATTGGACATTGCTGTGCTCACTACCAAACATTTAAAAGAATATAAAATGCGGTTTTATGTTTTCTTTGGCAGCCGAACTGGCATAATCTATAACTATGGAAAAATTCTGTGACACAAAATGCACTCTTGGCCTCTGGAGGTTACAGCTTGTACATAAAACAGTACAGCACTATTGCGATAAAATTCAAACAGAGCCAGCGGTAAGAAGCAAAAGGCAGGATACGAAATAGGAAGGAAAATGTGTGTTTCTTCACATACACCTCTTGCAAAATGAGACTGAAACTCGTTTGTAGAAAAGCCACTACTGTAAATTATGTAGGGTCCTTGAAGGCTAGCCAATATTTTTTTCCAGCGTATTGAGGTCTACAAAGTTTTATTTTTGTTTTATTTTTATTTTTATACAAGTACCCGCAGCACCACAAGGGCATTACTGCAGGGGAGGGAGGGGGGGACAATTGAAGGAAAATGAACATGTGACAAAAACTTAAAACAGCTAAGCACAGGTGATAAAAGTAACAAAATACATAACATTGATGAGTCATCTCGACAACAAAACGGTCTTCAGTGAACTGCGGTGCAAAATTGCAACACAGAAATGGAAAGTGTACACTATCGCATGAAGCGCAATGCCAGCCAAATGATATAAAGAAAACGGGACGATATTATACTACGGCAGATTATGTCACAATAAAGACAGAAACTCTGAACACGTTTTACATTCACCAATGCTCTTGGGAAGCATATTCCAGTGTGCGGAAGAATGCGGAAAAAAATGAATTACGGAAGAAGGCGAGTTGGAATTTTTAAGTTTGCCCTCAGCCCACACCTTTTGTGGGATATATATGTGCTACTTCAATAACTATTTACACCTTTATGTGCAGCCCACAGGTAGCAACAAATTTGCAACTGCAAAAACTGATAAGCAACATTGTTTCTAGAAAACAATGACTTTTTCGGTGTCTTTGATGTTGCCAACTTCATCTGTGTAAACATACACCAGTGTCACACATACACTTCTGTTGCAATAGGGGCAGATTCGGATTGAGCTTGATCCGGATTGAGTGGTGCTACACGGTCATTTGCGATCGTGATCTTACAAGATCCGGACAATCATGATCCATGAATCATGAACGCTGGCTGACGTCTGTGCCATCCAGCGCAGTATTCTGAAAACGCTAAAAGCAAAAAGTGAGGGTAACACAATAAAAAACAATTATACACCTTATTACCTGCAATAGTAAGCCGTAAAATTGAAATATTATCCAAATTTAACCAAATTGGCAAACCTCAATTTGAAGCTAAGGCATTATGTAGTTCTGAGAGTTGCCGACGATCAGCAGACGATAATAACTCAATCTAAATAATTTTACTGTGCAGCAGCAACTACTGTTGATCGTGATCGAGAAATCCGATCCAGATTGGCCCCGATCGCGATCAGAAGTGTACGTGTGACACCGGTATTACTCAAAGCAGGTACCTTCTGTTGTCCTATCACTATCGGAAGCCATCCGATTGTGGAGTCGGAGAACGACGAGCCGAACCTTTTAGAAAATTGAATTTACTTTTTATCAGGCTTGACCAAACAGTGGTCAAATCTTAGTTTACAAAAATATTCGGACACTTGGCAGGTAGACTGCTTTAGACGTCTTACTAGAAAGCGGAAGTACAGATGAACGAATTTATATAGAAGTGCTTTGGGCCTCTGAGATCGTACGTTGTACAGGTCACTTTGTTGTAAAGGTCGCTCACTGCAGAGCTCACAGTACAACGGGTGCATAATTATTCCTTCGTTATGCAAAAAAATTATGTTTTTTTTTTGTGCCAAGACCACTTTCTGACTATGAGGCACGCCGTAGTGGAGGACTCCGGAAATTTCGACCACCTGGGGTTCTTTAACGTTCACCTAAATCTAAGTACACGGGTGTTTTTGCATTTTGCCCCCATCGAAATGCAGCCACCGCGGCCAGGATTATGCAGGTCATTTCGTTGCAGAGGCACTTGACTGTAGTAACATTAGCAGGCAGCATTAGTAGGGCATATACAAGGCCGTTGTGAATTATATAAATTACAGTTGAAACTCGATTTAACGAAGTCATGACCATGTATTAATTATTTTGTTAAATCGAGAAGTTTGTAAAATTGAGAAATGAATTTTTCGGTCCTTCAAAATCTAAAATTGTAACCTAGCGACATGCAAAAGCTACTGCAGCATTGTATTTGCCACTAATCTATCAATCTATTGCATAAACCATGAAATAACAAAAGTAACGACTGCCGCCCAATCCCGAGGTGGTGTTAAGTCCGTTGTTTCGTGCATGGGTGCAGCGTGCAGCCTCGTCAAAATTAAGCTAGGGCTGTGACCATAGGGCCAGATGTGTTAACGTGATAGCTTTAGAGTGCACGCTCGAAGAAAAGCCTGTATGTGAAGAAAAAACTTCATTAAATCGAGTTTGGAAAAGTTAGACTTGTTAATTCGGATTGATGACAACATTAAACCCTATCGGTATCTGCCGGGGAATGGAAATTTCTGTTAGGTCTGGAACTTCGTAAGATCAAGTTTTGTTAGATTGAGTTTTAACTGTAGTGGGACAGAAGGCAATGAAGAGTGTGATAGAGAGATTTATTGAGAGAAAAGCTGAGAGGTTGGCCTGAACTATGTTCTAGCCTGCAACTCAGTGTTGGATTAGGGGAACAAAAAGAGAGGGAGCAAGTAAAGATGATGAGAAAGCTATGGAGATTTGCAGGTAACGTATGTAAGCTTGCTTTTGGACTTAGCATTGTGACCTTTGGTAGCTTGTGTAGCTAATATGACAGGATGGCAGCACGCAAGGCACCAGCTTCCACTTGCATTCCTTGTACCTACTTGCTCTTCCACACATTTGCATATAATATTAATAGGCTTTTGCTTGGTTTCAGTCAATTTCAAGTACAATGAATCAGCAGTGGTGCGCTGCAAGTTTCAGGACAACTTGCCTGCTTTGATGCTGTCAGGCCTAAGAAGAAATGAAAGCACTCTTGTTTCTGTTTATGAGGTAATGCCAAAGCACTTGAGTTCACTGTGCTTTGACCAACATGGAACACTCTAACAACAGCCTCCTAGGGAATCTTGACAAAAAAATGAGCAAGCTAGCCGGTGCAACGTTTCAAAATGCATTGTGTTTTCAGTGCAAAGCAATAGGGACAGAAATAGTAGGTAGCTGGCTAGCAGGTGCAGTGTTTCAAAATGCACTGTGTATTCACTGCAAAGCAACAGGGGGCAGAAAGTGTATACAACTGGCGCTTCTGCCTCCATACTGGAACCACAACACATCCTTGACAACACGTGTGCAGTGGGGTCATAGCTATGTTGCCTGCATCCTCATAAATAGCGTAAGCACTGTCTCAAAAGTGTCTAGTGTTCAACAAAACAAGGGCTGCTGAGGCCATTCCATGACAGGTAAAGTTAAAAAAATTATGGGGTTTTATGTGCCAAAACCACTTTCTGATTATGAGGCGCGTCGTAGTGGGGGACTCCAGAAATTTTGACCACTTGAGGTTCTTTAACGTGCACCTAAATCTAAGTACACGGGTGCTTTCGCATTTCGCCCCCATCGAAAATGTGGCCGCCGTGGCGGAGATTCGATCCCGCAACCTCGTGCTTAGCAGTCCAACACCACAGTCACTAAGCAACCATGGCGGGTCGGCAGGTCAAGTTATGCTTACAAAACTCAGGAAATTCCAAAATATCCCAGTTCAATGCAGCACAACACAACACCTGTTTACGATGCAAAAAGCAGAGTGCACTCACTTGGAGAACCAGCCAACGAAACCTAGCTGATCTCAGTAGCACAGCAGCAGTCAATGGCCAAGCAGACTAGATGAATCAAAGACCATCTCCCCAGAAAAAGCCTGCACAAAAAATAAGGGTACATTGTAACATTCACACAACAGCAAAGCACACTCACATTCCGTGCGGCCTTTGTTAAAGAGAGACATTAAAAAGTCAAAGGTGGCCGAGATAAAGGTCATGAATGCCTTAGGTACCATCTAAAAAAGTACTGCTAACAGCTTAATGTATTTAATGTGGGTTGTGACAAAACCCTTACAGCTTGTGAAACCTAAATTCAGCTTTCACAAAAGTTTGTGGCTGCTAAAAAGATGCAGAGTTTTGTTTATACAGGTCTGTATACAACAGGCATGCCGTTAACTCCTACTAGCTTTTAGCCAAGTGTGTATTGTATGTAGAAAACCATCCTTTTTAATATAAAAATAGAAGAAAAGATAACCAGTGTGCTGCCGAGGTATAAAAATACATAACCTTTACACAGTACAACATATATGTTGATCTCTCTTTCATTCGTCTAGTTACGGGTGTTTTAATTGAGCAAATAGGATATAAGCACTTGCAACACTGCATGGAGCAATTGTGGAGCATAAATATCAGAACAGATCATGTAAGATTACCAAAGCCTATGGATACTCAGTGGCATTTGGTTCAAGTGTGCAACGTTTGCAACATGAAAAAAAAAAAAAAATTGGACGAGTTGCACAAACTGGTGTGCAGTGCGAGAGGCGACTTTTTCGTCTAATCTTCCGCATCAAAATAGGGCATGCGATTAGACGATATACCATTTTCGGCGATGAACACTTTATATAACGACCGCATCACTTTAGCGGTAGGATGCTTAAGCACGCTGTATGCAGAGCTTATATAACGGCTACGAGATCAGTGACAACGTGTTTTGTAGGGAAATCTCCAACTAATGAAAGCCCACAGATCAGTTCAAAACAACGAACGGAGTCCACTGCGCTAGCACGTAAGCACGCTCAGCGATCACGCCACTGACCTTAACAGGTGACTAGTCAATCAAAGCTCTACCTCCACAGTGGCTAACCACGCTAAACAGGATCCCGATTCGGCTATATCGAGTTAATGATGAAAAGCCGCTGCTGGGTCACTACGCCGAGCGACTTGAATGATCGCGGTTCGATCGCGATAACGGCTCCCGACGATGAGCACGCCATGCGAAGCAGCCAACTGACGTGTCGCGCACGCTGCTTTGACGTTCTGCTGGTTCACGACGGCGTCGCCGACTAGACGAATTTCAGCAAGGCAGTGGCGTTGAGCACCAGCAACTCATGCGCGAAGCGATGCCGCGATTAGTAGTGCCTAAAAGACATGAAGATCCCAATACGATGTCGCGGAGGAGACATGCTGGAAACTGGTTCGGTGCTGCACATGATAGGACAGTCTCAAGGCTGCTATAAGAAGATCGCATGGAACGCAGCGTCACTACATACCTGATCGCAGTGGCGAAACAGTTCACGGGGCGCAAAAATGCTCCCTAAACGGACCCAACGCAGAGCACTCTTTTCCCAAGCAATGCAAATATCTAAAAAAGGTGGGAAACGACGGTCGAAGCACGACAGGTTAAATATACGTCTGCCAACTCGTGCGCTGTAGTAGAGCGGGAACCACTGTCGGAATAGCACACCAAGGTTGAAACAGCTGCAGACATCGGACGTGAAACGTCCGTGGCGAGTCAAGTTGCGAGTTGAAGTTTCTGCTTGTTAGGCTTATCGTGGACACGGCAAGCAAAGTAAGGAGTTTTTCTGCTGACGTTCGGCCAACCAGATGCTCGTGTTCAATGAGAAATGGCAAGGCTGTAGTTACAGAATGCGTCCGAGCGCAGATCTTGGCCGATGTTTCGCGCTGTACGATGCAACAACAGGGAAACGACAAACACGCAGGAGCTCCCGGCACCTCATCCAACGGCAGCTTCGGACAAGAGATCCGTCAGCACCCGATATAGCACCACAGAAAGAGCACTGGTTAGCAGCACAAACATCCACGCGAGCGCATAACGCTGCGAGAGAAACTGATAAATGATTACCAAACAGCGCATGGCAATGTTGCGACAGAATTCTTTATGCGGAGCTCGATATTCATTGCTTGCCGACATGGCAGCCATTATTGTCCATAACTTTAGTCCTTCCCAGCAACCCTTGCTGAAAAACCCGGATGTGATGGGTTGCTCGTCAATAGATGGCGCCACTACTTCCATTGGGAAGCGAAGTCAAAACCACTGCTTCCCAACTTTGAACTTGATTTGTTTCGCATCTAAATGCGCAAGAAAAACTGCTGCTGGCTACATGGCAAGCACTGCTGTGGAGCTTCTTAACTCTGAACTTGATTGGTTTCGCATTTGAATGCGGAACAAAAACTACTGCTGGCTACATGGCAAGCACTGCTGTGGGGCTATATCAGGTGCTGACGGATTTCCTTTCCAAAACTACTGCTGACTAATTGGCAACCACTGCCATTATCGGGTGCTGACGGATTTTTTTTCCGAAGCTGCCACTGGACGAGGTTTGTCGTTTCCCTGTTGCTGCAACGCACAGTGCGAAACATAATGGCCATTTAACTGGCAATTATTGGCAATTGGCAACGTGCTCAACTGCAGTTGTTAACGTTCATTCGTTTTGAACTCGTAAAAGCGGAAGCACCTGCGGCCGCTTTCAGAGAAAGCAGGTGGTGCATTGCGACACGAGCAGACACTTCGGTCATTTAACACTTTATTCAGCTGTCCGGGAGGCGCGGTGAGGACCAAGGTAGGCGCGTTGTCACTTGACCAGGTGTTCGGATAAAGAGCAGGAACGTCGAGAGGGCACCTCCTTGTAGCTGTCCGACAGCGCTGAGTAGCGCCACAGGTCCGTCTTTGCTATGGGCAGGTAACAGCCAAACTGGTTGGCTCAACTGCTGCGGCTCTTTTGTGTTGCAGCGCCCTTGGAATGCTGCCATGAACAGAAGCGGACGAGCAGAGCCATTGTGAAGCCACTGCTGGGCTCGTCTTCGGGGCCTCCCCCTTCCACGCCCCTGAAAGGTTCCAGGAGACTTCCAGCTTAGGAGGGCCGTCAAGAGTCTGCATTGAATAAAAATTACGCAGTAGAGGTGCCGTGTCCTGGTGAATGCAGGCCTGCCAGAGAGCCCCTTGTAGCAGCTTTTCCTGCAGAATGCCAGCTGTAAGGGACCGTCAGGACTGGTCTGTAATGAAGATCCGAAATACCGTCACATATTATCCGATGAAAATGATACGTTTAGAGGACCCCCTTGAAGCTGCCTGACGACGCATAAAGGCGCCACAGGTTAGTCTTTGCTATGGGCAGGTAACAGCCAAACTGGTCGGCTCAACTGCTGCGGCTCTTTTGTATTGCAGCGCCCTTGGAATACGGCCATGAACAGAAGCGGACGAGCGGAGCCATTGTGAAGCCACTGCTAGGCTCGTCTTCGGGGCCTCCCCCTTCCACGCCCCTGACAGGTTCCAGGAGACTTCCAGCTGTAGGGGGCCGTCAGGAACGTATCTGCATTGAAAACAGACGCGCTAGCGCAGTTCGAATTGACTGAAGTACGTTGAGAGAGCCCACATTGTAGCTGCCCGAAAGCGCCGAGGTGGCGCCACAGGTCCGTCTTTGCTATGGGCAGGTAACAGCCAAACTGGTCGGCTCAACTGCTGCGGCTCTTTTGTATTGCAGCGCCCTTGGAATGCGGCCATGAACAGAAGCGGACGAGCGGAGCCATTGTGAAGCCACTGCTAGGCTCGTCTTCGGGGCCTCCCCCTTCCACGCCCCTGACAGGTTCCAGGAGACTTCCAGCTGTAGGGGGCCGTCACGAACGTATCTGCAGTTATGAACTCGCTAGCGCAGTTTTAATACGTCAAAAGTACGGCGAGAGAGCCCACACTGTAGCTGCCCGAAAGCGCCGAGGTGGCGCCACAGGTCCGTCTTTGCTATGGGCAGGTAACAGCCAAACTGGTCGGCTCAACTGCTGCGGCTCTTTTGTATTGCAGCGCCCTTGGAATGCGGCCATGAACAGAAGCGGACGAGCGGAGCCATTGTGAAGCCACTGCTAGGCTCGTCTTCGGGGCCTCCCCCTTCCACGCCCCTGACAGGTTCCAGGAGACTTCAGCTATAGTGGGCCGTCACGACCGTGATTGCAATGAAGATCTCTAAATCGATGGCGTGTGGTAGAACATGGGACTGCCGTGGCTGTGCAAGAGGATCCCATCTCGCTCCCCGACGGCGACTCAGGCGCCACGGGGCAGTCGTTGCTATGGGCAGGTAACAGCCGATTTAATCGGCTCAACTGCTGCGGCTCTTTTGTGTTGCAGCGCCCTTGGAATGCGGCCATAAACAGAAGCGGACGAGCGGAGCCATTGTGAAGCCACTGCTAGGCTCGCCTTCGGGGCCTCCCCCTTCAACGCCCCTGACATGTTCCGGGAGACCTGACAGCGTCTAGGATCGTCAAGCAGGTTGCACACGGTTAGTCCGTTTAACAGGATTGTGCTTCAAGCTCGCCTAGGTCAGCGGGTCGTAGGAGGACCGCGGAGAAATCCTCTTGCGGCGGTTGGCGTTGGGGCGCCCTTGTAATTGAGAAGCTATGTCAGAAGCGAACGAGTGGAGCCCACCTGAAGCCGCTGTGTGGCTCGTCTTCGGGGCCTCCCCATAGAGAAAGGCCTCCCCATGAACGCTCGGGGCTGGTTCCGCGAGGACCGTCCATTCTCCAGCAGGCGTCGTCCGGGACAGCGTACGCTGCGCCAAGGCTTGCACGAAGTACGAAGGGTCGATGTGTTCGATCGGGTTTTGACATGCTTGCGTGGGAATCGCGGAAGAGCTTG
Source organism: Dermacentor albipictus (assembly GCF_038994185.2). Classification (NCBI taxonomy): domain Eukaryota; kingdom Metazoa; phylum Arthropoda; class Arachnida; order Ixodida; family Ixodidae; genus Dermacentor; species Dermacentor albipictus. The sequence goes on along the minus strand of NC_091823.1, from coordinate 65,211,147 downwards.
CGATGAAACTTCACAGGCACTTAAATGAAGTGAAATTCGTGCAGACGTTACAGAAGGTAGCTTGCGTGTAGAAAGACATACTTGCCAACGTGGCCTCCATCAGGTCCCGGCCGCGCCCCCCGGGCAGCTGGTGCTAATGGCCAATGTGGGCGCGCTTTTATAGACGCTGGCTTCGTCTTCGTCGCCTTTCTTCATCTCCCTCATCTTCTCTTCCGCTCAAGACGACACTGCTGTCGCGGTTGTTTGTCTGAGGCCACTGGAAGCCTCTTTATGGCTATAGCTGCATGGCCCAAGTTTGTTTCAGCACGGAACAGTGGAAGTACCATGGTTCTTACACAACCAAGTTCTGTTTCTCTCAGCGGGAACTTTTTGGAGGGATCGCATTCGCGCTTCCTCGCGATCGTCATCTTCGTCCTGTGGGCGGCGCATGCAAAGTTTTCAAGCACGCGGCACAAATTGGCGATTAGTGTTTCTGAAAAGTGAATGAAGTTACAATGTGAGATGCATACCTTATCGCAAAAAGTTAAGGCCAGCCGACCAACGGTCGACTAGCCCTTGTAACGAAGTTACATGCATCTGGCTGCATGTGCAGGCTGTGATTGGCTGTGCATCTCGATGTGCCTGTGCATTGATCAAGATGCATCTGGCTGTGGTATAGGCTGCACATCTTGCGTCGTAGTAACGAAATTACGAAGCTACGATGCTTACGATGCACAGCCTGTCACAAAGAGTTAAAGGTCAGCCGACCAATATGGCCGACTGGCCTTCGTTGTTTTTTTTTCTTGCGACAGGGTGTATGTTTAATAAAAATGCAATACCCTAATTTTTCTTCAGCCATATATGCGATTGAAGCAGAAGAAGAAGAAGGTGGTAAATTGACAACCCAGTTGTGGGAACGTATACCATATTCGAGGTTAAACAACCAACTATCGAATTCATCGTCAAGTTAATCAAATACAAAATAACAGCAATCGGTCTTTATTTTCAAGCGCAGAGTAACAATATTTGCATTCAAACCTATGCTAAAATGTCGTCTCCACGTTCAGAAGACGCGAGTGAAACGATAGACAAGTCCACCATGGCGTATTTTTGTATTGCGGTCTGGATCAGTTTACTGCATCGTTGTCTCAGTTCCCTGAGCCTGGGGAGCGACCTTAAAGTGTTCTAAACCTCGGATCGAAGAAGTGCGCTTCGGCGAGGTGTACTTAGCGTCGGGGGGAAGGAAATTCAGAGCAAGGCAACACGTTATTTCTGACCGGTACGCTATTGGCGGTCTAGAACAAAACAGAGGTACACGCGAGGTGCTCCGAACACCGCCTCGTGTTCAGCACTTCGCAGGTTGACGATCGAGGACTCCTCGAAACTTAGAAGTTATGCATCCGCGTTCACGGGATGTGCATAACGACTATATGTTGATTATCACATGGGTAAAAAAATACAACCATCGCGCCTGCCTGTTTGCATGCAAATTTAAAAATCTTCGCGGAACTCTTGTGCAACGACCACCTCATGAAGAGTAACGTCCCCAGGCGCCGCTGAAACACTCGAAGAATAAAAATATCAGATACGTTAGAACGTTGAAGCACAGTATAACAGTTAACCGATAGCTACCCACCACAGGGTAGCCCATTGCCAAAGTGCGGCTTTGGGACATTCAAATCAACAAACGACATTAAATTCATGGTCACTTGTCTCAACCAGGCAGTGGTATCGGCTTTTGGGCTGCGGTCAGAAACGGATGATACCTACAGATGATACCACTGGTTGCCAGTATACCACTGGCCGCAGCCAGAAGAAGCGCATACAACTAGGCCTGTTGCTATTGGCTACCGATACCACATACAGCCGACAGAAACGGGGTGGACAAAAATGCACATTTGAGCAGTCGCGCCTGGCGAGTAGCAGCATCGTACCGCAAAGCACTGCCTAGCCATTCAAATTGAATGGTTTCACGACTCGCACGGATGCAAAGATACGCATATGTATGCAATTGTTTGCTTTTACGAGCTCATTCTGCCTGAATGCGAACGAAGCGGCTTCAATTTAATCCATGGCATGACTGTTTACCAGTGGTATCTCGTTCAAGAGCATGCAAGGACGTCGACCCTGCCTTATGCACGTAAGCAGGATTTGCGCGGTTGCAATCCGAGCTGTAAGAAGGAGCTTTGGTAAGTCTCACCTATTTGTGCATTTGAAGTTAGCCTCGCTAACTCTTTAGTTACCGTCTTCCCCCTGCAACTGAGCGGGAATATAACACTGCAAGATGAAGTGTCTTTGCTGGAGCTTAGTTCCTGCCATCATAATTCACAGTTTGATGTTCACGTATCGGACTAAAACCCGTAATTTTATTGCTTTGCTGCGGCTTCCATGAAATTATGTACCTTCATCGTTCTCTTTCTTCTTTTCTGAAGCGACACGTAGCCTTAGGATGGGATGCATCGAGACTTTTGTCACCCACCATCTACGCACAGTGTGTTCTTTTATTTTACCGCTTTGTAAAGCACTGCACGGAATAATATGACGACACCACGGCTGATTATTCGCGCTTTATTCCCAATGAATGTATGCAATCTGTGCCCTTGCATCTGCCAGTAGTTGTTATGGTATAAGGTGTACCGTGCATTAGAGAACCCCAAGCGATAAAAATTACTCCGAGGTCTTCCGCTTCGCCGTGCCTCATATTCATATCGTTGTTTCGCCACGTAAAACCCCATAATTATTTCATTCGCACTTCTTTTTGTATACGAGCTAGTTCCGTTTCGTTTCCCAGGAGATGGTTGCGTCAGTTCTAAAAAAAATTTTCATCTTCATAAGATCCCGCTGTCTCTCCAACCTGTATCTTTCGATTCCAACTTACAATTTACACACTCTTGTCCTCGTGTTTTGTATTTCACTTTATACCCTGTTGTATTCCACCTACCCTGTTCTTGGCCACTCCTCAAGAGTGGGTACGTGCCAGTATCCCCTAGGACCTACATCCTCATCTGCTTCTAAATGATTCCTGTTGTAGCTTCACACAGGATACCACAATTCCTTTTGTCGGGGCATCGGCTCTTGGCTACAGGGATGCTTGCCCCGCTATATGCAATTTCATTGGCAGCACTAGAAGATGCGTGCAATAATTGGACATTCTTCTTCGCCTTTCTTTAGAATTTCTCACGCTAATTACGCGAGTTGTTTCATTCATCTTCAATCAATCCTGCACGATCCCTCTTCTATTTCCATTCCTTAACTCTTATATTGCGATGTATTTCTTCATTTAATCTAATTTTATTTTAAACGTGCCTCCCGCTTCCGACGCAAAAGGAGCTGTGTGGTTTAATCCCCCGTTGTGGGCACGTGCCACAGCCTGAAAAATCACCATCTTCATGCATGTAGTTCGGGAATGCGGTGCCTGCACGCGTGACGGTTGGTCGCGAGCCAGCACGAGCAGAAGAAGAAGAGGCAAAGCGACTGCAGCTCAGTCGAACTCTTGCTCTGACCAACGAACGAACCGATTCTGTTCTACAGGGGACCGCCAATCAACCTCGTGCTGCCATGAAATCTGTCCTCTTGTCGGGATCTTCGCCCACGTTCGGCTACAACCCCGAAATAGCCGGCGGCGGCTGGATGCCGCTGGGACGCGCGGCGCAGGACGCTGAGCGGCGCCGAGGTCCGGACACGGCGGCAGCCGGCGGGCCGGCCCAAGGGCGGTCGTCGCCCGAGGAGGACACATCGCACACGGGCCACTGGCTGCGCTACGCCTCGTTCGTGGCGACCCTGGCCGTGGCCACGTCGGCGACGCTGTTCACTGTGCCGGCCGCGCTCGTGACGCGCGTCGGGTCCTGCCCGCGCGGCTGCCTCTCCCTCGCCAAAGATCTGAGCCACTCGCTCAACAGGAGCGTGCACCCGTGCGACGACTTTTACGGGTGAGGCGTTTTCACATTTAAGCTGCAAACGCCGGGGTGTCGTAGTTTCCGCACAAATGTCGCTAGAGAAAACTGTGGCGCTGCGATCGTTCAGGCATACCATAGGAAATGACGGTCAGTACACGGATTTGTCTACTCTTCGTGCTTGTGGCTTGGAACGTACGCCTATAGAGCTGCGCTCTAAAAACACATGTATTGCATCCTGATTAAATCAAGCTGGCTAGGCGACTATGTCACCGCCCCGTTCGAAAGGCGAGGCCAATAAATCATCATCATCACCATTAGCATCGTATTTTGCCACTTATCACGCGATGCGAGATGCGCGCCGTGTAGCGTCGATACGTGCATACTTTGTATCGTAGTTGCATATTATTACAGCAGGTGACACCTATCTAAGCTTCCACGCAGTCGCGGTTTTATGGACGCAGGAAGATCGCCTCTGCACACGTATGCAATCGTCATGACGAATTGTTGCATTTATATGGCGATGTACAATCGACTCTCGTTAACTCGTGCTCGGTTAATTCGATTTCTCGCGTGATACGATCGTTCTGGAGTGTCCCGGCGAGAAACCATACATTGCCATGGAATAAAAACTTGGTTAGTGCGAACACTAAAATACGCCGCTTCGGTTAATTGGTCTGTTTTGTGCCCTGTCAGGCAGTGCCAGCGCTTAAACATGTCGGCACTCTTCGCCTCATGCTGGTTGGGCCGCGCTTCAAGAGGAAGAAATGAAAAGGCGTTACAAGCTATACATCGAGGAATAAAAAAAAAAGAGTAGAATTCGCTCATTTTGGGGCTGTTTGTTAATTCGACATTTCGTATAATTCGAACAAATTGTGTGGTCTCGCGAAGTTCTAAATAAGGGGGGTTGACTGTATAACCGAATGTTTTGTTCAGAATGATCAATTCGCAAAGTTGCAAAACCATTTGAACTCAAAAAAGAAGTTTAGACAAATTTTTGTACTGCACACCAACGCATTGCCGTGGTTGCTAAATCACCATAACTTTCAGCCGCTGTAGACACTAGCACCAAATTTTCTTCTAGCCTTTTTTTTTTAGGAAGCTCTATGGCTGCCTGTGCGTCGCGATGTGCAAGTTCGCGAACCGCTCCTGGATGCGCTCTAGGCAAGTGTGTTGGTGGTTGTGCTAGCTGTTTCCAAGCATAATACTACACTCAGATGTTAAAAAAGAAAAAGAAAACCATGTCAAACCATATAGTATGTACATAACCGACTTCAATATATAAACGGCAGTATTATGGCTATTTTGTTTACAGCTTCACGTATTGCAGTATCGAAACCAAAAAAAAAAAGAAACTGGAGGGCTTTCTGAAACTGCCACGAATGATGATAAACGTGTCACTGAATCGATATGCAAAGATAGCGTACATTTTCTTTATCAAGTGGGCACCGCAATCTCAAATCTTAAGTTACCGAGATAATGTGCACACGAACCGCAGTGAAAACAAGTGCGAAAACCAGCTACACTCTTCAGAAACTTCAGAAACGCGTGCTGTTGCGGCGGCTCTGCTACAGCAAGGTGACACACGAAATCAACAGAGTACGAAAGCTTTAAAAGGGTGTCCACCAACTTGACATTTCCAAATTCCCTGAGTTTTCCAGGTTTTCCCTGGGTGCCCTTGCAAGATTCCCTGAGTGACGCAGAACTATGTTTTATGTCAAGACAGGCTGCAACCACATCGCCCGATGCGGTCACTCTCTAGTAAGCATATGAAACAAATTAAAAAAACGACTTAATTTAATTTGAATACTAAGGAATAGTGTTTGTGTTATTCAAAAAGTGAATAGAAGGGAGGGGTTAGAAAAATGCACAGCAAATAAAATACCTTCGAAAGAAATTGCAAATCGAATCGGACATTCTCAAATACGAACAAAAAGGAGATGCATACAGAAGCAAATATTTTTGAATATGAGCTATTTCTATCAACTGACAGCAAGCTCAGTGGTATGAGGCCCGAACTTTGTCACAATTGAGATCCTCTCTCAACAGCTCATAACTTAACCTCGACTGTCCTGATATACTCTCAGCCCACGCACGATGCCTCAGTGTTGCGTTTCCCTGCTTTAAAGAGTTTATTTTGGTTTGGATGAGGGGGACACCTGCATCTCGGCATCAGCCAACACTTTGTTTTTTGAGCTCAAGCTCCTTCAAAACGGCGGCAGCACGCTTTCTTTGCCGTTATTCCTCAATGCATAGGTCCTTTCTATTCTTGTCCTCCTTCCACCACTTTTTTTGCCCCGTGGATCATTTGAAGGATCTTCTTGGTCAGTTGCACAGTCCACGTCCGATATTTCGAACTCCCTGGAGGCCGCAAAAACGTCCGAAAAATCGGCCAGTTGGAAAAAATAAATGCATGTCACTTAGTGCTCTTAAGGGCTCAAACCGCCACAGGCACATTCGAAAACGTTCTGAAAGCCTGTCGGTACACGTATTAGGCATATCGGTGCTCGTACTCTGACGGGAGATACCGGGTGTACGCGTGTATAACTAAGGAAAACATACTGTGTCCAGTGGCAATAGCCCCTTTCCACGCTTGTTATGCTTCCCTGCAACATGTTTGCGTATACTTCACCAAGTAACGTTCTTGTGCAGAGGCGAAGCTGACTTTTGGGAACCGGCATTATGCAACGTACCGTGCTTTCTAAGCTTCTAAGCCAATCGCGAGGACCACAAAGGCGGAGTTGGTGCCATTGCTGACAGCAACAAATTATTTCAATGAAAAACATGGCACCCAACGGCAAGCTTAATAGCGAACGTCGAAGCAGCTATGCCTAGCTTTGCCGCAGTGGTGCCTACGGCTGCCAGCGGATCTGCGCGCGAGAGCACCGGTTCGAGGAGGCGAGGTAATCAAAACGGCAGTGGTGGTGGCTTTGATTAATGCCGTTTCTGACCTGCGGTCACGGTAAAACGTCTGGAAAATCGGACGGCGAAAAATTCTTGCGTCCGAAATTTCAGACGTTCTGATACATTGACTGAATGGGAAACGTGGTGGTGTCGCGAAGCCGTCCAAATTATCGGGCGTCCGGAAAGTCGGTCGTTGACTGTACACTGGCAACTCCTCCAGCCGACTACAGGGCGACAAAGACGATTCATTACGATTCCCGTCTGTTACTCGCGCCAGAATTACCGCGACTTTCGACCCTTTCAATAAAGTTACAGCTAAATTTCCCTGATAGAGGTACAAATTCTTTGAGTTATCCCTGAGTTCTCCCACACTACTCAAAATCCCTGAGAATTCCCGGTTTTTCCGGTTGGTAGACACCCTGTATAAGCATCCACTCCTTGCAAAGACTGCGTAATAAGCGATTCAATGCATGCAGGAAATAGCGATTGAAATTTCACATCCCCAGGCACGTGTGCAGCGGTTGGGACAGCCGCAGAATCATCCGTTACCGGTCACCGATGGACAGGTACAGCGCAGAATTCAGCCGAAGCATCATCAAAAGCATACTGCTCGAGTATATCCCCACACGTTCTACCACCGCCAGGGGAAAAGCCGCGGGGTTCATCTTTCGCTGCCTTAGTCGGGTGAGTGATAGTCGGCCGTCGGTTACGAAATCATCGTTAACGTTGCGATTCGACCTCGTGCATTGCGGTTGTGCTATTTCTTACTGTGGTATAGACAAACACTGTTTTTTTTACTTCAAATCTTTTTATACTTCAAACAATTTCTTAGGAGCGCCTACAAAATTTGCTCGAATACGGTGCATACAAATGAATTATCAGCTCAGGCGGATATTTGCAAAAATATCAGTCTTCCATTCACCAGAAAATACGCGTGGGTGGATGTCAACTTTTTCGAATACGAATGGAATATAAATAGTAAGTATCGAATATAAAAGTGATTATCGAATCTTCGAACGCAGGCGCATATACGTATTTACATAGGGACATTTATTTCCGTATAATCAGTACTACGCCTGACTGACAACCCCCCCCCCCCTCAAAAAAAAAAGGAAGACGGCCATCAGTGACATAGGTTTTAAACACAACTACTAATTGTGTTTAAAAAGCTGCACGAATAGCCTCTCAATATCTTTAGAGCCTGGTTGCAAACAAGAATTCCAAGAATGAATGGCAGCTGTATGTAATGCGGCTTCCCCAAAACACTACATTATTGCTTGACCGAAGCGACAGATTAAGTTGGGGAAAAAAGAAAAAAAAAGAAGCTGCTGGAGAGCTTGTGTGCCGTAAACACACGTAAAAGAGCATACTGGAAGGAAAACGACGCTGGTGCTAGCGCAAAAAACAAACGTGCTACATAACTAGACTGCCGAAAACACTAAACGACAGACTACATGGCAAAACTCGAAGGTTGCTATGAAGGCTTTTGCTGCGAAACCGAAAACAAAACTGGCGTTATCCTTCTTGTTTCGGCATTCCTTCGAATATATACGTGTCGTTGCTTATCTTCTTATATACCGCGGCACTTTTTTTTTTAGTAGACGGGGAGCAGTAACAAGATCCCTCCTGTATAAACTAATTAGCAATAATTGCCTTATTAACTACGAGCTTTACAATGCACGTTGGTATAGAAAAGTTTGAAGGAAATCACCACAACAGTCTTGTTCCGTGTTTGTGCACTCGTAAACGGCCACGTTGACTTATATAACCGGCGTCAAATTATCTGTTCGATTTGCCTGATTACGCATGTGGCACCGCGAAACGCGACTCACGGTGCAACACCCCCCCCCCCCCGCCACCCCTGTGACGTCATAGGGTGGTGTAAAACAAAGCTTCGCCACACCGTGCTATAACGTGGCCTGTCTCGACCCGTGGTACTGAAGTGACTACGCGTCGCCGAGCCGTGAGTTCCGCAAAGCACCAATCGGAATCGGCTTGAGGGAACAGGGAAGTTCAACGGGAGCTTCATTTTTTTACGTCACGCATTTGCATCAAAGAAGGGCTTGGACGGAAAGACGCGAATCGCGATGCCGCATGCACAATCAGATAAGCTTAACGAATAACATCACGCTGTTTATTTCCGCATACCTGGTCGGTTTTAAAATGTATAGATACCTGCTACTGGACTTTTTTTATGATCATTTTCTTCAACCTTGAATAATAAAAAAAATTTGGAGGAGGCTTAAGCTCTGCCTTTAAGAGCGAAATGCGATAGCATTCAAATATCCCCACTGCTTCTCACGCTTCCCGGCAAGTGAGGCTTATGTAACCGTAATGTTTACCGGGAAACGCTGGCGGTGAAAGCTATATATGCACGAAGGTGAGCGTTCTGGTACAAGCGTGTCCTCTTGCATGGGCCGATTTCAGAGGTACTGCACAGCCGAAGTAGAGGCGCCACACGCCGCGAAGACGTCATGGCCGCGTCACGGTAACGCCTCCCTAACAGGGGAAGGCTAACCGTTCTGCAGGCGTTCACAACAAAGTTTCTTCACTCACTCACTCACTCACTCACTCACTCACTCACTCACTCACTCACTCACTCACTCACTCACTCACTCACTCACTCACTCACTCACTCACTCACTCACTCACTCACTCACTCACTCACTCACTCACTCACTCACTCACTCACTCACTCACTCACTCACTCACTCACTCACTCACTCACTCACTCACTCACTCACTCACTCACTCACTCACTCACTCACTCACTCACTCACTCACTCACTCACTCACTCACTCACTCACTCACTCACTCACTCACTCACTCACTCACTCACTCACTCACTCACTCACTCACTCACTCACTCACTCACTCACTCACTCACTCACTCACTCACTCACTCACTCACTCACTCACTCACTCACTCACTCACTCACTCACTCACTCACTCACTCACTCACTCACTCACTCACTCACTCACTCACTCACTCACTCACTCACTCACTCACTCACTCACTCACTCACTCACTCACTCACTCACTCACTCACTCACTCACTCACTCACTCACTCACTCACTCACTCACTCACTCACTCACTCACTCACTCACTGCACAGCCTCGCCAAAATAATTACATCATTTTCAGGTTTCTGTTATTGTTTCGCACTTTTACGATTTAAGTCTGAGAAGATTTAACATAAAAAGGCACCCGCTGTTGGTGTTTTGTTTCACCACATTTGTTTGTGGGCTGTCATTCTCAAAATTCCCGAGGAATAACTTTGTCAAGAATGATGTAAGACAACGTACGAGTAACTTTAGTGACAGAATGGTGTGGCAATATAAACCCGTATATACACCATGTCCTACAGCAAGGCGTGGTGCATACATATACTTAAATATGGACGGAAATTTACGCTCACGGACAACTCCACCGACGCCGATATTGGGAACGGATTTTCTGCGGCATGGAGCCTTTAAGGCTATCGCGTTAACAATATGTATTGTTTGTAGTATGACGCTTATTAATGTAAATAGTTTAGTTAGTGTATGGATTTCTTTGTCCTTTCTTGCAAGTGATGTCCGCCTGTGCATATAATTCACCTTTAGTTACGATTCTAGTAGTTTCTATGTTTAAGCGTTCGACGCCATAAAAAAATGCTCATTTTTTAAGCAAGGTTACTTGCTTTCTTTACCCGCCGTGGTTGCTCAGTGGCTATGGTGTTGGGCTGCTGAGCACGAGGTCGCGGGATCGAATCCCGGCCACGGCGGCCGCATTTCGATGGGGGCGAAATGCGAAAACACCCGTGTGCTTAGATTTAGGTGCACGTTAAAGAACCCCAGGTGGTCGAAATTTCCGGAGTCCTCCACTACGGCGTGCCTCATAATCAGAAAGTGGTTTTGGCACGTAAAACCCCAAATATTATTATTATTATTATTGCTTTCTTTCGAAACCGATTTTTCTCGATAAACAACGAAATATAGCTTAGAGCAGATAGTAAAAGTGCGTGCACTTACGTTAAGGATGCAGAACATTTGCGGCCAAACGGCGTTCGTTTTTGCTTCTTTCTTGGCATGCCAGGCCGCTATAATCGCAGCGACACTGATGTATTAGTAATAACGTATAATTTATCGGCTACTCTAGAGTAACATATCTCTTTACGGCCTCTTTAATAACATGATGAAATATCGGGGTGGAGGAGGGATATAAAAAAAAAAGCACTCAAAGGGTCACATGCTGAATCTTCCGCAATCGTGCAGCTGTCGGGGTGAGAAACCGGAAGGCTTCTTTCGATGGGGTGGGTGGATGTTCGAAATTTCGAATACGAGTAGTCTGTGCTATTCGATTTGTATATTATTCGAGAATTCACTGCTATACGAGTTTGTCGAATATTCATTTGTTGGATACGCAAGGGAGAGAGAACTGAGGACCGTTTTGAATGATTGCGCTGTGCAGGGGTGCTGCTGCTACTGACATATGAAATTACACGTCGGAAAAAAAGTATTTCAAACACGACACTGTGCACAGCGTCGTGTTTCGCGCTTTTACTATCTGCTCTAAACTATATTTCGTTGTTTATCAAGAAAAATCGGTTTCGAAAGAAAGCAAGTAACCTGCACGATTGCGGATGTTTCAGCATGTGACCCTTTGAGTGCCTTTTTTTATATCTCTTCACCCCCTCCTCCCCCCCCCCCCCTTATTTCATCGTGTTATTAAAGAGGCCGTAAAGAGATATGTTACTCTAGATTAGCCGATCAATTATCCGTTATTACTAATACATCAGTGTTGCTGCGATTAAGCGTGCGCTCGCACGCGAGGAAAAACAACAACAAGGAAACGTGGCGGGAGAGGCAGGGGAATCGCTTGGCGCAGCTATCCTTCTCTTGCACGTTCCCCATTGCATTTCACTTCAGCTTAGTTCAGCTTAGAAATTGCGCTGGTACCACACTGGGGCTGCAAGTATAGCGTATAAAACCCGCCGTGGTTGCTCAGTGGCTATGGTGTTGGGCTGCTGAGCGCGAGGTCGCGGGATCGAATCCCGGCCGCGGCGGCCGCATTTCGATGGGGGCGAAAACGCCCGTGTACTTAGATTTAGGTGCACGTTAAAGAACCCCAGGAAGTCCAAATTTCCGGAGTCCTCCACTACGGCGTGCCTCATAATCAGAAAGTGGTTTTGGCACGTTAAAACCCATAATTTAATTTTTTTTAATAGCGTATAAAGAATATTCTCACCTGTACTTTGCATTGCAAACTTAAGGCTTTCGCCCGCTCATTCCCGCTAAATTCGCCACTATGCGGTGCAACGTTTCTGTTGCGATTGTGCAAAAAAAAAAAAAACCCCTGAAAAACGTAGATCTGTGCGACCAGACTGTCACCGGCACATGCCTACTGTTTTCAGACGGAGGTGGAAAATGCGACGACGTTCGTCGCGTTCCTCGACGAACTGGGCCTTCCTTGGCCGAGCAAGTCTCCCGCGACACGATCGCAGCTCCTGGACGAGAGCATCCCTGCAGTTGGGTATGCCCATGTTCTGGGCCTTTTACGTGGGTCGCCATCCTTCGCGTCCATCGGAGAACACCATTTACATGACGCTGGACCCGCGCTTCAGCCAGTGGATTCGGGATATCGAGGCGCTCGACGCCGACGGAAAAGCGAGCGACTACCTCAGGCGCTGCGCAGAGATCGTCGGCCGCACGGGCCAGTCGTACTCGGTCATGATACAGCAAGTGCTGCAGACGCACTCGGAGCTCGTCGAGCTGGTGCACCGTTTCTGGGGACTCGGGGCCATGCCGCAATACTACAACCTGACCGACCCGGACTTCCGAAGGGCCGTCAACGGCTACCTGCCCGACGACTCGCAGCTGTGGCCCGTCGACGAAATCGTCAACCTTCAGCCCGAATTCTTCGCGAGGTTCGACGCGACCCACCTGAGCCAGGACGGGTACCAGGAGCGGTTCAAGCTGTTCCTGGGCGCGTACGTCGTCTGGGTGTTGTCGCCGATAGTGTCCCGGTACCTGACCACCAGCATGCTCGCGGACATGGGGCGCGAAGACGGTGCGGACGACTACCGCTTCTTCAAGTGCCTCGAGGCGCTGGAGACGCTGCTGCCGCTCGTCAAGTGGCAGCTGCACCGCGACGCCCAGAAGAACCTCGCGCCCACGTGGAACACCGTCCGGTTGTCGCAGCGCGCTCTGAGCGAGTGGATGGGCTCGTACGACGGGGAAATGCAAAAGTTTAGCACCTCTCTTTTATCACGGCTGGGAGCGAATGCTTTCAACATGACGAACACGTGGCAAATGCTCGACAGCGCGTTGGCTTACCTTCCGAACGACACCAAGCCGCCTTTCTTCGAGCTGTACCGGAGATACGCAAAGGCTACAGCGACGTACTTCAAGCAGTCGCTGCGACGGCCGCAGCACAGCATCTACCACGTGCCGGGAGTTGTCTCTATTCTGCTGTACCGAGTGACTGTGGGCAGGGAAGTGTCGGTGCCCCACTTCATGACATCTTCGCCCCTCTTTGAGCCGTGGTACCCGGCGGCCTTTCTTTCAGCGCTAGCGGGCGTCTTTGCCACTACCCAGATGGTCTCGCTGCTTCGTTTCACCATATTCTACAACAGCCGTTTCCAGGCAAGTGGCGCTTCATTCCACAGCGAGTTCTCGCCATCCACCTGCATCTCCAAGCGCGTAGAACATCATTTTTTAAGGAAGAGGCCTATATTCAGGAGAAGAACCTACTTTGAAATTGTTCACGAGAGAAAATTCCAGCCAATCCTGCGGGTGGAGCATTGATGTGGGCTAGCTGGTACATATCGAAGTCTACGCAGCTCGAAGGGCTGGACAAGTAAGAACACAAACGACGAAGCGCTGCCTTCTACTAAGGTTGTGTACATCTACATCTACGGAATGTAGATTCCGTAGATGTACACAAGGGAAAGACAACCACGACGTCATTGCAAGGAAATTCGTATCACTTGCCACACCCAAGCCGCGCACGAAGCCGCGCACGTTGACAACCTTCAAGAAACCCTACCGCTTTATCAAGCATATAAATTGACGATGTGCTTACACACGCTGCGCCTTTCTTCGCTATCTTGCGTGCTCTATATATGTTACGTGTCCTTTGGTTCCCACACTTTCTTAGAATGGCTGTATTGTTCAGCTCTGGAAAGCATCCGCAGTTCTTGCAGTGCATGACAAGGTAGCTGCTTGTCCCAGTTATTAAATAATTGGCGTGTTGCGCAGCCGGTCATTAATGCAGCGGCCGTGGTCTGTCCAATAGCGCTTCATCGTTTGTGTCCTTACCTGTCCCGTCCTTCGCGCTGTTTATACTTCAACAGGTAGATATGACTGATGGTACAGCTGGAAGGCATTTTCGCAGCGGTAACGAAAGCCTGATACGGCCATGTGATGCCACATTTCTATCTTGTTTCGTTGATTTCCCATGACCAGTCAAAAGTACACCATGACTTTACGGACCCACTGTATATGGTGTGGGAACGATCACCAGCCTCCAAAAGAAGCATTGCGCGAGCACTCGGATGGTACAGCACATGCCTGGAATATTCGCGAGTAATAGCTCGCTACCTAGCGGCCTCGCCGAGAAGCAGCCGATCTAGGTTCAGGCTTGAAGCGAAAAAGGGTCTAGCTCCTATCACGGCAAGCACTGAATGCCTCCTACTTCTCAAATCGTCGTGATGCCGCCGCGCACATATCCCCCGCCCCCCCCTCCCCCCCTTCAGGAAAAAAAGAAAGACGGATGTTGAAACACGTTTGTTGTGTACCATAATGGGCGTGTCATGGCGGTGGAATGACAACAATGTATGATTTCATCGTTTCCCTAAAGAGGCATGCAGACGACGCGCATCGGTGACCGACATGGATAAGATTCTTAAGCATCGAGAAAAGGTGGCCGATACTTATGCTGGTCTGTACGTAACCCTTCACTCGAGACTTCTTTAAGCCCGGCGAGTAGACAATTTCTTTGTTTCTATATATGGCGTTTCAAATCGCGCAGTGTACTTTTGTTTAGGTAGGCGCTTTATTACATTAGTGATGTACGCTTAAGCTTCACTTGATTTGGTTAGTTTCCTGTTCTAGCATTAGCGTTACTGATGTCTTAAGCAGCAGGAATATTCTCAATGATGTACTTTTGTCCGCAGGCACCGGTAGCAGGAACGATAATTATCTCGGAAAGTCTGAAGTTGATGACACGTGTTATGCCGCGATAAGGCATATCGTATTGATAGCACGCTTTCATTTAGCGGCGCAAGCAGAATGTGCCGTTTTCTCATTCATCGCGGTGAGCTTTCAGTTTACTTACTCGCAAGAAATTTCGGAACAACTGCAAACAGCGCTCCTTCCAGATTTGAAGCATTCTACCTGGCCACAGCGCCGCGAATTTGCTTCCCGACTCTGAGCACACAGCCAAATTGCATTACAACTATTTTGATTCGTTTGCGAGTCACGCATTTACGCTAATACAAGGGACACTGCTCAAAACAAAAGCCTCGGTAAATTTCAGAAATCACGACATCTTTATCCGTGGTACATTGATCGGAGGGTGTCTTCAACTCTTTCAGGAGCAATACGAATAAGAGTGCGTTGCCGGGCCCGTTTGTATATGCCAGCTACTAAAGAGAACAAACTAGCGCAGAAAGGGTGCGAAGGCAGAGGTGAAGAAGGCGACAAGGAATACGAGCGCTACTTCGTGTATACTATCTAGGAAATGGTAATTTCGTGACTTAGGAACAGACTGCGGTAGAATATTTGATAAGTGCTTTTCCCCTGCGTGCTCGTAGCATGTCATCAGACCCGTAACGTTGACCGATATATCAGCAAGCTAATGCACTGCATGGGCTGTTTTTTATTCTTGTAAATCGCATTATTTGACGAAATCATCTCTACTAAGTGAGGGTCGAATGCAACAAGATTTCATAGCGAGTTAGGCATGCACAGCCAGCAATTCGTGCGATCCATGCTTTCTCATGTGTTCGAAGACAGCTCAGTCGTCTTTGTATATAGCGTGGGCTTTGAGGTTCAGTGCCTGGTTATAAATGACTTGGCTTTAAAGAAAGGCGCACATGATCGGTGAATTTTGGTTGAACAGAACCGAGTGCTCATGTCGCCTAAAGATTTTACGGTTCACGAGAAGCTTTAGCTCCGGGCCAACTCCAACTTTCCTATTCAAATACTTTTGTCTATTGAAAATAACTTCCTTAATAAAAAAGAAAGGAACTGAAGCACGAAGTTTACAGATCTGTAACTTCAAGAAAATTGGGCACCAATGTTCTGTAGCTGCATCTGTTGTAGCATCTATGGCTGACAACACTTGTTATGCTATGAATGAGCCGTCTACGTTAAATTGTTACAATGTTTACGAGGCTTTTGCAAACGTCCTAGATGGTAGATTAACGGTATATTTCTGGTGGGTGTACGATACATGAATTTTGCCTACTTGAGATTTGTTGTTAGGTGCAGTTTACAGAACTCTGCTATCGTTCTTTTGTTCAGTTAGATCTTTCAACCAGATATTAGATTTTTTTTAAATGTTTAATATTCAACAAATTTTTGCCAAGAAATTGACGGACTAAATAAAACATTTGCGAAATTTACTAGATTTTTGCTTGGTAAGTGTGAAAAAAAAGATAGAAGCGAATTTATAAACAACGTGCTTCTATCTTTTTTTCACACTTACCAAGCAAAAATCTAGTAAATTTCGCAAATGTTTTATTTAGTCCGTCAATTTCTTGGCAAAAATTTGTTGAATATTAAACATTAAAAAAAATCTAATATCTGGTTATATCTGGTCAGTGGTCATTATAAATATTACTGAGAATTGTAAATTTTCAGGAAATGAAACTAAGTTTGCAACTCTGTAACTCAGCAATGAAAAATATATCGCAGTTATGTAAATTGCATAGAATAGTACGTCTAAAGCGCATACAAACTTGATGTATTGTACACGCATGGCTCTAAAATATACCACTAATACATGAGTAGCACTTTTGCAAAACCTTCGTAGACATTGCAACAAATTCACGTAAGAGACAATTATATCAAATTTGTCCATTTTGGATGTTCTGACGAATGCAATTTACAGGACTGCGATGTCTGTTCTTGGTGCAGAGTTGCGGATTTGTAAACATTGTGTGCTTCTATTTTTTTTTTCAAATTTACCAATGTTCGGCAATTTTTGTAAAATAAAATTCAGGCCATAGATCAAAATTCCACTTCCAGCAGTCACCAGAATTTAATGTCCTCTCTCAATAGCCGCAAATTTTATTCAAAGCGACCCAAGCATTTCCGCATTTTACATGTACTTGAACAGGCGTGGGTGGGAGTTTTGGTCTGGCTAAAGCTTCCCCTGTAAGTCTGAAATTGCGAATAATCGAGTTCTATCGAATTAACATTTGTGATATGCACAAACTCTGCTGGACACAGGAAACCAGTTTTATGCGGGTTTCCCCTCCAGTTCCGTGTCATATGACTCACGTCTACACCACCGTTCTGTAAACGGAGCGTGTTACATCGGTTGCATCGAAGCGCGTTGGTTTCTTCTACATACGCCAGTGGTAGATAGTCTGCAAACGGGTGCCTAGCTTTTCCACGCACGAAGGGAGGTGCTTCAGGAGTCTGTATAGACATTTTTCATCCACGCTGTGGCAGCAGTGCATTCATGACCCCAGAAAACTTCCGGTCATACATTTCTGACAGTCAAGTTTGCCAAGAAAACGGAAGTATATTGCGCATAATTTACTGTAGGCACATATTCTTGATGTGTTCAGATATAAAGAAAGTGCGGCATGTGTAGATCTCATATATGGGATTTTCTTGTGGCACTGAACAATAAAATTAATTTGTAGAACATTCCAACTTCTTAGCAAAACTTATGCCAGCTGGAGGGTTCTGTAAACTTATAAGCTATTGTTACTTGCGTTGTTTCCAGAGGGCTTAACCAAATGTCTTCTGGGAAGCCTGTTTGTAAGCGTGAAAAGGGTCTATAGCCTGCGATTCCGTGCGGGGTGTGCGCGCTCGCAGGCCCACGGGTTTAACAACATCGTGGCTGGAGCGAGAGCCCTGGGGGAGGACGTGTTCCGGCTGAGGGCGGTGCTCAACGCCAGCGACTTCCTGCCCGACGCCAGCGCGCAGGAGTTTCGCACGGTGTACGAGGTGAGCATCGCGGCGCACACGTCGAGTCGCGTGCCAGACTCGCCCGAGTGGCGGCGCCTCTCGGCCGCTACGCCGCCCGCGGGCCGGCCGAACCCGTTCTGGAGCTTCGATCCGGAGCAGTTCTTCTTCTACTTGGCCTGCTTCGCGCGCTGTGGCGGACGGGCCCGCGAGCGTGAGAGAGAGGCAAGCGCGCCTTCTCAGATACCGACGTTTCTCGCTGAACGCGAATTCGGCGATCACGGGGCGCCGTGGGGGGGATTTTCGAACTCGCGTTGGGCGCGGTGGGGCGCGTGTCGTGGGACGGGTTATTCGGTCGTGTCGTGGAACAGGTCCCTTCGAGACTAACGTAGCACGCTGCGTGCTTATCGTGTGGCTCAGTTGAAATGCTGTTCTACTGTCCTTTCACCTATATTGGCTTCGGCTCTGTAAACGTGACCTCTATAACAGCGCCATTTATTTGAAAGGCGACGCTCCAGTATACGGCCCATGGGCGACCCAATTCTGTGGTGTCGTATATGTGAGCGCGATGACGTGCGGTTATTGTTGAACTGCGTGGTAGGCTGCGACATCTTTTTTTAAGGACAATGTTTTTTCTTATCGAGCCACCAATATACTTGGCCGTATCAGGTATGTGCGTTTCTAGCCTCCTTCGTGAGCCGATCCTGGAGATATCGCGGTTCATGTGCGTGGGCCGATCTCCAGGGTAGTGCACTGTTTAACGATGAGGACCGTATCCACAGGTATATGCAGTTTAAAAATGCGGGAAAAGAATCAGTTCGACGCTCCTACTATTCCCCTCAGGCGAGCGGTGACGCGGTAGAGCGCCCTGCGCAGTGGCTCCGCCCCACTGACACCCCCTAAACGCTCAGAAAAACATTGTCTGTGATCGACGCCAAGCGAATGTTGAATCGCCTTGCACCTATTTCCATTTTTTTCTTGTAGGTGGCCCTGTGCAACGTCGCGCTTCCGGCTTCGCCACGTTTCCGGGACGCGTTCAAGTGCGGACCGCAGCACAGGTTGTCCACGACTTTCATGTGGCGGGAGCGTTCCGAGCAACCCACCGCCAAGACTTCTTAGCGGACGAGAACAACATCTTGGATATTTTTGCCACTGTGGCGAGAAGATCGACTGTGGCTATTTGAATGGCTTAGTTATTTCAACTTTCGCTTTACAGAAGGCATACAACTTTTTCTTTCGAAATGTCCTCCGCATTTTTTTTTTTTTTTGCCCACGAGTGAACTGGAACTTGTTTTTATTGTGAACTTGGTCAATTCGCGCCCCTTGTATCACAGTGTACATAGAATACCGATTATAGAACACTACACTATACGTATGTATCAAGGTTACGGTCACAGAATCTTTGAGCTTCCTTTTGCCATGCATTTGCGCGCGCGAGCATTGACTTAGTAATCGGAACGCGATAACTGAATCCCTACAAGAGAGTTTTTGCACACGTTGGTGTGTGCGTTTTTCAATACTGTTTGTCCAGCTTCGCTTACGCATTTTTTTTTCGTTCTTTGCTTGTGCGACGGTGTCGCGTATTCGTGAGCTCGATTGTCGGCCTTTGTGAGCTTTCCTGAGGGGCGATGTTCTTTTCTAGCAGGTTCTGTCAAGAAGCTGTTCGTGTAAATTCTCGTTAGGACGAAGAAGAAATGTCGATGTTGATATTATAGATCACGCTGATACAAATGGTACTTTTGTATACTCTTTCATTTGTAGTGCATTTCGGCAATGTTTCATTGCGTATGCATGTTGAATGAGCCTTGGAACCCAGGAGAACGGTGAATTAGGCTAGTTGGCATTGTCATAATTGTTACAGCGCAAAATACGAAGACAAAGACGACATATGCACGAAACAGTATCCTCGTGTTTCGCACTGTAATAATTATGCATCTTGGAACCCGTTCACCGATTTGCTTAGCGTGATTTACCGTGCTGTTTACTGCAGGAGCATATATTACGAAGATATTTTTTGTAAAAGAAAAAAGATGCAGTAGTGTGTTGAACTTGTCTTTTCTGTACGTGCCTTCACTTGTCGCCAATCTATAGACGATGCAGCGTACACTTACGAGTTGTGTGCAGATCTCTTGACATAAATGTCCCCATGATAGATATTTCCGTTTTGTTCGCACGTTGCTCTTCGGTGGTTTCTTTCCTCTGCTCCTGAAAAAAAAAAGAAAGAAAAAGGTAATTACGTCTACCGAAGCTGGGTGGTCGGTGGAGCCAGATCGGCGTGGCATCGCAAAGGATTATGTTTGCAGCACGGAACGCGTAAACCGCCCCCTTTTCGGTCCCGACACATCCACATTGAAATCACCGGCAACCGTAGCTAAGTCACGCAAAGTGAGTAGCCATGAACCTTACGGGACTACGAATCATTCCATTTTTTGCTTGCCTACAGGGTATGAGCCATTGCTTACGGGGGTGATGATGGTCTTCAACATGCTGTTCTATATGTGGTATCCATGATTGGAAAGAATGTAAGAACTGTTCGCTTCACTTTGCCGATTGTTTGTAGCCTCTGCCTTACGGGGCTATGAACCATTGCATTTTTTTTATTGCTAACGGGAGCATGAATTCTTACGGGGGTAAGGGCCATTGATAGTTTTTGTTCACGGAGAACAAAAATGCATGGAACCCTAGCCATGTACAACTTCGCGGTAAAAAATTGGCCTTCGAGTGGCATTCGAATTCATGACCTTGCATTTGCCATCCGGAAGCTTTAACTAGTGCGTTACGAAAATAAAGTGCCATCGACGAGAAACTTGTCATCAAATCGATAGTAGCGTGAAAGCTAGAAAATGAAACCCGTACGAATTCCTCTGAAAGAAAGCCTAGCAGTTAAAGAAAAATTTGGCTTGTTCTAATCATCGGACCCAGGACGAATGCCATTCCCGGTTGGTCGCTCCACTATGCGCTAACCAGGAGGCTAGCACATGGCAAAGCGAGGCCAAATTTACAACGCGTAACACAGGGACACTGAATATGGCAAACAGTCAAACAAGTGCTGTGGAAATCGGCAAGGTGAAAGAAGTTTCGTCGCAAAAAAGGAAAGATCCACCCGACTGGAGACGAAGCTGCATAGGAAACCTACACAGTTTCCTCAGAAGGGAAGCTTTATGCTATTTTCGGGTGGACGACAATTTTTCCTTCCACGAACCTAAAAAGTACAATATATACAAAACACTTTATTTGACGCCTGCCTCATTTTGGCCTGATTCGAGGTTCGAATTTTTCAAGCGCGACCAAATCCAAAACTTCAAATCCTTCAGGAACTTGTTGCTGAACAGAAGCTTTTCTTACGTATATAACTTGTTTTCCTTTGTGGATTTGGCACAAGCAATAGTGAGAACAACTTGGACGACGCTTAAGGTTCGCCTTTAAGAGTGGAACGCGATAGCATTATCGGGCCCCGTTGGCGCTGACACCAACACCGGATGTACTGCGACACGCGGTTCGATAGAAAACAATAGTCGGCCGATCCAGGCGCAGTGCAGGGCACAGCAATGACTCGCACACCCGTAAAGTCGAGGTTACAAGCAGTGGCTCGTCAATGATTCATGCCTCCCGTAAACAAGAAAAAATGGGTTTGTGTTTGAGTTGCCGCGTAACAGAATTATGCTTTCTCGTATAATCAAATTATTTTCTCATATATTCAAAGGGCAATCCTACGCATTCATGTCTCCAAGTTGCGTGTAAGTCTGACTTTACGAATTTTCCGACTCATTTTACTTCGAGAAATTCAATTAATTCAGTAACGCCTTTGCGTCACGCGCAGCCTGCGTGGTTGTGGTTGGGGAGGCTTTTTTTTTTCTGCGGATTTTCTGCCGGAACCGGCACCCAGCAGAATCGTGAAGTGGCAGTCTCAAAGTCAACCACAATGGCGAATAATACCACGACAGAATATGCGTATATTGTTGTAACCGCAGGATCTCCTAATTGTTGCTATATGTCCCGCGCCCGATGGACCAGCGCCCACTGGGCACTCGGATTTCCGGAGAACTCTGCCCTAAAGATGGTTTCACGGCAGAGAGAGCCGCCCTGCCGTGAAACCGCACCTCCAAACTACATATTTACTGCCGTGAAGCCACATCTTAAGTGAGAATTGGCATATCTTATTTCATTTCATTTTACTGTTTCAGAAAAATTAATCCACACCTCGATATTAGTCAAATGTTTCCATTGTTGGTGCCTGTTATGCTCTTCAATTTGGTAAATTTTAAACATGTATAATCGACAGTTTCGGTTTTGGGTAGCAAGTCGCCTCGCATAGCTGAAAGGTGAAATTGCTTAAAGTTGCCTATACTCTGATTCTTCACCTGCTCGATTATTCAAATATAATAATCAAACATATTGCTACGGAACAGCCGCCACAGTGAGGCTGCACTGAGGAGGAAGAAGATGACGTGGGCTCCGCTTGATATAGCGTCGCCATTTTGGCCTTCCGTTAGCTTCCCTGTAAATAAATTGTATATAGTGTTGGGCTCAAGCTACACATAACATTAATTTGGTGGAGGTATATTATTCGCAGCAACCGTACGGTCTTCCGAGAGCCGTATGGCCTATGTGAATCGATTTCCGTCTACGCGGCACTAAACCCTGACATTGGTGGCAGACGCTCGGGCGAAGCATTACTAGTTAGGCCTAACAGCCAAGGCAAGCGCCGCCGTGGACGGCGACCCATCGTGGAAAGTTTGTCGTTCAGTGGTGATCGGGCCCCAGATCACGCGCACGGGCTATACTGAGGACTACAGGAGTGGCGAGCGTGCCTGCCAAGTTCGTCTGTGCGCTTTCAGAATAGAACGGGTTGAGTTTGGGCGCATACGGGTTGCTGGGCTCAGGGACTGAGGTTAGATCCCATCATCAGGTCACCGTATGCATCGCCTAGCACCCGGCTCGGCTGCAGGAGGTTGAGGGTTCGATTCCCACCGCCGCCAGGCAACCAATGGCTTGGCGTTCGGCTTTCTCCAGGTGCGATACGCGTGGGAAAGGAGCCTGCGCCAAATTGCCGCGCGCGCGCGCGGTAATTGTTATGCGTGTGTGCGTGCGTGTGTGCGCGTCGTGTGCATGCGGGTGTGGGTTACACACATGCATGCACGCGAGCACACACACACGCACACACGCACACGCGAACGCACGCACGCACGCACGCACGAATCTGGCAGTAACATGTCTCCGACTTCCCAATAGGTGGGTGTCCTTCCAGGTGTTTGGAACTCCCATAGTTACCGAGCACCTGGTCGGAAGCACGCGTGTAGCTATTCTAGTGGTATACGTACCAGGTGGAAGCTCTTGTCTGCCCTCTCTCTAATATCTGCCCTCTCTGTACTCTATTTCACCAAAGCTGTGGTGGGGACAAGGAGCGTCCAGAGACCTTCGCAAATCCCTATAGTGCTCCATTTCGACATGAAAACCCATGTAAATAACCGAGCGACAGGTCGTGCTACTTCTCTACCCATTGAGAGAACCAGTGGGCTCCTCGTTAGGATTCCTCCTCCTTAGTTAATAATTTCAGCTCCCGCTTAGGATTCCACGAGACCAGGATAAGTTTCTACGTCAACTGAATCTGAGTCTTGGTGTGAAATATAAACGGAAATCCATGAAAATAAATTGGATATGGAGATCTGTAATCCTGACTATTACGTCTATTTCAGCCTTGAGACTACTGAGCATGTGCTCTGTGTGTGCCCACCAGTGTTATCGACTATTCTTTCGAGCGTGTTGCTAAACAGAGACAGAGCAAATTTTTACTAAATTTGCTGCAATGGTAATGTAGGTAGTTTGGAGCAGTATGCAGTACGCTAACGTGGCGCAGCCCATCTACCGAAACGTTTTACGTATGTCCAGTGTCTGCACAGGTGAGGAATGAACAGTAAATTTGCCAGGAGGGTGCAGATGACTCTTTTTTTTATATGCTTGCAAAACAACGGATGATAACGGGCGAAATGTTTCTCTTTAGCTTCAGAATGTAAGATGACAAATAACATCGCCGTTCAAAAGAACACTACTAACCTGATTTTCGTAGCAACAAAGACACGCCAGGTTCGGTTTACACTTGCTGGTGCTCTTGTGGAATTCCTACCTGGGAGAACTAAACTTAGTGGCCCGCGCTTATTCACGTTGTTACCACGACGAACAACAACTATGTGACATTTATACCAGTCAAATACTGCGCTGCCTCCTCTTGTTCCACTTGAAAGCTCCGCGCAATGGCTGTGAGAAGCGAAATTAATGCATATGTGATTCGTGTGTGCTTCGCGGGAACAAGTCCAGCCGTTACGATATGTACTACTTTTTACAGTTAACACATAGTATGATTCACCTGCTGGATTCTATACTGAATTCTATATCTCACTGTAAAATTTATTACAAATGGTAATCTTATCTACTGCTGAGCCTGCAAACTGCCACCAGTCGAACGTATTCAGATAAACTGCAGCAACAGCAGTGTTAGAACACGTTTCGAACGAGTTTTGTAAAGATAAAAAAACAACAAAGAGAATAAAAGAAAACAACTAACGCGTTTTGCAAGCACATTGTGAAGTTTGGTTCTTTCGTCCAAATTAACCACAGCGTATGACATCTCTGGGTGCCATCTTGCATCCCCCACCTTCTCACTCGGATTACTATGCTAGGTCTGTCATTAGGTTAACGTCTCCAGATATCATTAAACTCTTTCCTTTCCTCCACCTCTCTCTCTCTCTGTGTAACTCTCTCTCTCTCTCTCCATCTGAGTGCAGAACATAGTTGCTTCAGCATTCAGCTTCAGCATCCATTAGGCACTTTCGCACCCCTACTCGGTCAGCTCTTGAATGTGCTCTCTTGAAGCTCTTGAAGTGCTCTCAAGAAAGCCATTATTGAAGCAACTTTCATAACTTTGAGGTCACCAAAATGTTGTCAAAGTTGACGTGTCATTCGTTAAAAAAGTCGCTTGTCGCTAAATAGAAAGGTTTGTTCCTAAACAGAGAAAGAAGTCTCTCAATCTAGTGACGAAACCCCTAAAATGGCAACACTGGTGCTCGGTATGCGCCTGAGCGGAACACACTCCTAGCGGCTGTCTCTTCTCTAGACTTCCGACCTCTTTCTGAGGAAACTGTCCCAGGAGTCTGGGAAGATGCCGGGAATTTACTACGAGCTGCAAAAGCTGTTGGATTTTTTAAAATGATGACAGTCTGAATAAGTGGCTGTGAATTGAATATGTGATGTCTACCATTGATTGCTGTGAGCTGCGCGATATGTAGCTGTAATGCATGTGGTCATTTCATGTGTATACACCTTTCTATGTACTTATATATACAGTTATTGCAGAACTGTACGTATCGACAGTGTGTGCGGATTGTATATATCCTGTGCTTTCTCGTGCATTTGTCAGGGACACCGATGAAGTTGGACTGATCGGGCAGCAGAAGTCTCGGCACATGTATTTTCCATCATCACTCCTCATCTTTCTGCTTACCTGTCTTTCCCTTTTCTCCTTTACCCCCTCGAGACATGCTCCTCCTGTTAACCTCTCAGCTTTTCTTTTCATTAAAAGTTCTTCTCTCTCTATCTGAAAGGCGTTTAGCATATGACTCGTCCATTACTGGTTTTATTGTTCAGGATTGTACAGATCACCAAAAATCTAGATAGAGAGAAGGTTTACTCCACACAGACTTAAATAGAAAGGAAAAAAAAAAGAGAAGTAGAGGAGCATGAGAAGTGACGACGGAAACACACTAACGCTCTGCGCTACACCTTTGGAAGCGCCGAGCGGCGAAGAGTCGGGAAAGGAAAAAAAAAGTTGGCAGTGTCGCCCGAAGGGCGTAGCATTGACAGTGATATTAGGGTTTAGTGTTGATCTTGAACTACTCGGACTTCGTTCTGAGTAAATAAGGGTGCGACATGTCGGCGCAACGCAGTACTACGCAAGGAAACTCCTGCGCGACAGAAGGAACAGAGCCGTGGCGGCTACCAGGCGTCTCTCAACGCTGGCCTACATGGAAGAGCATCGACAGTAGTGCGGCAGGCATCGCATCTTGATGATGCACGAGATGAGATCGACAACATATCGTTGTGTTAGTCAGCGCCCAGTTAAATACTGGTTAGCTTGGCGTTTGCGGCCCGTTCCACTCCTCCCAGTGACGCAGCACCTGAGCAGGAATGCTTGTGTGCGCATGGCGCTTTCATGCCAGCAGTCGAAGGTATAAAGCGGCCCTGGCTATCAAAGCGGCCCTGGCACCGAGGCTATTAAACGCAGCGCTGACGATGCGTCCCCTTCGATTTGTTGTTTTTGTGGCGAAACGCACCGCGCGTCCCCCGGCACTTTCGATCTAACGCGCCGCCAACTGGCCCCGTGCGCGTGTCGCGCATGCGCCGTCGAGCGAGAACGCACAACGGCAACGGCGGCGCCGACGGCACGAATGCGCCTCGAGCGTCCGTATAACTGCTATCGTAATAAAAAAAAAAAAAAGAACGGGCATTACGTTTTCTGAGTATACACAGCAGTTAACCTACAA
This sequence comes from Dermacentor albipictus, assembly GCF_038994185.2. NCBI lineage: Eukaryota > Metazoa > Arthropoda > Arachnida > Ixodida > Ixodidae > Dermacentor > Dermacentor albipictus. The sequence goes on along the minus strand of NC_091823.1, from coordinate 65,184,704 downwards.
CGGAAAACTGGATGGAATTGCGATGAGGTAATGGTGTATTGGATTAACTCTATACGGCAATAAGCAAAGATAGCGCAATAAAGATACAGAGCACGCCGACGTGCTACGCATAAGTGGGACTCTCAACTCACCCAAGTGCAATTTCAAGAAGCGCCCAAGAATTTTACCTTCGTTTCGTTAGGCGGGGCAGGTGTGGATTACTTGTCATTGACGCCGTCCAGTTGACGGATCCTGTACACAGTACATTTAGCGTTGCTATTCGAAGCGATTTCCTAAAATATGCCGCCATGTTGAAGTCAGTATATCGAAAGGACCGCACGGGGCTTACCTCGGCACGCTGTGCTGAGTCTCCTGCGCTGTGCGTCTCCCGCTCGCCATTCCCAAACTTTCCTTGTGGCTCGCTGCACGGTGTATATCAGAGCCATTGTGGTGGAGTAAGCTGCGAGTACTCGGAATCTCGTCCATAGAGATGCTGGACCGCGCACGGGCACTCGGGTAAGACCCAGCCACCTTGCCGACCAGGGGTTTATTTTCTAGCAAACGATGCGGTGTCCGAGCCAACGACAACGGGCGAAAACGCTGGGAAACATAATGGATCACTAGAATGTATCGCCCCTGCAGGTAGACGTGTCAAGGCGTAGATGCTATAGGCTCGGCTTCTTCGCCGTGACCTCCTTGAATCTTTGCAGTCCGCAGCGATGTAACAGCGACGCAGGCTACGTTGCCAGCTGTCCTTGTAGTATTTCATCGTCAGCGTCCAGTTGCGCGTTGTCACCGATACCCATGGGGAGACGGCCGCTTCGGGGCTCCTATGTAGGTAGAGTGCGTTGCCGGTTGTCTCCAGGACGGCACTCGATAACGACGACGCCGCCACATGTTCCTGGTACACAAAAGGTGTTGTTGAACTCTTCTACACAATCTCACTGTCTCGCAATTAAAGAGAAGAGAAAAAATGGCTGTGGCTAGCTAAGGTTAAGCCCAGGATGCGAAGCATACTTGCCTTTATTTTAGTTGTTGAACCACTGTTTAGCCTGGTTAACTGCTGTTGCTTGGCTATATTTGGTTCGGCTAGACGAAGAAACAACTCATGCAGGCGAGCGCACGAGCTGAGACCCGGCTATGTAGCTACGCGGCCGCAAGCGAGCGCACGAGTTGAGCCTCCGAATGGGAGCGCGGGGTAGCGTTCCAGACAACCGGACTGGCCCATAGAGAAAGACTGGCCCCTGCGAGAGACGCGCACCCATCATTGCGCCGGGGAGGCGTTCCTGACAACACACCACGCTTCTGCTGGAGACGCGCGCCCATTGGCGTGCCGAGGAGGCGTTTTGCAGCTGTTATGACGTCATATGGTAGCTACGCGGCCGTCAGCGGCGCAGCAAGGAAGAGCGCGGTTGTGCGGCTAGTATGCTTCGCATAAAAGTCCGAGAAAACCTAAGCACTTCTTATAAGTTGTGATTGTCAAAGCATCAATGTTCAATTGAACGCCGACGAGTGGTCTTTCGAGTTACGAACTCCTTGCGGGCAAGCGAGCGCGTTGAGACGCTTAGCGCGTTTTCATAGGGCCTCAGCATCGCCTCCTGCCTTAATCGAGGCGCAGTTAGAACGCAGGCGACAGCTATAGCGGACAAGGAACGCGCGGAAGGAATGTCACCGAAGGTACTATGATGCGTTCGCATTCCCACACGCAAGCAAGTCCTAAGGGTTTCCGCCAATTTTTCTTTTCGTTGTACTGCGACGGAATTTCGGCTGATTGTCGTACACGTGGGCAACAGCACTTGTTCTTTGTTTTGATTTGAAGGTTTTACACGCTGTATGAGAACACACGGTGTTTCGCCGTGCCGATGTGGGTGAAATACTATTGCAGACGTACTATTGCAGAAACAGAAAGCAGCTTCTACATAAGCTCAATGGTCGTTAAATCCCGGTGGTGAGTTTTAAAGCTCGCATATACATGTACAATATAACGAGTTACATTGACAAGAGTGAAGCTGTCAAATACGAAAAGCGAATTACAGTCGGCTGGACTAATCAGCCAGTTATTCCATTGGCGTAGCCGTTGATTCATATTTCGTGAATCAACGGCCTTGTTTCGTACATGTGAGTGGATTATGTCGCAGATATTCTGAATTTATTGGTACCTTTTCGTATTGTTTCTTTTTTTACTTTCTCGCGGAAAACGTGCACACAGGTCCGGTTGTATCGGTCAGATCCTTATGTTTGGCTGTCTATACTTTCTGGAAAGATGGTTTCATTATCTGCGTTACTTGGTGCTGCAAGTACCTTCCTCACTTAACTTCCCAACAATATCTTTGGCCGATATTCTTTTATTGCCCGTGCCATGCAGAGCCTTAGGGACAAGCGCGAACGTTTATTACCCTGCATAAGATGCCGGTCATTCTGCGTTGTTGTGTCTCGTTCGCATACGCCTAAGTGTACGTGAACGCAGCTGATAGCTTGCTGTAATTTTCTGCTTTGGCGCAAACATGCTCGAAAAGAACACAAAAAGATGCGTGAAACTACTGAGTGAGGTGCTGAGTGGTCGTATTTCTGTTTTGTACGGTAAGATATACGTGGTTTAATTTTGTGTTTGTATCATCAGTAGTCAAGCTTGTGTCTTTATTTGCGCCGCTGATGAAAAAGATAAAAACGAGTCATATACTTTTTCTTGTTTTTACTACGGCAAGCGTTATGATCAACTGTAACTCGGCCCCGTCTTGAAGTCTGACAACCTTTCACCACAAGATAGCTTACTGATAACGAAATTCCAAGGAGTGATCTCCAACCACTTAAGGTTGTCAAAAAGATCTCTCACCAGAATGCATTTACATAGATCAGGTCTTGTCTCTGCATTCCAAGCGAACAATCCTACCGAAAGAAGCACAAATCTCGGCTATAGCTGGATATATTCCGCGATGATCGTATAAAAAGCATTTAGAAGGTGCTGAACAATCTTTTATGTTGTAAACGACAGTCATTTAACAAAAGGCGACGTTCACATACCACACACAAAAAAAGAAAAAACCCATCCTAATCAGAAGATAATATCGCCGCGCGCACTTACGCCGCGGCGAAGTCATGTCACGTTATTCTACTTTCGACGCAAGAACGATTGCAGCGCCGGCAATCGCAGTGGTAGCTAAGGGATGGATGGATGCTATGAGCGTCCCCTTTCATACGGGGTGGTGAGTTGCACCATCAAGCTCTTTTTGTTTTTTATTTTGCCCAATGTCTTACCTATCTCATTTTTTTTTACCGGACCGAAAATTCCCAGCATCAACATTTTTGAACCGTTATTGGGAACTTTGTTTTTATACAACTCCGTTGTTTGTTAAAAAATTAAATTATGGGGTTTTACGTGCCAAAACCACTTTCTGATTATGAGGCACGCCGTAGTGGGGGACTCCGGAAATTACGACCACCTGGGGTTCTTTAACGTGCACCTAAATCTAAGCACACGGGTGTTTTCGCATTTCGCCCCCATCGAAATGCGGCCGCCGTGGCCGGGATTCGATCCCGCGACCTCGTGCTCAGCAGCCTAACACCATAGCCACTGAGAAACCACGGCGGGTATCCGTTGTTTGTGGTCTCCATACTTTCTACCAGCAAATGACCGATTGCCTTTTACTTATCTCTGTTGCGGACATGTTTACTTTCTGCCTGTTAGCCCTGAAATCAAGGGCTTGAAGGGGGCCAGTCGAACCGTTGCATCGTTTCCCTAGCTTTACCGCCGCAAGCACGTGCTTCTTCTTCATTGGCGTATATCACTCTATAACTACGCGTTGTAAGGCATCCAGATTTCGCTTCGAAAATTAGACTTCTCTTTGAGTTATCATAGATTGTTTCTTTCCTGATTTCGTTTCTTGGTGGTATGTTTCCTAGTTCTCTTCCTCCACTGTGCGTCAATGTTTTAGTGTACAAATACCCAAACACTATCGCAACACATTTACTTTCACATTCCTAAGACATTCTTCAAAATCAATTTTACTGTGAGCTTCCCTCTCCTCAAAACTTTTCCAGCACATATCGCCCTGCACAGCTTCATTTGTAGTCTTCTCGTGAGTGCCCAATGCGAGGCGTCCCACTGATCTTTGGCTACCATCGAGTCATGATTGTACCCCTGACTTCAAGCAAACAATCCGATTTCCAAATGGAAGTCATGGAACCATTACAACACTACACCTTTCCACATATCCCGGATCACCTCGTACTTATTGTATCCTTATAGCGCTCTGTGTTTCATTATAGTCGTATTTCTCTTCCAATTTTCTGTTATTGTTTTTCCCCTGTGTTTTCATATATCAACTGCCCTCGTTTATCCATACACTAGGGTATATGTATTCTTTTACACGAGGTACTTCTTGACCCTGTATTGAGACTGTCTGTTCACTGTTTTCACTTAATAGTATAATACCTGAATTTTGGAACCTAAATTTCCATCCTAAATTCTGACATTCCTCTTCACAGATATTAGCCAGACCTTGCATATCAATGAGCCTGTTACTGTTAGCATGCGTCACAATGCCATCCACATGAAATAATCCTGGGAGCTGCTGCTCTGCTATTGTGCCCGCCTATTTCTACGAGAAATTAAACCCGATATTACTTCCTTCTACACTCTTAAACAAATGTACGCCCTTTGGGGTGTATATTTGCCACACAACAATAATCGTCATCTGTCATGCTTGCGTTTCCCTTCTTCAAAACGCTGAACTCACTACTTTCCTGTCAAGAATGCTCTGTCATGTTGATAATGTGTTTGCCACTCATGACTTGGAAGTACCGGGCTCGCCACGTTAAAGGAAATGCGGACAAGACAGATGACGGTTATTATTGTGTGGCAGGATACGATCCAAAGGGTGTAATTTTGCTTAAGAGTGTATCGCCCTCTCCATCCTCACCATGTGCATCACAACAACGGCGATAAATGACACCCTTGTCTTAGTCCTTTGGGCATTCTCCTCGCTCCTCACCCCTTCCCATTCAACGCAAACAGTATCTTCTACGTAAATATCCCTCAAAAGCTGTATACAATCGCTGCTTAAGCCTTGTTCCAGAAAATCCCACAAGATGTTGCGCTTCACGTTGTCATACGCTCAGGTAATGTCTGAAAAATCCACAAATCATGGTCTCATTTCTTCTCTGGATATTTCAATACACTGGGTAAGAACAAATAAGTTATCATCGAGACACCTACCGATCCCGAAGGCATTCTTAAGGTATCGCAATATGCCATTATGTTTTGCCCATGCTTGCAGATTTAATTTATATGCCTGCATGGCTAACTTGTATTTTACCGTTTAACGGTCTATATGATCAAATCCCATCTTTTTCCCCCTTACCTTTATAAATTAAATTATATCTACTTTTTCGCCAATTCTTTGGAATTCGCTAACCTTGTAAGCTTATTTTTACTGCTTTCAACAGAGCTCCCTTACTTTTTGGTCCTATAGTGCATCAATCAGCCTAACGGGCACTTCGTCAAACTCTGAAGCTGTGCGCTCAGAAATTTTCCCTTCGGCTTTTATTCCAGTTGAAATTTCTCAGCACTAACTCCATCTCTGTCTGGTTCTCGTTTGTGGTCTTTCTTTTTCTGCAATATCCACCTCGTCCTTGCTTTGAAATGATTCGGCTGTTATTTGTCCAAAGTAAATTGTTGCCGCGTTCCATTCCAGTTTGTATCTACCTTCGTCGAGTATATGCTGTATTGTTACAGACTTGCTGCCTAATAAGTTAATGTGGTTCCAAAATATTCTAGGTGCGACCTTCTTCTTCTCGCGCATTCCCGACAAATAACGTTCACTTTCGCCTTTTATCTTTGCTTGAATCAGATTTTTATGCGAAGCATATTACTAGAGCTCAACCCAGCTCCTCAGGCGCGGCGGTGTCGCCTTCAATACCGCGTGACACCGTGACGTCACGACAGAGGAGAAACGGGGCTCCAACTCGCGCCGTCGCTCACGGCGTCGCGGCGGTATATAAGCAGCTGCGCTTGCCTCTGCTGGTGAGATGCCTCCTGGAGACAGAGCTGCTCGTTGGAATGAGAAGCGAAGGTTGCGGCGTGCTACAGAGACTGTTTCTAGGTGGCTTTGCTACGGCGCAGCGACTACGCGCCCCGTATAGGACGCGGTGAGCGTCGAGCAACGCAGCGTTCGGCGCGACAACGAAATGTGCGCCTGAGCAAGCGCCGCACGCCTGAGCCGACGCCGACGACACCGGCTTTGTGTCGTCGAGCTCCTTAACGCTGTCGCGTTAAAATAAAGGCTAGTATGCTTCGCATCCTGGGCTTAACCTTAGCTAAGCCACAGCCATTTTTTTTTCTTCCGGTATATTTAACATTTTCTGTATACTTCATCATGCGGCAACTACGCTTTTTTGCCTGCCTGTGCTCTCGTGATGCTTTCTGTCGTTAGGTGATCGCTTCTTGTATCTCTCTGTTCCACCGGATTTTCGGTTTCTTTTTCCCTTCCCATCGAGCATGTTGCTTCTCTTTCCGTACTTCTGTCGTAATTACGCTTAGAAGCTCACTATATTCCCACTCTTTGCTTGGCCATTTGCCAAGTTCTTTCTTCACTCTTGTAACTAGATATTTGTTGTTTGTTTAGCATTGAAATTTGGACTAGCCATTCTTCGCTCCTTGCTCCCTTTCCCAACTACATATAGCATTTTCAAAATTATGCATTTAGGGTCACTCCCTATGTTGCTACATCCTTCCACGTCAACGACCATTTTTCTGAACTTATAAATTACTTGTGTCATCAGATAGTAATCAGTGGTCGGTCGCTTATTTCCGGCTTCCCCATTGATCTGTCCATGACGTTGATGCTCCGTAATCATTATAACGAGGTTATGTTCCTATCAGAGTTGTGCATTAACACTTCGTCGGTAGAAGAGGTAGTTCCTTCTTGCGTCACCGGATTACGGGCATTATCGTTCCCCTGGATTCCCCAGTCGCGTCTCTCTCGGCAATGCGAAGGTTCGATTACCTTATTGCGAAGTCAAATACCACAATTAAATCTAAATTGTGGAATTTTACGTGCCAAAACCACTTTCTGATTGTGAGGCACGCCGTAGTGGAGGACTCCGGAAACTTCGACCACCTGGGATTCACAATTAAATCTGTTCATGAGCAGCTGTGGGTTCGAATAACTGAACCATTGTGCGCCATGTGGCGTTATAGAATCACTGGACCATTTCCTCCTCTGTTGTGTAAAATATAATTCCGAAATACCAGCTTAGAGCAACCGTTATCGCTATGGACCTTCCTCTCTTGGTGCTTCATATCTTAATATCTTTTGGTGCAAAAACCCTTGGTCGAGTACGAAATCAAGTGTGCCAGATTGTGCATGAATATGTAATTGCGACAGGGAGACTGTCACATTGAGCGACCTCTCCTCATTATCATTAGATCGCATTTCCTTTTCGTAATCCCGCGGCTTCATCTAAAATTGGCATAATCATTTTTCAAAATAAAAAGAAAAGTTTATAATGATTATTATTTAAATATAGGTAGTACCGACCATTAGATAACGGGAAGCAAGGAACTATGTTTACATTGCGAACCTTGACCAATCTCCCCTGGTGGGTACGTACCATATGTTGAAGGCCAAAACAACAGCAAAATACGTACCATATGTTAAAGACAACGACAACACGAAGGAAGAAATTCTGGCCGGTTCACGAGCAATATTTTCTCGTGCGCCAGCTTATGAATTACGCCTCCTTGTTCTGCTTGAGCGGGAAGCCCTGCGATCGTGATACGCATTACCAAAATTTGTGGCTAATAACGTATTACATCAAGAAGTCAGGTTACCTGAATATTGTGCAAATTTCGTATGCGGACGGTGCAAACATTCTCAAATATGTACGAAACCTTTATTCGAAGATTGGGAAACATATTCATTTCCTAGCCTGCATTATTCTTCGGAGTACACTGGCCCCGGTTTCACGCACCACAGGTGGTCTTTGTAAAACATTGATTAATCCCTTTAATGTGCGTATTTGGGAGGTGCCACCTGTTTGTGAAGAGAGAGAGTCTACAAATCATCTACGATGACATCTACCCAAGCAATTCAAAATTTATCTCACAATATTTTAAATGGACTATTACAAGAACATTTATTCAATTTATCTATAAATGCGGTCATTGCAACAGGCGATTCACAGCGTGGAGGAAAATCTGGAATTGTCATTTTCGCTCCTTCCCCAGACTGGTCATTCTGAATCAGGATTCCGGACTACTTATCCGTATATCTGGCTGGATTTCTAGCTGTAGTGTTAGCCTTACCCAAGCTAAATTCATCAATATCGACTGTAGACATAATAACGAATTCTTTATCTTTATGTACATCGCTCACAACAAATAGTTGTATTAATCTTTTACGTACACTTCATTTTCTAGTGCCTGCCCATATAAATTTAATTAGGTTACTTTGGGTGAGTGGGCATAAGGGATAATTCGTGAACGAAATGGCTTGCAGTCTCACGAGACCGGCCCTTAATGACCCTGTACTATCATTACTTCGCACGTAATGATAGTACGAAGTAATGATAGCCTACATAACAACCGCTAGATTCAGGAGATATGCAATTGCGCTAGACTTTATGAACCCAGTGACAGCACATTTTTCAGAATATCGACACCTCCTATTCCCTTGGCACAAAAATTTCTTTCACATAAGAAAAACTGAAATAATTTTTACTTGATTACGATGTATCATACCAGTATTAAACGTTTATCGTCCCAGGGCTGGTCAGAAACCCTCCCCTGTGTGCCCAATTTGTGCAGAAGACGAGACCATAGATCATTTTTTTTTTATTCTGCGGTCGTTTTCCTTTTTTTAAGGAAAACATTTCAGAACCAACGACGTTCAGGCAACTTGTTTTATATGTTTCCATTCTAAATATTTTTTCTCTAGGAGCCTCCTCTCTTTGAAACTACCACAGGGATGTTTGCTCAGCCGTAGAGAAATTCATAGTTGTTTCAAGGTGATTCTCTTAAATTCTTCAAACATCCTTTTCAACCTGACACTTTTACAAATTTTCGTATTAACAAAATCTTCCCAAATCCACCCAAATCTCGCACAATCCTCAGCAGTGGGTACGCGCCATCGTAGAAGGCTATCCTATCCTATCCTATTCATGAGTAGAGAAGAAGTAGTGGAAGAAGAAGAAGAAGAAGATCTGGGCTTGGCCATGGAATTGTTGATTGGTCTGTTCTCTGCAAAACGGCTAGCACGCGTCGACCTGAAGAGTAGCGAGTGCTTTGACTGCAACGACCTCTTCGGCAACGGCCTGTTCCAGAAGGGCATCGCCTTCGTCACCGTGGTCAGCGTGCTAGCCGTCCACTGTCACACGCTGACATTCCCGCTCGTCGCTGGGGACGTGGACCACTGGTGTCGGAAGCCCGCCGATGTCAACATGTCTATGGACGCCTGGAAGAACGCCACCGTGCCCCTGGAACCAGATGGGCGGTTCAGCCGCTGCAACGTCTACGACAGGCACGGCGATCCCAACAGCACCCAAACGGTTCGTACTTCATTTATACCGGTCATCAAGGGTATCACACAGGCGGACCTAATATCTTCAGTGTTATTCAATACAATCTTGCAACATGTATTTAAGATGATAAATATGGAATGATTAAGGATAAGGATCAGTAGAGAATATCTCGGCAACTTGCTGTCCCCTTCGTTTCTAGGCCACAGGCCGGGCGTAGTGGATAAAGTGCATAGTTTATTTTCTACGGTTACATGAGAACTGATAGTGAGAACTATCAAGTATCATGATAGTGCGAACTACGATTACATGAGAGCTATAGGTGGCCAGATAGTCAATCCTACGCAGGCAAGCACACAGCTAAGTGGAATGTCTGCCACGCGCAGTACCAACAGATTACTACTGTACTTGTGCCCCAGCCTACTCGCAGACTTGCTGCCGCAACAAATAAAGATCGCTCCTGCAGGGGCACTAACAATCGGCTGTTAGCAGATGGCAATGCCTTCTTCAGCAACATTAGGAAGGACAAGGTATACAAATGATCGAGGGGCTGATCGAGCAAACTCTGTGGTTGGGTCGAAGGATTAATATGATAAATAGTAAGGTAATGTTCAGTAGCCGAGCAAATAAGTGGAAAATAGTAATTCGTAGTAGACCTCTTGAAGCAGGACAGGAATAATTTTACGAACGAATAGTAGTCACAAGGGACCCAGATCATGTGAAGAAAACCACCAGAAGAGTATAAAAGAGTTAACTCGCATATACCGCAGGTATTATGAAATTATTAAAAGCTAGCTGCCGTTATGATTAAATATAGAAGTGTAAAATTCGCACTTCAAGGCCGTTGCCGTCTTGTATTTTGGCACCCTCGCCTGTGTATTTTATATGCTATAATTAGCCTACAATAAACTGAAACTTAAGAGTTTATAATTTATAACAGTGCTAACGCACTGGTTCAAATCTTGGACGACAACTAGGAAACTTTGAAAAAACTAAGGAAGGCGCAGTAAGCGATAGAACGGGAAGTGGTACGCAAGGTCGAGAGAGACGAAGAAAGAAGTATGAACACGAAAGAAAACGAACTCAGCTTATATTCCTGTTGAGGTAAGGATAAAGACATGATGCACGGCATGTCATGTGACACGCAGAACGGCTAGCTAGTCATGCATCAGAGTAACATAATTTTGCAATACCGGCAAGGGAACGAGGTACAGGACAGCATTGAAATGCGTGGCGTGATGAACTAAGGAAATTTACAGCTGTCAGGTGGTGTCGACAAGCGTAATGCACGGCGATTGGTGATCGCTTGAAAAGGCTTTCCTCAACAGTAGAATCATGGTTTGCTGGCAAAGGCCCGATGAATGCCTTGTCTCCTCAGCCTATTTTCATACCTGCCGGGCCGTTATCGATGGACGTCCGTCGGTGTTACTTGGGGACTCCAGCTAAAGACGTTGGGCACCTGTAACTTCATTTTTACACTTCCTGTTCCGCAGGTGTAGGCAAAACTAATCGATGTCGGAACGGTGTGTTCTCGTGAATCTTCGATAGACAAACCAAACCTTTAGACACTAACGAGAGCACATATATTTCTTTGGGAATTTATTTCTCTATTTAAGTTCGTTTGAACGTTGCTGTGGCGTGATATCTAGACTTCTCATCAACCATTGGTGTTTCAAGTTATCTGATGGCTCGTGGGGACTGAAAACCAAATATAATATAACGAAAGGCGTGCAATATAAACGGATGTAATAAAAATGCATAAAATGATGTTCAGCGATGGTGTTGAGAGACTTCGCAAATTGGATCTCTAATGCAAATAAAAAAAAATTCGTCCCTATATATAGTAAAGTTGTATTTGTTGTCATGGTTGCCTGATCGAGTTTATTCCAAAGGTGTTCATAAAGAAGTGCTAATGGCAGAAAGTGATTTAAACATTACATTCCTAAAGGCAACGTTGGTGCGCGCCCTGAAGTTTATGACAAAATTGCGAGCAACTAGATACGAAGCCTAACAAGATAGCGAAGGACATTTATGCTGCTGAAGGATGTATTTATCAGATAGGAGAACAAGGAGACATAAGTGACAAGGAAGGTGGTAACTTTCAACTAATTCGTCGCACACAGCGAGTATGTACACCAACCATCCCATTTGCAGTCGAAACAATTAATCCATGCGGCCACAATCGTTTGTCTGAAAGCTGGTTAGTAGTTGTGCAACTAGATTTCTTTTTTACGGAACACTCACTACTCTACGTGCAATTTTGGTTTCTGTCCTTCGCAGAATTTTAACCTTACGGAAACACGGATCGCATGTGTAGTTTTCCTATTTATTTATTTATTTATTTATTTATTTATTTATTTATTTATTTACCAATACTGCTGACTCCAGTGGGAGTCATTGCAGAGTGAGTAGCAAACGATGAATACATCATGTCTCTCAAACAGAGAGCAGAAAAGAAAATGAAAAATGATTACATATATACAATATGTGTACTTAAAAAAAGAAAGAAAAAAAGAAAAAGAAAAAAGAGCGCGTACAATGACCGATCAGTTGGTAAAATTTTTCAAAATTTTTGATGTCTTCCGTTTCAGCTGCGCGCGAACCTAAGTCATTCTACTCTATTATCGTTCGCGGGATGAAGGAATACTGAAGCACATTATTTTTTTGGCTGAAAGGGAACTACTGAAAGATTATGGCGCCTTCTAGTAGCACAACCTGTAGATTAATGCACATAGATGTGTCACTTTTAAGTGCCCTTTAATTATTTTGAACATAAAGCATTTTATTTCTCTCCGAGGTGTGCTCTATACCAGCTTTTGCCATCAATCCCGAAACCGATACTCTGCCATAGCGATTAAAAATAAATCTCACCGCTTTATTTCGAAATATTTCTAATCTGTTGATATGAACCTAAGTAGAAAGGTCCCATATAATATTAGCGTACTCAAGAATAGCTAAAATAAGAGCCTTGTATGCTGTAAGCTTTGTTTTTCGTGAGGAATTGCGAAGGGAACATTTCATGTAATGCAGCTCCGACATTGCCTGGTTAGTGAGTTGGGTTATGTGATTGTCACAACGCAGATTATTGCAAATATGAAGACCTAGATATTCATGCTGCATGACGCGTGATAGTATGCTTGCATCCATTATGTAATCAAATATCACACGCACCTTATTCGTTACAGAGATGACAACGCTACTACTGGCATTTGCCATGTGTGGCAGCACTGAAACAGTTGGTGAAGTTCTTTGGATAGTTGAAGCTGATCCTCAGTCGAGTTAACAGGATATAACGCACAGTCGTCCCCGTAAAGTCTGATTTTAGCATCATGTCCATCAACAATATCATTTATTTATAGAAGGAACAACAACGGGCCTAACACAGAACCTTGGGGAACACCTGAGACATCTGGAAGTAAATCTGAAGAGACCTTGTTAAAAATTACATATTGATACCTGGATGTTAAGTAAGACTGGATACAATTAGAAATCATGCTGTTTTTTAAGGTGCACGATAATTTAAGAAGTAGTAATTGGGTGTGAAAACTTATCAAATGCCTTGGCAAAATCCATAAACATAGCGTCAACTTGACAAGGATTATCTGTAGCTAAAGCAAATTCATGAACTACCTCAACTAGCTGTGTGATCGTGGAAAAAACATGCCTGAACTCATGCTGTATCGGCTATAAGACCATCTTAACGTTCAAGAATTCACTTACATGGTTGTATAGGATGTCTCCCAGTACTTTTCAACTTGTACAAATCAGAGCTATCAGCCTATGGTTAGTTATCTGATGTTTATCACCTTGTTTATGTAGAGGCTTTACTTTTGACTCTTTCCAGTCACCTGGTAAAACACCACTTGAAAGCAATTCATTAAATATTATGACAAGGTATTTAAAACACCATTCTGCGTAGCGCCTTAAAAATACGTTAGGTATCTCATTCGGACAAGGAGATCTCTTGTCGCAGAAACCTTAAAATAAATTAAGTTATTCGGCTTCCGATACTTCCAGTTTTCAACAGGAGGTAGATGTTTAAAATTGTCATATAGAGGCAAGTTTCCATTGTTGGTTATAAACAATGATATAAAATGTTCGTTAAATGCACTGGCAATTACAATAGCACCAGAAGTAGAAGCGTTGTTTACAGTAAAGTTATTATTATTAGACAGGAAGAGTTTTATAAATCTCCAAAAGTTCACTGGAGACTCTAATCATCCGGCTAATCCGGACATTATAAAAGATGTCCTTTTGTTCTCGAAGCTTATTCTTAAGTTCATGAGTCATGCTTGCAATATGAATTTGTGTAATTGTGCTATGATGGCATGTTCTCGAGAATTTTTTTTTACGTTTGATTTTTCTTTTTAGGTGAATGATGTCTCTCGTAATCCAAGAATTAGACATGTTAGTTTTTTACTTCTAAGTGGTACGAATAGTTGTATACAAGCATGAACTGTATTCTTAAACTTTAACCACAGAGAATCGACATCACACGTACCAACACTGCAAAAGAAATTGTCGTAAAAAGGTTCTAATCTTTTCAATACACAAACATTATCAGCCTTTGAGAAGTAACGAAATTATGTAGACTTAATAGGTTTCTTTCATTTTCAAAGAAGAGAACTGTAGAAATACCGTTTTGTGACCCGATATCCCATCAACCACATCACATTCAATGGTTCCTGGGATGTTACTTCGGACAAAAACAAGATCAAGAACAGATTTAACCTCGCCATGTACGTTCGTGTGTTTATGAACCGGTTGTCTTAGGTCAAAACAGAAAGCATTGTCAATAAGTTCTTGATTATTGACAACATCGTTATTTGCGGCTGTGAAGGTGCTCCAGTCAATGCCAGGCAAACTGAAATCACCATAGAAGATCAGTGTAGTGCCACGCCACGTAATAGAAGCGATAAACGTTTTCAACTCTTCGAACACTTTCACACCTTCACCCGATGGTCTGTAAACCACTCCTACTATTATACGTTGGCATTCGAAAAACAACTTACAAAACATGACCTCGACTGCAGGCGGCTCAACAATGTGTACATCTTTTAGGCGCTTCCTAAAAAGCAAGGCTACGCCCCAACCCTTAGTATTATCGTGCCTCCGTACACCAAAATGGGAAGGAATAAATTCCCTGTCAAAGACACCGTCATAGAGCCACGTTTTGGTAAGCGTGATAACGTGACGTTCGTGGATTAAAGATAATGCTCTAAGTCAAGTCCCTTGCACACGACGCTCTTATAGTTTACATTCAAAAATTTTAGTGAAGAACAATCAGGAAGTCATTGTGTTTTTATATTGTTAACACGACAGTCTTATCATCAGTGGACTCATCTAAGGCGTACAAAGTCTCATTTACTGATACCTTGTCGTGAACAACTCTCACCCGATCATAGCGCTCTCAGTTTCCGCTGGTACACTTCCACGATTTTTTTCTTATGCTTCGTACTTTTCGCGAGTAGTGTTCTGTCACATACATATCTGAATTTCTTTAGTTTGCCACGATTTTTTAGAATAAGGAGTTTTCCCCTGTAATCGAGCAACATAAAAATAATGGATAATGGGTCTTGTTCTATTTGGACGTTTCGGTCCAATAATGTGACATCTTTCAATACCAGCTACATTAACTTCAAGCGTTTCTTGAAAAATATTTTTGTGGCACTCTCACAAAATGACGCCAATGTTTCGTCTGCAGGCTCGCGAACCGTGAATAATAATGTTATTTCTCCTGCTATACGACTTCCAAGGTCGTCAACTTTACCAGCAATAAATGCTGCACTTTTCTCTACCTTCGTTACTTCAGATTCGACAGATGCCACTTGCTCATGAACACCAGTCATTCGCGTGACCGATGCCTATAAAGAATCCAGTCTGTCCTTGTATTCTACTAACGATTCCTGTAAACTTGTTTGTGTTGCGCTGAAGTCGTTCATGCGATGAATAATTTCGTTTTGACCTTCGAGAACTGGAAGTTGTAGATCATCATCACTTAAACGCTCCTCTTTCACACTGTGTAATTGCCCTACCTGCTTGTCGTCATCAGGCCCTGGATTCTGTTCTACGTCACGCCGCGTTTGCAACATATACAGAAGCACATAGAACAAGAAAGTGCACTCTTTAGCTTCCATGGGCAAGGCAGCATAAGAAAAGCATCATTACTCAAAAACATTTAGCACCACTAAGGTAACTAACCTGCACGAAGAAAAAGACAGGCTTCTTCAGAATCGTTGCAGAAACGCTGCCGCCTTGCCCACTGAAGACGCACGGGGATGGCGGCAGGTTTAAATGTCCTGGGCCAGATGACGTCACATGGAAGATGGCGATAAAGTCGATGCTTAGTGCACACTGGGCACTCGGCTGCTCAATGAAACTGCAGTAGTTCCTGCCGGCGGCATTGTTGTCCCCATCGGCAAGGAAGACAAAGGAATCGATGGCCTGGTAAAGACAGTGGCCTGATGCAGATGCATGTGGGGCTACAGCTGTAGTCGAAACCTGCACTAGGAAAAAGACTTGTTCAGCATCGTTGCAGACACGCTGCCGCCTTATCAACTCCACAACAAAGCAAATGTTATGGTATAGTCATCTGGGAGAGTTGGTCAAAATTCAAGTTAGTGGATGCTTTGCGTTGCGTTCACGTCATGAAGACAAGAGTGTATTATTGTATTTGAAGTTTAGCCTCGGTATCACGTCGTTAAATTCAACGGGACTGATCATGTGTAAGGTAAAATCTCTATTACTTACTCGCAGGACTTTCAAAGTAAAGCTTAACATGTTTTTCCTCTTTACCTGACGGACGTGCATAAATGAGCCTTACGCATGGTCACGTAGGGAGGGTATCTGGGCCGGCTAACGTCCGTATAGTGAACAAATAAAGATGACGGCGCTGCAAGGTTTCGTATGGGGGAAGTACCTGGGCTGGCTAACGTCCGTAAAGTGAACGAAAACATAACGAACCGTAGTACGGCGCAGAAGAAAGAAAGGACGCGTGATTTCACCGCGTGCCGCACCTGCGCAGTGTGGGTGTGCACCCGCACTGGCCACCGTTTCTGCCGGCTGCGTCTGCTGTCGTTTGCTATCAATATAACGACGTGGCAGTTGTGGTAGGAAAACACAGGCATGTGCGCCGTAGTAGGCGCCGCGGTGTGTAAGAACCGGAATGCGCATAGCAGAGGTTCGAGTTTCACCGGGGTGAATCCGAAATTCAAGAGAATGTTTCTGGACGCTCAGTTTGGCCATAGTTGCTCGGTCTCTGATTGTCAGCTTCGCTGGCTAATCTGCGGCCATATGATTGGTTCGACCCAAAAGTTTTCTTTTTCTTTTACAACCATATCAGTTTGTGGTTTTATGTCCACGTATGAATAATAGGTGTGAGAATGATGGGGGATCTATTTGGAGTATATAGCACTAGGGAGGACAATTATTGTGAGGGAATGTCTTTGTTGAAGCTTAGTGGGCCTTCCTAATTTGGTTGCCCCGACTAGGATATAGCCCCACTGACTCTTGGCATATTTTGCCGGTCTCAGACGACACTTAAGCCTGAAAAATATAGTGGACTGGACGAGGGTTCGAGCTTGCTACCTTCAGATTCGAGGTTCGGTGATCTACCTCTGCTTCACGCTACCACCGTTTATTTAGTACGTTTATCTATCAGTAACTCACAGGGGTCCGTGATCATGAGAACACAAATTACAGATGAATAAAAATGGGTTCGAGTACATAGAGCAGGCATTACCAAATATTTACGGGAAGCTTACCACTATCGTTCAAAGGAAAAGTGCACAATCATTGCATTCTACCTGTGCTAAAACATGGGACACAAACATTGAGCTTAACAAAAAAGATCGAGAACAAGTTAAGGACCATGCAAAGAGCGATGAAACGAAAACTCTTAAGCGTAACGTTAACAGACAGGAAAAGAGCGCTGTGGATCAGAGAGCAAACGGTGATAGCCGATATTCTAGTGGACACTAGGATACAAAAATGTAGCTTGGCTGGCCATGCATTGTGTAGGGCAGACAACAGATGGACCATTAGAGTTAGTAGAACGGGTGTGAAAAAAAGGGACGCGCATCCGGGGACGGCAGAAAATTAGGTGGGGTGATGAAATAAGGAAATCTGCAGGCGCAAGTTGGAATCAGCTAGCGCAAGACTGGAGTAATTGGAGGTCATTTCGTCCTCAAGTGGAAATAAAAATAGGCTGCTGCCACCGATAGTAATGATGATGATGGTGATGATGATGATTATTAATATTAATATTCGTATGTGCGCCTGTTGCCGGCAGCGGCAGACCCAACGCTCCTGATGATGGTGCGACAGATTTTCGAATAAATCGGAGATTCTTTTGTGTTCCACTGTAAGCGCGTTCGGAAAAAACAGCATTGCAAAATATGTCTTTATGGTCGCCGAAAAAAAACAACCTCACCTGCACTAGTCATCTTTAAAGAACCTTGAACAATGGTAATGAGGGGCAGCCGGTTTGGATAAGGCATCCAAGTGCTAGAGCATTGTAATTTACAATATACATTACCTTCAGTGCCACAGCGTCTGCTATATGTCATAGTCACCGCTGCAAGAAAATCGGAAGGATTTCGCAATGACACCAGCTCTTGGGTTGATCTTTCGTTTCCATGGAACAAACTGGTTCATGTTGAACAGCAATGCAGTGACCTGCATATAGGCTCTGGTTAGACTTCATAATGCCGTGACGTGAAATCTGCTCGCGTGTGCAGGTCCAGTGTCTCGAGTGGGACTACGACCCGGAGAGAGCGGACGAGACCCTAGTGAGCCGCTGGAACTTGGTGTGCGACAGGCGCCCCCTAGTCGGCGTTGCCAACGCTGTCTACAGCGCAGGCGCTCTGGTCGGCATGTTTTGGGCGGCTTACATGGCCGAGCACATTGGGCGCAAGCTCGTCGTCCTGTCATCCGCCACCGCCTTGCTGGCCGGAACCGTAGGGATCACTTTCGCAGACACTTATGCAATGTACGTGATGACGCGGTTCGTCAATTCGGCAGCCGTGAGCACCGTCGCCGTTATCTCAATCATCCTCCTGGTTGAAGTGTCGCCAGACGACCGCAGAGTACTGTATTCCAGCGTTTCTGCGGGCGCGGGACTGACGCTCGCCGACCTTTTGTTCGACACGCTAAAGCAAGTGCACATGAGCTGGCGTCTGCTGCAAGCTTCCATGTTGGTGCCGACTGTGCTGGTAGCAAGCGCCTTCTTTCTGGTCGAGGAGTCTCCGCGATGGCTAGTCTTCAAGCACGACCTAAAGACAGCCGAAGCCGTGATGTTAGCGGCCGCGAAGACCAATGGCTTCTCCCTTCCCACCACGGCGGCCATGATAGTGAAGATCAAGAACGAGATAGTCAGGAACCAGGAAGCGTTGCAGGCACAAGCGCCATTGCCCCACGATGTCAACGTCCAACACAGCGTGTTCATCATGACCGTGTGCTACATGTCTATAACATTCGCCTTCTACACCGTCCTGAAATCATCGGCGCTAAAGGGCGATGCCTGGGTACGCTGGAACGCTTTGGTCATCCAAGTTTTATGCTACTATTTGATGACATGGGCGATCAGGCGGTTCACTCCGCGGCGGGTGGTCACCGCCTATTTTTTGGCGCTGGGCGGGTTCGGTCTCTTCATGAGCGCCAGCATTGACGTAGCTCTGGCACCCTCACTAGTTAGCCAGCTATGCTACGCTGCTGCGAGAGGTTGCGTTTTCGTGGCGTTGACTGTGAATTGGTGCTACGCCGCGGAACTATTTCCAACACCGCTGCGCAGTGCCGCGCTATGCTGGATCTTTGCGTGCGGTCGAGTAGGCGCTGTGGTGGCATCTGTACTATCCGCCCTCCATGACGTCGGCACGGAGAACATCGAACTGGTCGTTATGGCTGCCTTAGCCTTCGCCTCAGCCATGGCGTTCCAGTACCTTCCGGAGGACTCTGACACAGTATCTATCAGTAGGACGCCAGCTCTGAGGTGCATCAAAGGGTCAAGCGCGGAAAAGCTAGACATGAACCACATGAAGACGTCTCTACAACCTGCGCAATATGCGAAAAAGACGACGGCTCGCAAGCAGAAACGCATCCAATCTCCCAGCACCCCATCGAGGTCTCTGAGACCTTGCACCCAGGCCGGATCTGCAACCCCTGCAGCATCGGCAGGTTCAAAAACTCCTACGACGAATGTTTCAACCGCTCTAAAATAGCGCAGACACTACGTTGCTGGATCTTGCCGTCAACCTTCTCTCTCTTATTTTTTTTTTTGCATGCGCGGGGTCAACACACAGGCAAGAGTGGCCGCGCTTTGTTTTCCTGTGCGCGTTTATATGCACATTGTTTAGAAGTGGGGGATTTGAAAAATCAGTTCCGGAAATTGTAGCTTTTAGCGGCTGTCGTTTTCACTGTTACGTGAGCTGAAGCCAGTAACGTGTTCTTATTTTTTTTTGATCGTACAGGCCACATTCATGGCTTAAGAAGGTCTTCCACGCCTGCTTGTGGCGCTTAGCAGACCGTAAGCTTAGTGCAACAGGTTTTTTTTTTTTTGAGAAACAACTTTGGGGCTACTAGAATCACATGTTGACTTCTTCACTGTGGCAAGGCGAGTTAGATGTATCACCGCTTTCTTTTTAAAAGTTTTGTTTTGTAATGACGTGCGAACATCACTTTAGTTGATCATAACAACGTACACGAGGAGAATATGCAGTACGGATCGTTGATGCCGTTGGCTGTAAAAAGCCATGCATGTCTCTTGAATCGAATAGTCCACGGCTAGTATTTTACATCGCAGTAATTGTCGCTGTGAATTAGCGATGTCTGTGCGCAGGCAAGCGACAAGTAAAACGAAGTGAACCTGCAAGATCAAACGCATGCTTCTTTAGATGTGTTCTCCTAAGCCTTTAAGAGGTAAAAGATAGCTATTTGTTGTCTTTTTCAATTCTCTTCCCAGTAGGCTTCGCTAATGTCGACACGTTTGATTTGTCATTGGCACTTTTCGGAAGGTCCAAACGTCACAACCTTTGATGACTAGACTGTTGCATTGCACCTTTGAGAGAGGACAGTGAAAATGCCGTGTTCGCAACTTGTTATTTGGCAGCTTCAAGTTGCAACGCGTCCGCGAAGGCAAGAGCTAACTCCCAAGGGGTCTCAAAATTATTTAAATAAATAAATAAATAAATAAATAAATAAATAAATAAATAAATAAATAAATAAATAAATAAATAAATAAATAAATAAATAAAAAATGGTGTCGAATCTACGCTGTGAAGGTGGTTTGACTGCGAACCTGTAAACGATAACTAGAACGATTACCCATTGCGATCTAGGTTAAAATTATGCAAGCGGGGACATGCACATGCACTTTACCTAATTATTAGCCCAAGACGTTTCTACAGCCTGCGATTTCGCTTGCGCCACTACTTCGTGCACCTACAAAGAACGGACCAGTGAGAAGAGAATTTTACCGCGCCTCGTATGCCCGCTGCTCTTCAGGAGTCTTCATACGTACGTGTCACAGCACAAATCATTTAATAGGTGTATTCTTCCTTTACATACGAAAGTGTCTTTACGTCACTCACTGATTCGCATGCTACAGTCAAGCTGTCGTCGCCGCGGGAGCTTACGCAGCAGTAATGTTTATCGGGAAGCGTATATATGCGGGGAGCGCATTGCACGTAGACGCAGGAGCGCCTTATCATCTGTTATGTGGTTCGGATGCTTGTTTTGAGCTTGTTCTGTTTTTAAACGTACGCTATTCTGTATGTTGTATGCGTTATTCCAACGAATGTATGCGCTGTTCGCGTCACTTTGCCGAGTGCTTGCAGCCTCTGCCTTGCGAAGTATGAGCCATTGCATGTGGAAGTACGAACCATTATTGATGATAGCCTGCTGTCGACGTTACGCCACGAAGAAATCCCGGCATCCTACCCATAGAAAGCTTCGCTGTAATAAAATAAATAAATAAATAAATAAATAAATAAATAAATAAATAAATAAATAAATAAATAAATAAATGGTTGGCGGCGCATTGATCCTGTGGAGATGACTGGCGACGGTAATACGACTAGCGTTCTTTCTCGCGACACGTGTTTAATTAGTGAAGGATTCTTTGATGGTGGAGTTAACGAGACAGAGAGGTTTGTATGATTCATCCGATTGCCGAATGTTTGTTTATTGTCGTCGGGTTGGTTTGTATTTAGATTTCTAAATAGAAAAAAGAACTGCGGCAGAAACCTTCTCACGATGACTGGCGACGGTAATGCGTGTTACATTGAATCAATATAGCGGCACAATTTATTGCGACCGTCAAAATGAGTTATATATGAGGCGCATACTGCAGCGGTATTCTTCTGCGCTTTGCTAAGAATTACACTTAGTGCCATCTAGCGCTGCCACCGGGAAGCCTGCGCGTTGTCTCCGAAATGCATGGTGCGTCGGTGCGTGCAAACACTGAGAAACACGTCATGCGGCACCCGGCGTCCTCTCTCGCGCTTCTTTGTGGACACGCTGTGCCATCTGTTGGCGCTGCCGAGAAGTCCGCGCATGGCCTCCGAGACGAGAAGCGTCGCGTGCCGGTGCCTGCGAACGCTGAAAATGATTTCCTCGCATGCCGCGCACTCAGTGGCACATACTGAGCGACCCCAACTTGGCAAGAGCTTCGCTGAAGAGCGGAACGTACCCTGTGCCATTATGACGCAGCTCGCTAAAGCGTTTGCGTGAAATACATTCATTGAAAGTTGCCACATATGCACTAAATTTGTGTGGCAGCCTGCTAATGTGTCGGATTGCGTTCCTTGAGAAACCCTTGTGACGCGGGTTTGACTCCCCTCAACATCCAAGACATTTAAAGGATCATTTTAATCATTGTGAGTAGCACGTTCCCAGTGGCACACACCTTCTTATCCAAGTTGACCTGCAATGACGGCAATTGACGTTGACTGAAGATAATTGAGGTTGACTGAAGACTAGTACAGAACGTATGGCACATACAGAGTGCTCTAAGTCGGTCTCAAATAGTTTCTTTGAAAAGTGATGCCTATCCGGTTCCACATCTACAGTCACCCATGTCGACGTGAAAGAGCTTGGTTAAAGAGGGGCACGTATGTACACGTCGAGAATCGAGGGGTCGCAGCGGAGCGCCAGAACAAGAGGACCAGCGTAGCGGGCTTCCAGAACCCGAACTGCGCGTGCCGTTCTTGCGCATCGAGCACGTGCCGCACAACTTCATTTATAATTAAGAAAGCATTACATGGCTAATGAGGCGGAAAACGCGGCGTTGGCGTGACCGCACCGTAGTCGGAAAAGGCTACGAACGTAAGACCATTGGTATGAGTCGAACCCACTATTTTTTGTGGTAATTAAGGCGAAGGTAATTAAGGCACCGTTAAATAAGAAAAAAAGTTAATGCACTCGAACCCACGACCTTTAGTGGGAGTCGATACCCCGACTATTGGTGGGAGTTGAGCCCACGGCCTCTCGTGTTAATAAAGACGAAGTTAATCAAGACCGCTGTTGGTGATGCCATGGTCCGAAAAGAGTACGAACCCACTGCCATTGGTGGGAGACGATCCTGGAGCTGTGGTATTAAGGCGGACGTTGGCGTGACCACGCCAAGGCTCTAAAAGGCTACAAACTCGCGACCATTGGTAGGATTCGAACCCCTGACCTTTGGTCTTAAGGGGGAATTTATTAAGGCACAGTTAATTAAGATAGAGCTAATTAAAGAACTAGATGCCACGGCCTTTGTTGGAAGCGAACCCACGCCCTTTGGTGTTAATTAAGGCGAAGTTACTTAGGGCCGGCGTTGGCGTGACCACGCCTTGGTCCCAAAATTGGCGGGAATTAAACCCACAACCGCTGGAGTTATATAAGGGGAAGTTCGTATATGGAATACACGAAATTATAACGAGGGAAAGAATGAGGAAGCAGTAAAAAATGGGCGCAGCATGAAATCAGTGAGAAGAAAACTTGGCATTGGACAAGGCAAGATGTATGCACTGAAAGATAAGAAGGCTATTATCATCAACAATTTCGGTGATGTAGTAAAATCAGCGGAAGAATTCTATACTTACCGGCGCAGTACCTAGAGCAGCCACGCGACCTTCATTCGAAGTAGCGATGGACAGGATACAGAGGCTCCTTCAATAACGAGCGGTGAAGTTAGAAGAGCCTTGCAAGACATGATCTGGGGAAAAGCGGTAGAAGATGGAATAACAGTCGATTTAATCATCGATGGAAGAAACATAATTCTCTAAAACCTTGCAGTCTTTCATACGCAATGCCTCATGACTTCTAGTGTATGAGAGAACTGGAAGAATGCCAGCATTATACTAATCCATAAGAAGGGAGACGTCAAATAAATGTAGAATTATAGGCCCATTAGCTTGCGCTTGAAGGGAAACTTGGGCGTGTTGGTGTTTATTCATCCTTCGAAAAGTAACAGCGCTAAACAGACAAGGGCACAGACAAGAAGAACAGCGCCGGTGTCGTGCTCTCCTTTGCCCATGTCCTTGTTTGTTTAGCGCTGTTACTTTTCGAGACCCATTAGCTTGCTTTCAATACTATATAAAATATTCACCAACACAATTTCTAATAGAATTAGGACAACACTTGACTTCAGTCAACCAAGAGAACAGACTGGCTTCGGGAAGGGATATTCTACGATGCATGCCATCAACAAGGTAATCGAGAAACCTGCGGAGTGCAAGCAATCTCTCTATATGGCTTTCATAGATTATGAAAAGGAATTTGATTCAGTAGAGATACCAGCACTCATATAGGTATTGCCCAATCAAGTCGTACAGGGGGAATACGTGAATATCTTGGCAAATGTCTACAAAAATTCCACAGCTACCTTGATTCTCCACAAGAAAAGCAGGAAGTTACGTATCAGCAAAGGGGTCGGGCAAGGATGACACAATCTCTTCAATGCTATTCACTGCATGCTTATAAGAGGTATTCAAGCCATTAGACTGGGAGGAGACATCATTCTCTAAAAGCGTGCACTCTTTTATACACAATGGCTCATGACTTCCATTGTATAAGGCACTTGAAGTCAAGTCATTCAACATATTTTATAAACGTAACTTGCAGATCTGGTGGCGGACTGTTAATACACGCAAAGAAAGCTTCGACTGTAATATACTTCAATTTTATTTTGTATCTAATGATATCGAAAGTCTTGTGGTCAAATCTAAAAATTACGCCATTGCTACAATGTACCGTCCTCCTAGCGGGAGCTTGTCAAAATTCATTGATTATTTTGAAACACTCCTTGACTACGTAACTGAAAATAAGTTAACGGTTATTTTAGGTGATGGCTACAATACTGATATGCTGAATGCGTCCCTACCCAACAGCTTTGCTCAGTGTTAGATTCTAATGGGTTTCATGGTAATACTGATAGTCCTACCGTATTACTGCTAATAGTAGTACTTTAATTGATTTATTCATAATAAACCTTGATCCTAGCGACACCGTGGGTGGCGCTCTTGCTTCGCAAGTTAGCGATCACTTATTAATCTTTGTGTTGGTTAAGATCCCTACCAGGACACTAAAAAACTTTCTTGCGTTGATCGAAAACTACAGAAGATTAGTCAACATACACTCGACAATTTTAGAAATAAGCTGACAAATATTGCCTGGAAAGTCGTTTATGACCTGAAAACATGCGATGAAGCCTATGATAATTTTCTGTGCCTGTTTAAGAAAGCGTACTTCGAATCATTTCCGCTTATCCTTATTAGGAAGTCAGCACGATCACGTCAACCTTGGATAACTAATTACTGCCTCAAACTAATCAAGACGAAGAATAAGCTTTTCAACAAATTTTTAACCACGCTGGCAAATTTTTAAACAGTACTGGGAACTGTTTCGAAAGCAAAGAAATACAACCAATACGTGCCTGCGTAATGCGAAACGCGCATACCTGCAGAATATTTTTTTCTCTAGAAAACAGTTATAAGCCTGAAGCCATGCGGAAAAAAAAATTAATGACCTTTTCAATCATTCCCATGCGAATCAAAATGTTACTGAATTAACATTAAATGATCAATAAGTGCAGGGTACTAAACTGGCACAAGCTTTTAATGACCTTTTCCTGAATCTAGGGAAAAACTCCCATAATTTTGATATGGTTGATTATGGTTGAAAAAAAAAAAAACCCTAATAGCCTGTTCTGTAAACCCGACGAGTGAATCTGAAACTTTCGCAACATTTTGTTTACTTAGAAACAGCGCAGCTCCGGACATAGCTAATTTACAAATAAAACCTGTAATATACGTAGCCGATTTAATTGCACCAGTACTCACTCATATCTACAATCTAGCCCTCTAAACCAGAACTTTTCCACAAAAATGCAAATTACAAAAGTTATCGTAATTTTTAAAAGCGGAGATAAAATCAACCTGGCCAATTGCCGACCATATTCTCTTCTACCGCTGTTCTCTGAAGGTCTGGAGAAACTGTTATATTCTAGGATTTCTTCTTTCGTACATAAATTAAGTTTGATGAGTGAATGTCAGTTTGGTTTTCGCAAAGGTCAATCGATGGAGCATGCTCTGTGAACACAAATAGAAATTATTCTAAAAGCATTTGAGGAAAAACAGTTTGTTATTGGAATATGTGAAGATCTTTCAAAAGCATTCGACAGTTTGAAACATGACACATCATTAGTAAAACTTGAACTTTGCGGGATAAGAGGAGTACATTTAAAACTTTTAGCATCATATTTTAAATACCGGAGATAATGCGTTTCTATCAATGTCAACCTGTCCCCTCTGAAATCGATAAATACTGGTGTTCCCCAAAGAAGCATTCTTGGACCGCTCTTGTTTATTGTATATG